>NC_084532.1:22575798-22883298 GCF_024500275.1 Phycodurus eques | reverse complement strand
GTGGAGTACACCCCCCCAACCTCCCACACACATACACACACCCCTCTCCACAGAGCGGGGTCATGCAAGGGTGAAGCTCCCGATACCTCCGAAGGTTATTCAGGAGTCAAGCTGCACTGAGCCATTCACTGACTTGAACTGTGTGAGCGCGCCAGACGCTCCGTCAACGCCGGGCCGCTGACCACTCAGCTGCCCCACTAATGGGACCGGCACCCTCGGCTCCACCATCCTTGTAACAGCGACCCATAAAAGAGCTCAGGAGGATGCTAACCAAGATGAATGGCATTTTTTTCCCTTCTCAGCTCATTCTGCGCTAATCAGAGCTTTTCATTTGGTATGGCCTTGCGCCAGCCCCTCCGTCACAGCCTCCATTAGGGGTCAGATAACGTATAAATTCATTAAAGTCAAAAAGGGACATTACAGTGGTCATTTGTCAGGCCATTCTTTGTGTGGCCCTAATGGTGGCACATGGTTCAAGGCATTGAGATGATTTCGGAGGGCTTTTTTTGTTATTCCTTTTCTGGAGCTTTAGGAGTAAAGACATGGGAACTTCAGGAAAAACATTGATTTGTGCTGACTAATAGATATTACAAATTTTGCAAGTTTTTTTTTCATACGAATCGCTTAAAAACTAGAGCTTGATTTGAGTCATAGTGGTATAGTCTCCAGTGCATTCATCACCTTCAGCTCGCTACCACCCATCACCAACACACAGACAAATACATACAAAACACACAGTCAATGAAGTAACCCTCTGCACTAATCCCTTTGTATTCACACCACCATTCCCACCAAACAATGTCGTCCAAAAGACTAATCCCAAACCAAGCTCTACAAACCTGGGCCACCTGCTAGCAAAGTCACCAAGCGCCATGAAAGGCCGACAAATAAAACCAGAGCGACACGCTGCTGCATGTCACCTTAAAACACTGCTAATAAACCAATAAATACACATTAAAAAATGGACAGACAGAATTGGAGGAGCCCCAAAATAAACACAAACACACGTTGTTCTTTCATCTTCAAGATGGAGGTTGAGGTTGTTTTGTTTGTCGCGGGAAAGGGCTCCCTCCATCTGCCTGTTCTCTCATTAGCCATCTCCATTACATTTTATCAGAGGCCAACCCCCCCCCCCCCCCCCCCCCCCCCCCCCCCCCCCCTTCGGTTCTCTGACAACCCCTCCTCCCAGTTCCATACATACGCCTGAGATGATAAGTGTTCTACCCTCTTTGTGTCGGTCTGCATAAGACAATACAACACAGTGCTGCGGAGCATCATCCATCTCAAAGGTCATCAATCTAGGACACAAAAGATGAAATGTGGTCCAAACTGGCTTTTTTTTCCACAGAGGGCTTTCTCTGTTTTAAAGCACTATTCCACCACTTCTTTTGGTTCTTTTCCTTGACAGAACAGTTCACCGAATGTATTTTCTGTCTTGCATAGCCTGATGGTTGCGTGGCATGATTGTTATTTGTTATTAAAAAATGAAGCGCACATCTTGGTTTGGACCAACAAAGGTGTTGTTGATTCAGACTACATGTCAACTATGAGAAGTGACCCTTGCTCTAAAAACTCCCCCGGTTTAGCATTAATCTGCTCAATACAACAGTGGGTCAACATTGTGAGAGATATTTCCATACCCCATAAAAACAGTATAGAATTAAGCGAATTTAGTCAAATGCCCATCCTCGGTGCCAACGTGCTTATTGCAAATACCGCCATGATCCCCGGTTAACACACCTGGCTCCAAGTTGAGAGGTACCGGATTGTAATTTCACCTCTTGTGTGGGGTTTGTATATGCTCCCCATACTTGCATGGTATTTTTTTCTGTGTAGTGCAACTGACTGGCAATCATTCCAGGGTGTACGACATCTCTTGCCCAAAGTCAGCACAAATAAGTTCAGTTTTTGCATGTGATCACTTCCACCTCATTTGTTTCACACATCTTCACACCTAGCGGGCTTTTGTCTGCTGTCATTGTTTCAGACAGTGTGGGATCTTACACTACGTTTTACAAATAAAAAAGTCTTAGAAACAACGCTGTAGCCAAACAAAAACCCAAGCAAATTATGGGCGGTTGAACTGGATAACGTTTGACCAAGCTACATCTCCTCCTGAGCAGTATGGGTATGTCTTCAAGACTCTCTGAGGCACCGTAATTGTTGCATTCAAGGGGCAGCGTTTGTAATTGGTGTTCAGCGAGCAACATTGTTTGTCAATGCAGTGTTTGCGCTTGCTCATGTGCAAGTATTATCGTCCCCAGCCATCACGACTGCACATAACGAGAGACAGAAACAACATGCAACCATCTATACTTTGATGGTATTGTGATTTCCTGAGAATAAACAACTTGTGAGGCATGTGCGTTTGGCAGAATGTCAGCATGACTTCAGAAGTACTGCTTAATGGTCATTTGTTTATCGTAATATCATAATTATAGTGTTGCTATTACTTGTTTTATCCATTTGAATGGAATTTCCAGTGCTAGTTATGTTGTACATGGTCACGCCACAAATAAAAATTACAGCGGAATCTCTCGGCTCATACAATTTGGCCATCATGCATGACGTTGAGCATATGGTTAAATCGCTACCTCTCTCACATTCATCATGTTCACATTAAAATATTTGAATCTGAGTAAATCACATGAACTGAATAAATCGGAATAATAAAAGGATCACGTAAGACAAAAAGCAGGAGACGTGCCACAGTCTTACCCTATTAAAGTGCTCTGGTAGTCTATTGGGTTAACCTGCTAATCTGCTGCCCATGTCTGGATATGAGGGGCTTTACACACAATCAATATGATGAAACCCCCACCACCATCACCACCTGCAGACACCTGCCATCATGCACGCCACACCACTCAAATCAGGCACGTGCGCATTATCAAAGAGCAAGAGAATACATGTTGCAGGCAGACATGTGGCCTATTATTCTCTTACACGGGTGGGAGAAAATATCAATATTGTGATGTATGGTATAATTTTATTCCTATGGTACAATACAGTATCAATACTAAGGCGTCAGATATCAATATTGTGGCTGCCCTGGCATCTGAGTACTTGATGACGATTTTGACCTTTTAAGGTGACGTGAATCACAGCATCAACTACATCCTGTGACAGTCTGCTTTAACATTATGAAACATGAGGAAGCAATGACAGCAATAAACTACAATAAAATGACTGCAATACAAAAACATGAATGCTCACCCTTAAAGCAACAAGTTTAGTCTTTTTATGATTGGTTTTTGATTATAGCTAATTTTGTATGATTATTCATTACTGTTGGCGAAACAGCGTTATCAATTTTTGGGAATTATGAATTCACAATGATCTTAATTCATTGATATCTCAAGTTTCCAAAAAAAAAAAAAAAAAAAGTCTTCAAACAGATATTTGACTCTTAACAAGGGTTTGCCGCACCGTAAGAAGTCAAAACAGATGATCTCCTGATCTGTCAGAATGCAGTTGACAGGATCCAATCCAGCGTGGAGTCAAGCGGACCACCTCAGGTTAATCTCTCAGTGACCTGAAATGGCCACGTAGGACTAGGGTGGGTGTACACCTGGTCCGATTTTTTAGCACACATCTTAAGGCAGTGTTTTTCAACCTTTATTTAGCCAAGGCACCTATTTTACATGGGAAAAATGCCCCACCCCTAAACGAAAAAATTGCTAAAACGATACATACTCAAGTCATGATCTTTTCTCAGCCGTGCAGTGTGTATGTGTGTAACGATGTTTATGTATGGAAATTAGTTGTAAACAGTAAACAGTATGTGCCCCCACTCGCTGACGCCAACTCTAGAGCTGGGCCCAGCAGGGGGAGCTTCATTCAAGTTTGACGGGGCCACAAACATGCTCTGGCGTCCATCTTTCATCCAGAGACAGCCTTGACAGAGCATGACAAATATAAGTGACCCCATCAGAACTAAATAGGCCAGGAGAGAATGTACTGGCATCCGTGGCAGACCGTGGGCTGTACCGCACCTTTGAGCCTCCAGGACTCAGCATTGCTTTACCCTCCACAGCCTGTCACAGATACTGTGATAGACTGTTAGAAAACTTATCAAGACATGAATACGGAGGTAAAAAATAGCCAAAATCTTTGTTCTGGGCAAATGGGGCTGCCGTGGCCGCTGGGAACATAGTGTAAATGTAGCTTTATGATGCTCGCCACCTACGTGCAACTATTGTCTACATTGTAACTGTTTTTCCGTTTGTTGTGTGCACATAACAAGCAGTAGCCACAGCCGTGACTGCTTGCCATACACGGGGGCCTTTCGCACAGCGACACAACACCTTATGGCCAGCTTGACATTTGCAAACTGATTCATGTATAATCAGGACACCATAGTCAGATGTCCAAATAGATTATTTATAATCTGGTTTTAATGGGGAACAAATATATGATCTGATTAGATCTGAAGATTCTTTTGAGAGACTGATTGTTAAAATGATATGAAATGATGCAAGAAGGCTGAAATATCCTGACGGACTTAAACCTGTATAGGACACTCCTCCAAACGTTAACTGTAGAAAGTGTAGTACACTACTTCTTGAGCAGATCGGGCAAACATTCATTCATTCTCAACTAGTTTGTGCTCTAAAGAAAAACTGCTGCAACATAATTTTAGTTGGATTAGATTTGAATGTATGTATTTTTTCATATATATTGGAGAGAGACACTGTCCTCTATATGTCGTGGATTGAAAGGCTAGATGCTCCCAGTCGTGACATTTAATTCAAACCACAAGTGGCACGTCAGCAGCGTATCAGCTTTGTGACCATTCACCCGTCCCATCCGAACCACCTCGCACACCCCGGCAAGGCTAGTCATATTCTCACAATTCTCAGAATTGGAAGGGCAGCTGTCAATCACAAAGTCCTCACCAGGCAAAAAAAATGTGTTTAAATTCACTAAATTAGAAGCATTTTTCTCTGTAGTGGAACATTCTGGGATTTGTCACCCATCACATACTGTAATCACTTGGCAATGGAGCATTAGGCTAAGAAGGGGTATCTTAAATTATCTTGTTTATCAGACACCTCAAGCGCCACCTGGACTACACAATCCAGGCATTAAATCCTGCTTCTCTTATTCCACCAACGTGTGAGTGACAGTTAAATATCTGGATGCCTTCATGATGCAGACCCTTGAATGCCAAAGAGAGTCTGAAAATGGGTTGTAAACCATTATCTGACAGACAGAAAACTTTTGTGCTCAAGGGCTACATTTGATTTAAAATGGATAAATAGGCCAAGTCATTTGAAGATGAGGTTAAGAAGTTGAAACGTTGATGTCAAATATGTAAAAATAGTTCGATGCATCCTTTATAATGCTTATTTTGTTTAGGGTTGAAGCGAGCTGGAGACTATCCCAGCTGACAGCCGATGAAAGGCAGCTACACCCTGGATTGGTCACCAGTCAGAGTACATATTGAGACAGACAAGTTACGAACAGATAACCATTCACACTATCACTGAGCAGGAACTGAATCCATGCAACCGGCATAGACATGAAACAAATTTAACATCTATCCATTTTCTTTTTATTGAGAGGTGCTAGCCATTCGCAGGACAATTATGGACAAACAACTATTCCCACTTACACATCTAGACAATGTAGAGTCTTAAATTAACAGAAAGCCACACACTTTTCAGACTGCTAAATGATATAAGGGTGAACACTGACTCAGGAAAGGTGTCAGTTCTAGTGTTATTCAATCTCAGTGTGGTGTTTGATACTGTAGATATACTGTTAACCAGGTTGGAAACTTGGGTAGGCAGCCTAAATGGAACAGTCCTTGAATTGTTGGGTCCTACTTGGAGGGAAGGAGTTATTTCGTGACCATTGGAAGTTTTTAATCAAATCGAATGGCAAAGAAATATGGGGTTCCTCAAGGGTCAATTCTTGGACCCCTTTTTTTAAGCCTGTTTATGCTACATTTGGGTCAAATTCTGCAGAACCGTAATGTTGACTATTGTGCAGAACCTTAATGTTGACTATTGTGCAAATGATGCACAGATATATCTCGCAGTGTTCCCAGATGACTAAAGTTCAATTGAGGAGTTCAGTCATTGTCTAGAACAAATAAATAATTGGAAGAACCAAAATTTCCTTTAATTAAAGCACAACAAAACTGAAAGGGGAAAAAGGAAGAAAAGAGGAATACTGTCAGTAAACACCTTAAGTCACTGTCCTTCAAAAACCAAAGACCAAGTCTAAAACCTTGTTGTGCTGGTAGATTTTGATCTGGCTTTCACAGTCATATCAAATCAATCACCAAAACATCCTTCTAACAGCTGAAGAACATAAATGGTGAAGGGTTGCATGTTCCAAGCAGACCAGCCATCCATCCATCCATGCCAGAGTAGCATCTGCTCCATTTGCACACTGATTGAGGAGTATCAGTAACATTTGCACAACCAACATTGTCCCAGATGATCGCACTACTCGTCACTTTAAACCGCATACACTCCTTGAAGTCTCAGCGCCCTTTGCACAATGGTCATTGAACCGGACTATTGCAATATTAGTCATTCGAACTGGTCCAAGTGCGAGAGGACTCTGCATCTTTTTGCACAATTGTTTTTTGTCAATGTCTTTATGTCTCCAAAGTGTTCTGTAAATTGACTGTCTGTTGTATTAGAGCGGCTCCAACTACCGGAGACAAATTCCTTGTGTTTTGGACATACTTGGCAAATAAAGATGATTCTGATTCTGATTTTCAACATTGCTTATCCTGGTTTGGGTCGCGGGGCACAGGAGGCTATGCCAGCTGACTTCGGGCAAAAGGCAGACTACACGCAGAACTGGTCGCCAGTCACATACAGACACAGACAACCATTCACACTATCACTGAGGGGGAACTGAACCCACGCTGCCCGCACCAAAGTCAGGCAAGTGTACCACTACACCATCAGTGACCCAAGCAGACCAGGAGAAGCTCATCCACTTTATAGAAATAAAGTGTTGCATATTCCCATTTCTTTCCCACCTTGTTAAATCATTGTTTATCGTGATTGTGAGATCATTAACATGATCAGTGTCCTCACATATATAAATATCATTAATTAATGATAATAAAATATAATTAAAGGTAATTTGAACAAATGTGTGTGTGTGTGTTTTTTTCTTCCAGAAGCGTGTATCAAACAAGTGGCCCTTCATATTAATCAGTACACAAGAAGTAGCTCTCCAACAATTTTAGTCTCCCCTGACCTAGGCCAATCCCACAGGTGCTGGTTCTTCTGGTTAGGGGCATGCTGAATTATGTGGCTGTGTTTCCAGAAAACCCATCTTTGTTTTTAGATGGATGGAACTTTTTAAATAAAAAAAAAAAATGCAATAATAAATTATTAAGGACTAAATACTTAGTCTGAAATTCACCCCTATTTTTCCAGCGTACCTAAATGAAATGATATCATACAAAAATGTGTAAAATACTGTAAATTCCCAAAAGCCTCATACCTGTCTGAATACCTATGTGCCTTGATTGCGCTTTGATTATTAGTGTTCAATGCTGCTTTTTTGTGTTGTTCATTCAGTCAATATTGTAATATTTCGTTTCTGTGGACTATTTGATGTGCCTTTTTTTTTCATTGTAGTTTAATAAGTGGGGGGAAAACGTTAACTAATCTAAATTTCGTTCACTTTCAGTTTGCAGTGCCATTGCCGCCAAGTGGTAATTCCGAGCAGCGCGACCGTTTGTTTTATTTTTTATTTTTACCTTTTGTCCCTCCCTGGCCGCCGTCAACTCATAGTATGTCAGACGTGTAATTTCTACGTCATCAATAACACTTTCCTTCCGGTCGGTTTCGTTTGAGGAGCACAGTTTGATCACACCTCGATACAAGTTCAGAACATTTAACCTACTAATGAATTTGATGGAAGATGTCGTCCGACTTAACGTTAGACTTGGATAACCATAAACCTTGTTTCATGATGAACCCGGAAACCGGCTTCTCCATCGACCAGGGAGACGAGTGGGGTAAGTTTTTTTTTTTTTTTTTTTTTTTGATAGCAAGACCTGCTGGAGAAGATGTACGTGTCGCTTACTATCTACCCTATGAACAAATGAACACGACCTTACTACTCACGTTTAAATAAGAATAATATAAGACAGAACGTTTGTTTGATCATTTAAAAATGTAATTACTTGCAGAGATTTATTGAAATAAAGTGTTGCATATTGACATTTATCTGTTTCCTACCTTGTTAAATCATTGTTGATTGTGATTGTGATAAATCATTAACATGATCAGTGTCCTCACATAGATGATAGTGTGCTACCGGTGTTACTTGAGCTTCATATTTAGCCGGTGTTAGCATGCTAACTGGTTGTAATATGATGTAATACGTTGTGTCGGAAAGCAATAACAAGCAAGCTGTACTTGTTTTGTCTTTCTTGTGTGTTTGTACTTTCACTAGCAAAACAATGTTATATTGACCAATTGTCTGCCTATGTTAGTATGTTTATAATTAATATATGTTAATAAGAATTTCAATAAAGATTTGTGGAGGGGAAAACAAACACGGTTGGTTCCACAGTGCAAATTTTGACATTATTACGATCAAATATGTCACTTAAGTTATGACTTTATTGATTGGATACTCAACAGTTGTCGAATTTATACACTTAATCCAATTAATCCCCACTACGAAATGCAGTTGGTTGCAAATAAAAAATTGGAATTCTAGCTGCACCTTGTTTTGCTGCACAACACACCAAAGCAATTACGATAATGTCTTTTAAATATGCTCATTAAGAGGACTTTTCCTTGCTTTCATCGAAGTCAGTGATTCTCTGTGGTACGTACAGTTCAATTGTATTGGAATTTATTTGCTTTTTATGAATAGTTTGTTTATCCGTTTGTTGAGGTAAATTGGTTTTAATTTTCTGTGCAGGACATTTTAATTGAATCATTATTTAACCACAGTTTTTAAAAGATCGTATTGAAGCCCTGTGTTGATGTTTAAACTGTGGGTAATGTTACAGTGGCTTGCAGCAATGTTGAATACACTTTGTAGAAATGAAACCCATGACAGGTTAGACCTACTATTATACAACCCCACTTCCAATGAAGTTGGGACGTTGTGTTAAACATAAATAAAAACAGAATACAATGATTTGCAAATCATGTTCAACCCATATTTAATTGAATACACTACAACGACAATATATTTAATGTTAAAACTTTATTGTTTTTAGCAAATAATCATTAACTTTGAATTTTATGGCTGCAACACATTCCAAAAAAGCTGGGACATGGTCATGTTTACCACTGTGTTACATCACCTTTTCTTTTAACAACATTCAATAAACGTTTGGGAACTGAGGACACTAATTGTTGAAGCTTCGTAGGTGGAAGTCTTTCCCATTCTTGCTTGATGTACAGCTTCAGCTGTTCAACAGTCCGGGGTCTCTGTTGTTGTATTTTACGCTTCACAATGCGCCGCACATTTTCAATGGAAGACAGGTCTGGACTGCAGGCAGGCCAGTCTAGTACCCGCACTCTTTTACTACGAAGCCACGCTGTTGTAACATGTGCAGAATGTGGTTTGGCATTGTCTTGCTGAAATACGCAGGGGTTTCCATGAAAAAGACGTTGCTTGGATGGCAGCATATGTTTCTCCAAAACCTGTATGTACCTTTCAGCATTAATGGTGCCTTCACAGATGTGTAAGTTACCCATGCCATTGGCACTAACACAGCCCCATACCATCACTGATGCTGGCTTTTGAGCTTTGCGTCCAAAACAGTCCGGATGATTCTTTTCCTCTTTGGCCCGGAGGACACGACGTCTCACAATTTCCCAAAACAATTTGAAATGTGGACTCGTCGGACCACAGAACACTTTTCCACTTTGCATCAGTCCATCTTAGATGAGCTCGGGCCCAGAGAAGCTGGCGGTGTTTCTGGGTGTTGTTGATAAATGGCTTTTGCTTTGCATAGTAGAGTTTCAAGTTGCACTTACGGATGTAGCGCCACACTGTATTTACTGACATTGGTTTTCTGAAGTGTTCCTGAGCCTATGTGGTGATATCCTTTACACAATGATGTCGGTTTTTGATGCAGTGCCACCTGAGGGATTCAAGGTCACGGGCATTCAGTGTTGGTTTTGGGCCTTGCCGCTTACATGCAGTGATTTCTCCAGATTCTCTGAACCTTTTGATGGCATTATGGACCATAGATAATGAAATCCCAAAATTCCTTGCAATTGTACGTTGAGGAACATTGTCCTTAAACTGTTTCACTATTTCTCGCGTACTTGTTCACAAAGAGGTGAACCTCGCCCCATCTTTGCTTGTGAATGACTGAGCAATTCAGGGAAGCTCCTTTTATACCCTTTTTCGGTATATATATATATATATATATATATATATATATATATATATATATATATACCCAATCATGGCACCCACCTATTCGCAATTAGCCTGTTCACCTGTGGGATGTTCCAAACAGGTGTTTGATGAGCATTCCTCAACTTTCTCAGTCTTTTTTTCCACCTGTCTCAGCATTTTTGAAACGTGTTGCAGTCATAAAATTCTAAGTTAATGATTATTTTCTAAAAACAATAAATCAATTTGAACATTAAATATCTTGTCTTTGTAGTGTATTCAATTACATATAGTTATCATATAATAACATACTTAAATATAATATGATTTGAAAATCATTGTATTCTGTTTTTATTTGTTTAACACAACGCCCCAACTTCATTGGAATTGGGATATTACAAATGCGATGTCATTAACTAGTACAGTTAAACTGTTCATGAAACAATTTTCTCAAAGGAAATAATTTAATATGGAATTGATATATCAATATCATTGTCCAATTGTTGCCATCATAAATCCTAGCTGTACAAAGGCAACTTTTAAAGGGGCACTGACACGTTATCTCAATTATCTGTATTATCACAATATCTCTAAAAGAAATGAAAACAAAATAAAAACCCAGATACATGTAACCCAATGTGCTTTTTGACATTAGAAATTGTGAACAGCTACAACCAAAATGAATTTTTACACATGCAAAATCCCACAACATGAACTTAAAGTGATTAAGATGACAGTGATATATATTCAACAGCAGTACTAACCGTTGAAAATGTGTTAGTTTGTTGTTATAGCATAGGAAAAGGATGTACAATGCTGCATACCAAACCTATGCAAAGCTAAAATAAAGAAGAAAAAAAAAAACACTCACCATTTGATGTGTGACATGGGCTTGCTGAAAGTGATTTCATGCATCATATTTTCTAACATCAATCACTGTCATTGCATGTGTTGAAAGAACTTAAATTCATAGTGCAGCAAAAAAAAAAAAAAAATCACAATTAGTTACAATTAATTTAACTTTGATGACCTGTGGGAGGTGAGATGCTTCACATTAACATCAAGGTTGATTTTGCAGTGTACATTCATACCTTTAAATATCGCTGTAGCCATCTTGTACTGAATAACCAGAACGGTGTTAACCAGTGTTCCCTCCCCTACCCCTACGTCTCCTCCCCTACGTCACGTCTCCTCCCATACGTCACAGAAGTTTGAGTTGTGGTTCTGTTGTCATCACACAATTGAATACAAGCATATTGTCTTCATATATGTGTGTAGCATAAACGTTTGTCTTTGCAAACACTATTTCTTTTTCTTGCAGACTTCAGTCTTTTTGATGAACTTGATTCCCTGGGGGATGCAGACGATTTGCTGAAAGCCCTTCAGAACGCGGACTATGTGAGTAATGTTTGTTATAAAATTTGAGTTTCGAAAGAGCAGCGAGCAAATAAAGCAAGCTGCATAACATAGTCAAAGTTGAACGTTACTAATTTGGATACCACCTGTCTGAATTGAGTGCCTCAATTTACAAGTTTTTTTTTTTTTAATTAAAAGCCACTGCTGCATTTTTCTTCTTCTTTGCTTTGGCTTGCTAGCATAAATTTGACATGGTTAAGCTTCAGGCTTTCCACCCATAGGTGGCGGCAGCGATCTTCACAATAACGTGTAAAAGTACAAGTACTGTAACTTGTATTTTGTGCTCGTGTGTGTGTGTGTGTGTGTGTGTGTGTGTGTGTGTGGGTAGGTAGGTAGGTAGGTATTTTGCCAAAATTATTTTTTTCTAACTATGGGTCCTAACCTAACAAAGTGAGTGCAGGCACACAAAAAAATGTGAAAATGCATCCCTCAGTACATACGATGTATGTATAAATAGCTATTTGGCACGCTCAGAAGTAAAGCGTGTCTTCTGTACAAAAGAGCAGTTGTATTTATCTTTCTGCCTACAATATGTATGCATGCACCAAGTGGAGTGCTTTGCCATAAGAAATATGTATTTTTGTATTTCAGACCTGCGGGGCTCCAGAACTTGCCTTTGATATTCCCATACCTGAATGGACTGAAGGCTACTACACAAACAACGCCTGCACAGGTACAACATACATGCTGACACATCTCCATTGGATTACATGTACACAAGGGGGGGGGGGGGGGGCAAACATTTACTTCCCTCTTTTTTCCGAGGGGGGGGGGGGGGGTGTTTGGGCCATACATCATCAAGAAGAGAAGAGAGTAGAATTTTTTTTAATCTCTGAAATGTAAAGAATTGTCATTTTTGTTCATCTTTTGCCCAAAGATTCATTTACAGTGACAATGTCGTATAAGTTGACTCAAAATCGGCATTACTGTTGTATAAATGGGATAGCATTTTATAATGTTTTGTTTTGAAGACCAGCTGAAGCATTCCCATTTTATTAAACATTCCATGTTTCAACACATTGACTGTTGTTTGACTTAAGTTTTGTGGTTGCGGCTTCAAGGGCAAATGAATGCAGGTTTATACAATTTCTTAAATGAAAGTAAAGTAATAAAACAAATATGGAGACTGCCCTTTTAAAAAGTCTCTTCAGAAATCTTACGAGCTTGATGTTAATAGGTCTGTTTTGATTTAACTACAAGCAAAGCAGGTGTTGGGTATTGATAAAGGGCTTGTTAAACTTAGTGGCTCGAGGTGAGGCCTAACGAATAAGTATGTTAGTTGCGCTCACACATTGTCTAAGACAGTGTCCTGTGTGTCTTTGTCCTTGTGCATCCAGATGGTGAGGTGAGCACGCACTCTCTGTCACCTTCTCACACCGTGAGCTCCGTCCCCTCCCCCACAGCTGCGGAGGCGCTGTCCCCCTACTCCTTACACGTAAGTCCAGCGCCTTCACACCTTCTTAGTTTTCTCCTTTTGACTCTTCTTTCCATTGCTAATTTGACCCTCGCTTCCCCCTATCTCTTGTCCGATTTACATACGTACACAAATCCAGATGGTACATAAACATGGACAGATGCTCTTGGCTGACGGAGACGCATCTACTGAACACTTGTGTTCGCTTCACTCCTGAGAGACACTTATTAGCAAAAGCCGTGAACACCTTGTCAGCTTTGTATTTACCGTCCATCCTAGCGGGACCTAGCCTCATTTTCGTTTCATTTAATTCAAAAAGTGTTGACAGTTTTTGGCAAGTTATCACAATTTAAAGAACGGATGATGTTTTCACACTGTCGAAAAGACAGACTTTTCCTTGTGTCAAGTTATATCCGCAAACCTAACAACTGTAATCCAATCCAAGGACACAATAGGACGTTTCATAACGTTGATATTTTTATCTATGGAAAGATGAATACTCTTAATAAATTCCAAAAATCAGGGATTTAATATACATTTATACAAAAATGTACCTACAGCTTGAAGCCCTTTTATGGGATGTGCAACCATATTGGATAAGTTGTCAAAATGGATGCCTTGCTGTAGGGCAGTAAACCCCCAGGATTTTCACACAGTTGAAATTAAATATCATACAAGAAATGTAACTATTCTTTAGTCACACTTTTCAGTCAGTCTTTTTATGACTTTCAGAATTTTGCATTATCATTCTATTCATTTTATTCCTCTGTCATTGCATGACCAGTAAATCATTAAATCAAGTCATTAAGAGTTTTTCATGAGGGCGTTTATGGTATTAACTGCAGAATGGGTCAGATTTTTATTGGCAAAGGCTTTATTCGCTTTTTTATAAGTCAGTGGAACCTTGACTTACAAGTTGAATTAGTTCCGTGCCCCAACACGTAACGCAATTTACTTCAAAATCAAATCAATTTTCCACGTTGAAATAAATTGAAACGTCATTAATCTTTTCCAGCCCCCTCAAAACCACCACAATTGTTTTGTGATTTTCAATAAAGAAAAATAGCACATTATAGTGTTAATATAAAAACATAATAAAAGTAAAAAATGTTGTGGTTGTCTGCTTGTTGTGTTCAATAAATGACTGCAAGTGCATCGGTGAGTGTGGCATATCTGAGGCTTTAAAAAAAAAAAAAAGGTCTCGTAACTAGGGATACCCGTGAGTCGAGATACTACCGTATTACATTTTTGAAATAAACTTATCTCATGATAAGGCATGCAGGGTTCTTTTGGACACCTTCTCTGCAGATACTGAATGCACATATTCTCCCTGCAGGATGAGGCTTTTTCCCCACAGTCTCAGCCTTCCCCAGTGTCTGTCTGCTCCGAGTCCAGTGGGTTTTCTGAAATCCATCCCCTGGCGAAGAAAGCGCTGAAGAGGACCAGCCAGACTGCGCGAGGTGAGGAAGCAACCGCCGCAACTCTCATTTCAGTTTGTATATGTTGTTCTGCGCGAATGATAACAGTGGTGTCTTTATATGAAAACAGTGTTTGGGGAACCGCTTTGGTCAGATGCACAGCAGGAAAACCGCCGCACAGTCTGTCACTGTATGGTGTCCTTTTATTTTCTACATCTTCTTCCAACTGCAGTATACTTAACCACTCATACAACTTATAGTCAAAGTCGGGGATGTCGAGCATAATTTTGTCACAGGCCACGTTGTAGTTGTGGTTGCCCTCAGGGCGCTGGCGATCATGGTGAAATTACATCAAATCAATATCACAGTTCAGTTCATACATACCTTAGTTTTAAGGTCGTGATTCGATTCATATTAGGTAAAGATAGACTGATAAGACATGTTTATTTATAAACATTTGTTTGTAATTCAGTTACTATTGAATCTAAAATGCATCAACCACACCTGACCGTGATACCACCACTGTGACGTATATGAAATTAATCACTTAATTCCCTTTACTCTATTTGCAATAAATTATATTAATCATGTCCTTTTATCTCTTTCCCTGGCACACGCCAACACAGCCAAACCAGCACAGTCAAGCAACAGGCGCATTCAGATGAGCGCCAAAGTTTCCATCCAGCCCAAACCGGTGATTGCAGCTGTGGCCTTGGCTCATGCAGCTGCTCCCCTGCAGCCCAAGACAATCATCATCCAACCCTTACAGACCACCATGCTGCCTGTGGTCAAAGCTCCAATCAGTATCCAGCCAGCGCCCTCTCCAGGCATGAGCTCACAATTGCAACACTTTATGTCACACTGGATTGTATCAGACAAGTGTGTTCTGTGTGTTTTATCATTTGGAAAGCCACATCCATTGCCGTGTTTTTACTTTTGAGTTTGTCGACATGAAAACAAAAACAGCTGTATTATCAGTGTTCATTACACATTTTTTTTCACATGAGCAAAATTTGTACTATAACCAACAGAGGGTACTGTTGATTCACAGTTGAAAGTGCACCATTCTAAATGATCAAATCATGTCATGTGTGTCTTTCTTTATTTAATGGTCCCGTATTTTGGCTATTTAAACATCCATCGAGTGACTCTCTAACATGGACATATTAGAAAAATGTCAATTTCATAAAAAAAAAAAAAACCCTTGGTTTTGTCATACGAGTGTCCAGCAAAGGCCCCTCTGACGGCTACTTCTGTTTGACCCATTTTTGTATCCGCTTTGTCCATATTTGGCTAAGACCGCCCCCTTCCCTCTGATTTGTTACCTTCGTGAAGAAGACCCATTTGTGAGCGCACACGCGTTTGTTATGTTGACAGCACTGCCTCAGAAGCAGAAAGGGAAGGCGGAGATATTCGCTAGTGACGTAGATAAGCTTGAGAAATTCTAATGGCCTGATTTCAGGCCTCTCGGCAGAAAAACGTCTTGAACTCAGGAATGCATGGATGATTTTAATCCATATTTCAAGTTTACTGAGGCACCATAGAGACAATAATACATCCGAAATACTAGGAAAATTTGGTTTGGCAAATATGTCTCCTTTAAAAAAAAAAAAAAAAACTTAAATACTTTGTCACATAGTGCTGGGTCATTTATCATATCAACTACATTTATTGATTTGTACAAATGCATTTTAATAATACTATAGATTATTATTTTTTTACATAAATTACAACATTTGATTCAAATGTTTTCTCTGGGTATTCCGGTTTCCACACACCTTGCTAAAATGTTTTTGTTAGGTGAATTGAAGACTAAATTGTCCTTTAGTGTGAATGTGTAAAGACTGGTCTTTATGTGCCCTGTGATTGGTTGGTGATCAGTCTAAGGGTCTGTCAGCTAAAGCCAGCTGGAGTAGACTGCAGCTCATCGATGACTCTTGAGGTCAAAGGGTATAGGAAATTGATGGGAGGTTTTATATTTTCAACACCTAGGCCAATGTAAATACTCTTCATCCAAGTTGGCGGCGTGTATACTGTACTAACCTTTTCTTGCCATGAATTTTAACTTGGCTCTTCTTGTCTGTAATAGCTGACTGAGGCTACAGATGGCCAAGTCTGATACATGAAACTTTTGCACCCGAGATCGAAGTCTAAAGTTGCCTGCTCTTTGTTTTAGCATGTTCTCCTGATTATTCACATAGTTGAGCAATTTGCATCAATCGGTTAGAAGAAAAATGACAATAATGTTCTCGTTATGTAGTCTGGCATGGGCCGTAATGTACTTTATAGAAAGAACGCACTGGTCTCTTGAGGATTTTATATTCATTGCTCTAATTTTTAAGTGTTTGGCGTCACACACACTAATTAGCAGAGCTTGCTAACTGACGGGCTGTTTTGTATTAAGAGTTGCTGGGTTACTTTGGGGAGTGATTCGTGGAAGTCAGTGTGCCTGTGGGGCTACCTCCTACTTTGTGCTTTCTTTTGTGACATTGCTGGGTTACGCTCTTGTCAAATGTAACCTGTGTTTTTAAAATGTGGCCACACGTGTACATTTGTGTGTGCTCTTCCACGTAAACTAACACGTCTCTCCACTTGGAATGTGGTCGTTAAAAAATAACATCACAGATAGTAAGCTTCTCTTCCACCTGTACACATAGTGTTGGCCGTTAAAAGGCGAGGGGTTAATGGAGGTCACCTGTGGTGAGGGAGGTTCTGTACCCCATCTGAAACCAGAGGCTCTTTAAACAGAACACTGATGAGACTTCTATCTTGTCCAAGATGACGACAAGCCAAATTGTTATTGAAATGATTTCTCTCAAATTCACCAGCCACCTCACTCGGTCCAGATTTATCGTCTCATTTGTTCCAATGTAATGGATATAGAGTTATTAATCCAACTGTGAGTATTATGTCTGAAGTTTGCAGTGGTGTACGACTGCACTGTGTGATGTGCCCCCTCTCATCCATCCCAGCCATTTGCTATGACGCTTATCCTCATTAGGCTCGTGGACGAGCTGGATGGTGTCGATCCCAGCTGATTTGAGGCGAGAAGCAGGGTACACCCGGGACTGGTCGCCAACCAATCAGATGGCACATAGTTGTTTAATAAACCTAACATTCATGTTTTTGACTGACTCCAGCTCAGGTTGGTCATTTACCACACGGTTAGTTAAGTCTGAGTGTTTTCTCCATGCTCCTTGCAAGTGTTTGAATTTTTTTATTTGTGTGGTTGGCTCATTGTGCCTGGCTCAAAGAGCATTGGCGACTGATGCTTCATTTTTTCCCACTTCCCTTGAGGGACAGTTGTATTTGTGTAATGGTTGGCTTCAGCTGTAATGTGGGCGCCAAAGCAGACACAACAACTCTTGAGCAATTAGGTGGACTTTATTCACAAATAAGGGCGCGTGCAAGCATGAAACACAACACAACTGAAGATTAAAAAAAACAGAAAACGATGACAAAAGGTCGTCGCAAAAATAATTAATATTGACTAAGATGAACTAAAGGAGGCGGACGGAGCCACAGAGGAAGTAAGTTACCTATATAAAATGAAATAACGCCAAAACACAGCGGTACTTACTAGAAGGTGCGGACAGATGAATCTGGCACCTTCCTTCCGCTGTGTCAGAGTTTAAATAACACATGGCAATAATTGCGACAGGGAAGCTGTGCTCACCAGCACTCTCAAAGGTGACTTTGGAGACAAAATAGGGGAACTGGAGGCAGGGAAAAAAGGAACATAACAAGATCGTCGCTATTAATTCAAAATTTGTCTCGCCACATAAAGCAAGAAATCGACAAAGCGATGGTTCACAACTCCAAAAAGTTGTAAATTGGGGCAATCATAAGTCACGGTACCACTGTATTTGTGTCACTAAATTGATAAAAAGAAAAACAACACGCTTGCTTTTCATTGAACTGCGACAACACTCAAAAACGATCTAAAAACTTCTTGATTAAAAGAAAAAGTCTGTAGGTATACGAAAATGTGTCATCTTTTAAGTTCGTGTCTTAACTACACAGTATTGTAACATGTTTTGTCTCTATGTTTAGGCCAGCCCATTGTGCTGTCGCAACCAAGCCAGTTGCTACACATCAATACCCCCCAGACTGTCACTGGCAGCGTGGTCTCCATGCCAGCACTGGGCCAGGACAGGCCTGTCGTCGCGCCGCCAGTGGTCACGCTTCGAAGCCCTTCTTCGGATGACGATGTGAGTTAATGGGTTTTAACACCGGGGTGGAGTAGAAATGCTGTGTTCCGTGCCTGACACAACAATGTCACATTTGCCACTTGTTGCTAGGTAGAGTACAAGCATAACTGCCTCAATGCCAGTGAAAACAATGGCACACCCACTAGACCCCAACATAGAGTTGACTATCCATCCATTTTTCCATACCGCTTCTTCTCATTAGCGTCACGGCTTAGCTGGAGTCTATCCCAACTGACTCTGGGGCGAGAGGCGAGGTACACTCTACACTGGTTGCCAGTCAATTCCAGTGCGCATATAGACAAACAACTGTTCTCACACCTATGGACAATTTAGAGTCTTCAGTTGAACTACAATGCAGGTTTTTGGAATGTGGGAGGAAGCTGGAGCGAACACCTGGCTATAAGCCACGGAAGCTTTGGTAGAGCATCTATCTATCCATCCATCTATTTAACCGTACCGCTTCTCCTCACTACGGCCGCGGGCTTGCTCAGCAGGGGGAACATGCAAACTCCGAACAGGAAGGCAGCAGAGATTCAAAACCTGAAACTCAAAACTGTGACACAGACAAGCTCACCACTAGTCCAACTTGCTCCCAACACGTACTCTAAAGGCAGTGTTTGCCAACCTTGATTGAGCCAAGGGACAACACGGCACACCACTGCTTAAAAAGTACACAAAAGTAATATATATACTGTTTGTACAGTGCTGAAATGATGATCTCATCTCAATTTACTTACAAATGTACTCACTCAGTGTGAAATCTGAGCCTGTTGAACACAAAACTATGATCTGTTGTCTGAATGGAAACTGGTTGATACACAGGTTAATTGTACCTTCTGTCATCTAGTGGAAGTGCATTTAATTAATTAATTTCAGGCATTCTTCTGACATAGATAAACAAAGATATTTGGACCTACTAAGTGAAGTTGGATCATGTTAGACAGCACACCTGATCATCTCTCACAGCAGCACACTGTGCTTGGGAATAATGATTAGAGGATACATTAATTTATACACATTCATTTTGTAATGAAATCAGTACTCTGTATTACATTTAAAATACGTATGAGAAAGACAGACAGAAAAACTGTAATTTTTGGGACTTCCATGTGACCCAAGCACTTAAATAGTAACTTTTGGTTATGATCCGCATCTGGAATCTATACGTTTTTAACGGACATAACATAACAATAATGTGTAGTTTTAAATAATAAAGTAGAGCATCCTCCTCGTTAAACTCCAACTACAAAACGTTTCCTGCCTGTCCAGATTGTTTATCTCCGTTACACAGAGCCTCAATGTTGTTTCGGGCTTCAGTCCACAGCGCCACAGCTCGTGATGGCTTGCTCTCGTCTGACCTTTTGATGATTTGAGAAATGTTCTCACAGTTCTGTTTGTCGCCTTTTTTTCCTGGGAGATGGGTTTCCACATGCTGTTTTCCCCTGTGCTGTTTAGCTTGGCGTCCATGTTGCGATAACGTTTCATTTCGGCGCTTGCATGAAGAGCTCTCTTATTCGGAAGAAGCAGCAATTAGGGTAATGAAGTTGTCATTTCAGAAATGGGGACATAATTACTTGAGTTTGTCTTTCGGCGTCTTTATTTTAGGCAAAAAGAAAAAAACTGTTGCGTGCCACACCGACACCAAGACCTAGCTTTTCAGCTCAGACAACAATTTACAAAGGGTCCCCGCCTTCAGCCACCATCCAGCTCTCTGTGGTGAGCCCATGGGATGGGGGGCCCGCGCTGGCTCTTGGGGCTTTGCCTGGCCGGGCCCCATGGGTGCAGGTCTGGCCACCAGGCGTTCGCCATTGAACCCCACCTCCATGCTTGGCTCCAGAGAGGGGCCCCGATGACCCACGTCCGGGCGAGGAAAAAATTATATACAATAATATATAATACAAAACAGATGAGCTGTCTTCAACTATTCATTAGAATTACGGTACCCCTGAACCAAACACAAATGACTTACAAACTTCTGATTTCCTTATGAGTGTAACCAAATTTGCACAGACCCTGCATTTTACAACCCCTGGAGGCCAAAACAAATATGGTCTGAAAGCCATTGAAAATAATAACCATGTCAATAAAGCTTACAAAAGACAATAACTGGACACACTCAAATCAGATACTGCTTTGTCCATTTAAGTATAAAAAACTTATCAGAACTTATCATGTTAGAAAGAGACACTTCTCACACTTTGAAAACTATTTACAATGATTGAGAGTCAAATAATGGAATTTGTGTGTGGGTCGTACATGCTGGTGGCAAAGCTGTTCAACCATGAAATTCAGCACACTGGTGTACCCTGTGGTCCGGATCGCATCCAATGTCACATGCCTGTTAAAGATAAACTTTCTGTGCCAGGTGTTAGTATCTTCTATACGTGTGTGTATATATGTGTTACTGTATTGTGACCTATAGTTAGGTTATATAAGCCTGCGTGTTAAACGGCTGCCAACGATTGCATGCTTCGGACAGGTGTTGTGCAGGATGAAGCATTTGCCACAGCTGTAAACAGCCACCAGGGTTACGTCCCTGCTATGGAATGCCGCTCTTGCACAGCCGGAGGATTTGGCTGCTCCAGAATGAAACTCTTATCAGCCTCAACTATTCTTCCATTGTCAGGATTAGGGGATTTAGAGGAGACCCCAGCAGTGTATTGGGTGGTGTGTGTTTTGATTGATAGTTTTGTGTGTTGCAACAGGATATCTCCTGTTTTTTATTTATTTTTTTATTTTTTTCACCCATCTTACTGTGAAATATTGAGGCTTTTCGACAATTTGGTAAATGGTAAAGTGGCATAGGTGAGTCTTTTCACTACATTTCCTAAGTGCAATTAAATGATAAATAATGTGCAAATAATATGCTCTACATGTCAGTGATTTTCAAATTGTGGTACGAGGACAACCAATGGTACACAGGCTCCCTCTAGTGGTATGCAGAAGTAATCACTGAAATGTTCAAACTGTGCATAATGTTAAAGAAGTTTATATATATATATACACAGTACAGTTCAGTTGTATTTAACTTTGAAAGATGATATATTTGCATTTAATCATTTTTTAATGTTATTTTTAAACATTTATTGAGAAGCACAGTATTTATGTTTAAACTGCATAATGCACAGTGGCAAAGAAATATTAAATGTACTTTAGCAATAAAAACCTGTGCCTTATTTTTTGAGGAACACTTGGGCCTGCTATGCTACTACATTATAATGTTGGTCATTATGGTGGTACTTGGAGAGCAAAGTATTTTTGAAATGGTACTTGGTGTCAAACGTTTGAGAACCACACCACTACATTAACTACAAACTGTAAGTACTTTGAACTTATGGCAAAAAATTTGTTGAACATTGTTGCAATGCAGCAGGGTTGTAGTACAATTGCTTTGTTTTCAGTTTTTGCAAATGTACTTACTTAAAACAGCGCACGTAAAATAACTGTTTGTAGCATACATCATCCTGACAGAGTTGGCTCATCCCCCTCCCTTGTACACAATCTCATTGTTAAAACATAAACAGTAAAAGAATCTCGCTCCGATCTTGCTCTCTTGCAGTTTTTCCCTAACGTTTAACACTGCACACCCCATTAACATCCTGACAGATTTGATGCACCCCCTCTCACACCCTCCCAAAAAAGTCAAAATATAGCAAAGATATCATAAACCATTGCCTTGGCTATCTTGCTCTTTTTAAGAGCCTGATTTGGTTAGATCCCAAATAGCAGCTGCTAAATTGCGCATTCACTCACTAACAGATTGTGTGCGCATTTGGCAACAAGTGTAGTAGTGGTGGAGACCGCCGTATTTAAAAAAGGCTTTTGCGCTTAAAGTAGCTCCGTTGGTTTGCACCATGGAACATTTGGGAGAGTATCGCAAGCACAAAACGAAGTTTGAAGTTATGAAATTGGAATTGTCAATGGAAGACAAACAAACAAATTACCAACTTACACAATAGAAATCGATTGCTTCCATAATTTTGGGGATGCTACCAACCACATAAAAGCCATGTTTTGTTTGAGGTAACTCACTCAAGAGTCAGATATGCCCATCCTGCGTAACATTGCGTTTAAAACTTAGGAGAAGTCAGCACCGATTGTCACTGTGCTAAAATGACTTCAGACACAAGGAATAGCCGAGATGATGCTTGATGATGCAGAGTTTTCGTCATTGGTGAAATGGCATGACTCCTTCTTGTGACTGGCTCCATGTCAGCCCTATCAATCAGAAGCTCCCAAATTGCATTGTTGGCTCGTCACCTCTCCCCTGCATTTACTGTACCCTAGAAATATTAAAACATAGCAAATGAAGGCACCAGGCATCTATCTTGGCCCTATCGCAATCTTTTCCAAACATTTTAAGATGGGCACCTACAGAGCGCTCGCTCGCTCGCTCACTCACTCACTCACTCACTCACTCACTCACTCACTCACTCACTCACTCACTCACTCACACACACAAACCTAGCCAAAAGGCGTAATTTTCAATTAAGAAAAGGTGATGAAGTGAAGTTTGAAAGAGTGAGGTACACTTCCCCTTGGGGCATCAGAGGACTTCAAGTGAGGCACAGCAGCTTGAGAAAAATAAAGACAACTTTAGCTAAAGGCAATATTGACCCATTTGTAATTGACATTGCATGAAAAGGGATAGACAGTGTGTGGCTCAAGCAAACGAAAACTGATATTAATCCGATTAGCACTTTGCAAACCCTTGCAATATGTAAAGTATATTGTATTTGTTTCTAAATTCTTTGAGCTGGCAGTCATCTCACCTGTATGTGCACTCAGGCCACCGTGGTCGATGTTTATGACCTCCAGTAAAGTCCACAGACATGTTCGCTTCAACTTGTTAAGTGAGCCCTATCCACTTATGATGGGCTAATCACACACTTCCTCCATAGGTAACACTTCATCCGCACAATTGCACACAAGTATGACCGCATGACCCGCTGACAGCTGTTAGCAGCTGGTCCCCTATGCGGCACTTTAAAAGACAGCTAGAGGCATGTAATCCACTCATGGGCAGACTTAAAGTGCTTCTATGGTTAGCATGGTACTCCACATGAACATTTTCTCAGCATCAAAAATACAACCGTCTTTTTTTTTGCCCTGCTCGGCCTCACTGTGGTGTCGAGGTGACATTCACCTCGCGCTCCACTCCCTGGTAACTGCGTAGCTGTGGCCTTCCCAGGCTCACTCTTGTGGCACAATCCCAAATCGAGGCTGGGAGACTGAGGAGTTTCTCAGGAGACAGAACACAAATACAGGGATCCAAATAATCACCACCAGGGCTATTTATCCTGAGATCTTGGAGAGTTTACCCCAGGGAGTGTGTTAGTATTTCATACCATGGTAGTAGGTTCTCTCTTGAAATGTGGACTTGTCAGACCACAGCATACTTTTGCACTTTGCAACAGTCCATCTCGGATGAGCTCAGGCCCAGACAAGCCAGCAGCGTTTCTGTGGGTTGTTGCTATATGGCTTTGCATGGTAGAGTTTTAACTTGCATTTGTAGCTGTGGCGACGAACGGTATTAACTGACAATGGTTTTCTGAAGTTTTCCTGAGCCCACATGGCTATATCCTTTACACAAGTATGCCTCACTCTTCCAAAAATGTTCCCCTCGCTCTTCCACTTTCTCTCTGTGATGTGCACACACTCACGCCCAACAACGGAGTGTTCTAAAGCGGCCATGCGAGCCCAAAACTGCCAGTCCACACACTCGCTGTCAAGTCCAACTTTAAAAAGATGAGTAAATCCTCCCTCCTCGCTCTTCTGCCTTTCTCTGGGCACACCTGCGGACTATCTAAGAGAATATGTGTTTTCAGGGCTAGCTAGCTAACTGCACATTGCACTTGCGCCAGATAACTGCTGATTCAAATCAAGGCACCCAAATTCTTATTTAATGAGGAAGGGGTGACTCTTACCAGGGCCTCAACTTCCCCGAGTGTGTCATTGTGCCCCGTTTTAGCCACTGAAATGTTAGTTTTTTTGCTGTATTTCCACAACTGAGTACTAATTGGTTCTCAGTCTTTGTACATTTTTACAACAATTATCTTTAAATGCACAAGCAACTGTTGGAACACAAAAGGTTTGTCTAACTTTAGAATACTTTTTTTTTCTTAAAATTTAGGTTGGCTTTTGAATTATACAAATGTGGCTCAACTTCGCTTTCAAGTCTTGGCCTCCTGTATATCGGAGATGTTTGCGCGTCTCTAATAGGAAATCATTTCTCAAAAGGATGACACGCTCCACAAACACATCCTTCCTCACAGGCCCTCAAAGCATGTTAATGTAAATAGTTTGCAGCAGAACCTGTATCGTGTGCACTGAAGGACTCTGGCTTGTGTAGGAGATGTAGGGGTGACGTGAACCCTTCAACACATCTCATCATTTGTATTTTGTAGTAAACAGAAATGGGACTGATGCATCCTGACTTCTATCTCGTGTTTCTTTTTACTGGCACGCTTGTCTCCGTCTTTCACGCCAACTTGCTGCTCTTGTCACGCTCCTTGTTTTGTCACACCTCTTGACCACAAACACCCCGAAGATGAGTAATGTAATGAAAATTTACCACAATGGGCTGCAACATGTTACCAGATAATTATTTTTGTCTTTGGACATTACTAAAGGCCTCTTTATACTCCCGCGGTCGCATCACTTGACCGACGGATTGGCCCGCGCAGCCCCTCTGCATAGCTTGATGCGCACACGGCAAAAATTGTCGCTGCACATAGAATGCTGCAGAGATCATCTCTTGTGATAGGTCCGTTTTAGTCACATGCTGTGATGATGCTCCCGGTTCCACATAGCACCGACGCCGCCGCCTTCTCGATCGATTTTGCAGCATAATTAAACGTATCATCTGGTCATCTAGGTCCATTTGTTCTAGAAGACTCTGTTCCACGGTGGCCATTGTTGTTGCTTTGTTCCTTGTTACAGAAAGGAAAATAAAAACGGCTACCAGCAATGACCAAAAATGCAGAGGAAACTCCACCCTGTGGCGTCCTAGCCAATACCAGCCGTAGCGACACCCCCGACTTGGAGGAGAACTGCAGCACACTTTCAAAACAGCGTGTGTGGGTTGCGCTCTAGTATAAAGGCAAACTGCGTGCGGGATAGCCGCACGCAGTCACCGCAGTTGCCGCCTGCGCGAGTATAAAGAAGCCTTAAGCAGTTTGTGGCTCATTACCCAAACTTATTTTGAATGCATTGTTCCAAGTAAATGTCAATAATTGTACATTTGTGACCTAAATCTTTAGTGTACATGGGACAGAAGCTTCAGTCTTAAATACATTGGTACCTTGACTTTTTCCTTTGTGTCGTGAGTCATTAATTAATTTAAGTTAGGAGTGATCTTTAGATTCACCTACTGCCCCGGGGAGGTGAAAAGAAATGGAGCACTTTAGGTACTGTAATCCCCTCGTATGTGAACAAGGACAGTTACAATGACTCATGCACTTTCAGGGCTGGGACAAACCTTAAAACACGCAAATAGAAAATGAGAACACTCGCAAGGAGCGTCCAGACGCTCACACTTAAGACAAAGCAGCCGAGCTGAGTCCAGACCCTGACATTACTGAATAGGCCACGCCCCTTAAAGACACACATCCAACACACGAAAACCATTGTATTTCTTTACATTCTCTTATTTTGTTTCTATACAATTAGGTGCATACAACACACGAAAACCAGTTTCCCCCTTACATTCTTTTGTTATGATAAAATTAGGTGCTATTTTTCTTCATTAAAACATGCTAGACTGTGAGTATGCCTCGTTTAAAGGGAATGTAAGAAGCTGCTTTGATTGGGGCCGAATTAAGTCTGCTGTGTTTTACTCCCACAACTGCGCAGACGGCCCCCTTTTTAAATACGCCTGCTCCGAAACCTAGTCTAACCCGCCCCCATGTAGACTTACGCCACCCATCTCGCTGTATTTACACTTGTCATAATAGAGCCCTTGGCATTCCCCAGTACAGTAATATAGAAAATATTGCCACAACAAATAATGGCAGAGGAGATTTTTAAGTGCCACTGTGAAATTATGGCTTTGTATTTAGATATGTAATATACAGTGGGTACGGAAATTATTCAGACCCCCTTAAAATGTTCACTCTTTTTTATATTGCAGCCATTTTCTAAAATCATTTAAGTTAATTTTTTCCCACAATGTACACACAGCACCCCATATTAACAGAAAAAAACGGAATTGTTGAAATTTTTGCAATTTATTAAAAAAGACAAACTGAAATATCACACAGCCATAAGTATTCAGACGCTTTGCTCAGTATTTAGTAGAAGCACCCTTTTGAGCTAATACAGCCATGAGTCTTTTTGGGAATGATGCTGATGATGTTTTTCACACCTGGATTTGGGGATAATCTGCCATTCCTCCTTGCAGATCCTCTATAATTCTGTCAGGTTGGATGGTGAACATTGGTGGGCAGCCATTTTCAGGTCTTTCCAGAGATGCTCAATTGGATTTAAGTCAGGCCTCTGGCTGGGCAATTCAAAATCAGTCACAGAGTTGTTCTGAAGCCACTTCTTCGGTATTTTAGCTGTGTGCTTAGGGTCATTGTCTCTTTGAAGGTGAACCTTCGGCCCAGTCTGAGGTTCTGAGCACTCTGGAGAAGGTTTTCGTCCAGGATATCCCTGTACTTGGCCACATTCATCTTTTCTTACATTGCAACCAGTCTCCCTGTCCCTGTAGCTGAAAAACACACCCACAGAATGATGCTGCCACCACCATACTTAACTGTTGGGACTGTATTGGACAGGTGATGAGCAGTGCCTGGTTTTCTCCACACATGCCACTTAGAATTAAGGCCAACAGTTTCTATCTTGGTCTCATCAAACCAGAGAATCTTCTTTCTCACCATCTTTGAGTCCTTCGGGTGTTTTTTGGCAAACTCCTTTCATGTGTCTTGCACTGAGGAGAGGCTTCCGTCGGGCCACTCTGCCATAAAGCCCCGACTGGTGGAGGGCTGCAGTGATGGTTGACTTTCTAGAACTTTCTCCCATCTCCCGACTGCATCTCTGTAGCTCAGCCACAGTGATCTTTGGGTTCATCTTTACCTCTCTCACCAAGGCTCTTCTCCCCCAATTGCTCAGTTTGGCCGAGCGGCCAGCTCTAGGAAGGGTTCTGGTCGTCCCAAACGTCTTCCATTTAAAGATTATGGAGGCCACTGTGCTCTTAGGAACCTTAAGTGCAGCATAATTTTTTTTTTTTTTTTGTAACCTTGGCCAGATCTGTACCTTGCCACAATTCTGTCTCTGAGCTCTTCAGGCAATTCCTTTGACCTCATTATTCTCATTTGCTCTGACATGCACTGTGAGCTGTAAGGTCTTATATAGACAGGGGTGTGGCTTTCCTAATCAAGTCCAATCAGTATAATCAAACACAGCTGGACTCCAATGGAGGTGTAGAACCATTTTAAGGATGATCAGAAGAAATAGACAGCACCTGAGTTAAATATGAGTGTCACAGCAAAGGGTCTGAATACTTATGGCTGTGTGATATTTCAGTTTTTATTTTTAAATAAATCAGCAAAAAATTCAACAATTTTGTTTTTTTCTGTCAATATGGGTGCTGTGTGTACATTGAGGAAAATTTACTTCAATGATTTTAACAAATGGCTACAATATAACAAAGAGTGAAAAATTTAAGGGGGTCTGAAAACTTTCTGTACCCACTGTAATTATGTAAGACTGACTAGGGACATTTCATCACAGGAATGAGAATCTATTTAGAACATGTATCAACATGTTGTCACACAAGTGTGAGGACCGAATGATCAACAGCCCAGCAGCATGTGGCTTGTGTGGGCATTCATTTCATTTGCACACTATAGCTGCCCCATTTTCTCTGTTTGGATAGGCGCTCCCCAAATGCATCCAGATGTGATGAATCCTGCGACATAAGTCTTGTTCTTTTATTGTCCCCCGCTCTTGTTTCTGTCTGTCCCACTTTTCTGACCTAAGACAAAGTTTTCCCAGAGACAGCAGCGCATGATAAAGAACCGCGAGTCCGCCTCCCTGTCGCGGAATAAGAAAAAAGAATATCTGCTATCGCTGGAAGCACGCCTGAAAGTGGCGCTGTCTGAGAACAAGGTGCTCAAAGGCGAGAACGGCAGCCTCAAGAGGCAACTGGAAGGCCTGCGGAGTGAGGTGAGCATCTAGATGTTGCCGAGGTACAGTCCAAAGCAAGGCAATGTTACACTCTGTGGAGGGGAACACAAAAGTGGTACATTTACTCGGATGCTGTACTTGGACAAGTAGAAGTACACGACCTTAAAAAAGGAACTCTGGTGAAAGTGGAAGTACTGATTTGACTCCTTAAAAAATTAGAGAGGCTGAAATGTAATTAAGGGGGAACTAAGCCGAAGGTGTCAAAAATGTTTGACATGGCATGGCAACATTTTGGGCTGTCCATTCAAGGAGGGCTTGAGGTATGGCCACAAACTTTTAATACGATAAAGTAGTAACCTAGTGGTTATAAAAAAAAGTGTACCCTACACTTTCATTCCAATATGACAGGGGTACGTACGTATGACTGCATATATGTACAGTTGTGCTCAAAAGTTTGCATGAGGTGGCAGAATTTGTGAAATGTTGTTTTTTAAAACAATTTTTAAAATATGACTGACTGAACAACAACCATCATTAATTTTTTTATGGTGTTACGGAAGCAGACAGCATGTTTTGTTTAATGATAATGGTTTTCTGAAATGCTTGACCGTTTAATTTGAATCCCATTAAAATAAAATTAAACGTGTTTCTTCGTTTTCTTTAAAAAAATTTACCCATCTTACGAATTCTGAATGGGTAATCAAACGTATGAGCACAACTGTGTGTTTTCTAATTTACTAAATAAAAGTAGGGCTGTTAATTTCAAAATAAGAGCAAGTAAATTAAAAAAAAGGATTACTGTGTTCAAGTAAAGTGCTAAACTTCAGAATAATTCTTTGAAAATAAAAAAACTAACAATACAATACAAAATCATGCATTGTAAAAATGCATTATAAATAGGTAGAAGGGTTTTCTAGAATTTTGAGGTCAACCTTGGGGGTGCGTATTATACATGAGTGTGCATTATACATGAGAAATTACGGTATTTATTCTTAAAAAAAAAAAAAAAAAAAAGTTCAAAGGGCAGCGATTTTTAGGTCTTTTCACTCTTCGTGACTGCAAATTCGCAAGAATGTGACGCATGTTCACAAATTCCTGCCCGCTTTATTTACTAAGAAAACCATACAGCTAGTAAATATTCAGCAACACATTAGTAAATATTCAACAGCAACAAGGTACCTATTTGATTTCATTACATGTACAAAAGCTACATAATATACCATGGTCAGAAACATCAACTACATGTACTGATTGAATTGTGAGCCGTTCGTGAGTTCTTTTTTGCAGATCTTTTACGTCAAGAAATTAAGAATATGTATAATACTTTTACTCGTCGCTACACTTCCTCTGAAGGCCAGGATCGAAGGATTAAATCGCTCTCAATATCTGTCAGACAAGGCACTGCGACGTCACTTCCGCTGTAGAGCTGATGACAATTTCGCCCAGTCTTATTTGGTTTAAATGTCCGCTTCCATCACATTTTTTAAAAATGATGAAAGATATATATATAATGAGAAAATGCTGTCCTTTCACCGGGTTTGCAAGATTATTTGGGTTGAAAATCCCCAGAAAGTCGTTTTTCAAGCTATTCTAATTAGTCTTTTTCGCCAGGCAGTTGAGACGGACGGATGTCTCATGAATATAATAATATGTAATACATATACGAAAAACAGCTTCCCTCTGATTGGCCGTTGGTGAACGGCGATATCTCAGAACCTGGGCCAAGCATTCATAGTGACCTCGTGTTCATTTCATTTGATGTGGAGGGGTCTTACTGTTACTATCATCGTGAAGCTGGATTCACCAAGCATTAACTTGTTCGGCCACTACTCACAAAACCCAGATGGGATGTGTCATGTGGGTGTAGTAAAAGACAGGAGGATATTTTGAGAAGTGGGTCCCATTCAATCACTATGTCACTGGCTTCATCCGTCACGTACATTTTGGTGACGGTGACAGCTGTTTCATTCACCATTATCCATATAGTAGTATTGTTGTGAAATTCAAAACATATGATTTTTATACACTGTATTTGGGCTGCTGACTCGCTCGCACCAAACCTCGAAATGCACTTCTAGCAGCGTGCGCAAGCTTATTTTATGAAGACACTCCTCCCTGAAATGGGCCCGAACACAGCACACTTCTGGCTCCGAAATGGTTAGGAAGTTCTCGCTCAATAAATTGAAGCCATTTATTCCTCGGCTCACAGGCCGCACAGCCGCGTTGCCACTCAGCAATTTTTCCTAAGATAACTGGGCAGGTATTTTAATATTAATTAACAAACCTACGTCGACAATTTCAAATCCTGTCGTTTCCAAGCAGTTTAGGTGCTCAAAGGCTATATTATATTCAATCAACAGACCGCATAGATGTCAAAATTAAACCAGGTCACAGACTCATTTGCTTTACATGAACCAGTAGAAAAGAGAGGATTTTTATGGAAGGGGACCTTTAATTCTTATTCCTTGAACACAATTTTAATCAGAGTTACGTGTTTTGACTAGTGCTGGCACATACAATGTGTTCTTGCTAAAAAAAAATAAAAATAACAAAATAAGAATCTGAAAAAATAATAATAATAAATAAGTTCCCTTTTAAGTACAAAAGTAAAAATTTTGAAATTATATACAACACCCGTTTTGATAACTTAATACAGCAGAATTTGGTTTAAAAATAATAATAACTTGCCACAGCAGAATTTTATTTTATTCTTTAAACCAAGAGGTACCTAATGTATGCTCAGGCTTTCATGCCATCAAAAACATGCAAGTTAGCAAATGATATCAACTGGGAAATTGCACCTTACTTTCCGCCTTTTTTCAAATTAGACGTGACAATTATTTAATGCAGGTGGTGGTGGTTCGTCATAAATCATTCTTGGAGCAGACAACATCAAATAATTCTTTTAAATAAGGTTGGCATCATTTGGGGAGCATTTTTTTAAAAATCTTTGTGTTGACCACGAATGGATATCTGGATTCTCAAAATCGGTTGTCATCGTTAATGGTCCCTGGCTCATGTCCCTCCATTTCACTGCTGTCCCTGTTTTTCTGCCTTATTCCCTAAGATCTTAATCAGTGATTCAATAACATCTTGTATTTACATTGTGTTGTCATCAGCGGAGGATGAAGAAAAGAAAACAAAAAAATAACTAGGCTGAGTAGAAAGGTCAATTATCAATTTGTTCAAATGTACGGAGTAAAAGTAAAAAGTAGTCAGAAAAATAAAGACAAGTAAAATACAGATACCTGAATTTTTTTTTGTACTTTGTTGCTTCCAAAATGGCATCATAAATAAATAAAATGTCCCCCCACCCCCTTCCCTCCCTGCAGAATACTGTGCTTAAGGCAACGGCCCCTAAGAGACGAGCTGTGTGCCTCATGGTGGTCTTGGTCTTCCTCGTGCTCAGTGTCGGCCCAATAAGGTAAAACTGGAATAGACCTTTTCGGGTCTCTCTTTATTTTAAGAAAAATTGTTGTCAGTTACTGTAGGAGCAATAATTCCGCTATGTTTATTTTATGGTGGGCTCACTAGGGGAAATAATGGGAATCCCGATGATTCACTGTGGGACTCCTGCCTGCCATGTAAGACATTTATCCAAAGGCTAATTAAAAACAGTTTTATTTCCTGTTGAATTGGTCTGGTCGCTGAAAGCAGTAGAGTTTGTCAAATCACTGGCCAACTGAGTTTGCCAAGACTTTTTCGTAATTGCATTAAAGCCGTTGATGCAGACAATGTGCTGCAATGAATCCATGAACTGTAAGAATTTAGTGGTCCATACTGTAGTTGTCCTTGTCTTAGGATGAGTAAGACCATTCTCATCTGAAGGAAATAAATGATCATTTAGTCATCTTTGCAATTATTCCTCTGATGTTCGTGCCAGAGTTTATAGGACTTTCTGACTAATACCTGAATAAACCTTAGAACAACCCTACTGTGGTTTAGTAGGATGTAAACATTTACCCCTTGTGAACGTTACAACCAAACAAGTCACGCTCCAGGTGTGACTTAAAATACATATGCGATCGGTCCTTTTCATCTCAGCTTTTACTGTTACCACGTCTGACAAATTAAGACAGGCTATATAAAAGAGCTTCATTCGGCCCGGTTTGAAAACGCGAGGATTTTGTAATCCAACTGTAACAACAGATTCTCTGATGTCATGTTATAAAAATGTTTGCTTTCTCCTGGGGAAAACGTCCTCCACAAGGGATGCGAATTGGATTTGTTGACTTTGATAAGCTTTACTCTGCTCGGAATGTGCACTGGATCTGAGATTTAGCTGTGCAGCGCTTAGATATAAAACTTTTTAAATGGTTTTGTTGCTTTTGTGGTGTGCTCTGTGGCTGAGGTCAGCTGTGATTGTCAGTACCTGCTTCCCCCTGTGTGTTTTTACAGAATAGAAAATGAGAAAATATGCCCTCTTTACATGCCAAATTCCTTTTTGAAATGTGAAATGAAAATGCCACCTGGTGTGTTGTAAAAGCATGGAAGGACACTGCGTGTGCTAGTCGCTGTGCTTTGGATCGCACGGGCTAGATCAGAGTTCACTGTTGGGCTTTGCGGCTTAAAACAAAAAAAGAAACTCCCTGTGTGCACAGGATGAGGGCCACTTGGAATTTCCTTTCTCTTTTCCACCGTCCAAGTGTCCTAATTTCTCCTTTCTCTTTTTCTCCCCACGTCTGCCCTCATCAGTCAGCTTCAGGGCAACTCTGGTCCTGGGCTGGAGCTTGTGCCCGTGCAACACAGTAGACACCTGTTGGGTTTCTCCCCGGAAACAGACAGCAAGGTCGTGACGGGCACCGAGCCCCTTGGAAATGGCCGCAATGGCCGCGTCGAGGTGGCCGACAGGTAACGTGCTCAACACCCAGCATGACGTTGATTCCACGGCTCAGGATGCACCTGTGCTTGGGGCCTACCATGAACTCATACCAGCTCATTACGACATGTGTAAACATGACCGCAAGGGGCTCTCCAACTCTTATCCAAATGTCTGCCTTCAAATATACCTCAAGTTGTGCTTTGAGTAACAATGTGGGAAATTTGGGTCAGGCCATGTTTGACATCCAGTTTTATATCACTAGTAACAGCTTATTTTTCCAAGAGCTTATATATTTTTCTTTCTATTTTAAAAGCAATTGTGGCCCATCAGTCTCATTTCTAAATTGCAGAAATAACATTCGTAATTGGTACATTACCTGCACCTCCGTGACCTGAAAATGATGTTTTGCAAGGTGGTTAAAGTCCACAGCATTGGCAGCCTGTGTTTTGTCAGATTAACATCTGCGCTATGTCACTTGTTATTGCAAGTAGTAGTATCAGCTTTCCTTGCAGCATGAAACCAATGTAAGGAGGAAGGAATACATTAGCATTTTCAAAAGGGGGTGATGATTGGGGGAGGATAATGCAACCTAATCTGGGGGTCTGCCTGAATAGGAAGCTGTGGATGCAGAAAGGTTAATATAGGCCCCTCAGCAAGAGGTATGATCAGGCCCCTGTGGTCTGACATCTCACAGACTTTTTTCCAGGATCTTGAGAGATGGGTGAGGTTTAGTCACCATAATGGGTGAGGTTTAGTCACCATAATGGGTGAGGTTTAGTCACAATAACACCATAATAGCTTGAACTCTCAGCTTGTCCCCAACATCCTAAATCAAAGTCAAGAGACTTCCTTGACACCAATTACTGCTATCCTATTAGCCAGGGATTTGTAGCATCTTATGGCAGAAAGAACACAAACAAATCACCACCTGAAGCGCCCGGGGAGCATTTCGGGGTATCAGTGTCTTGCTCAAGTACACCACACCCATGAGTCCGGGGAATGTTGGAGGATGGTCCAGTCGGGGTCTTGAACCTAGGTCCCCCACGATGGCAGGCGATTATCTTAACCATTGGGCCACGGCTGCCCATATATTAACAAAAAATACATTTGATAAATAGTAACTATAGCGTTACTTACAAAAACTGTTAAATATAAATTACTAATTACTAGTGGATAAATTAACATTTAACACCACTTTTACCTGTCCTGAAGACACTTGATGGCATATGGAAGACGGGAGGAGGGGAGAGAGTGAGAGAGAGCCATTTTCATATTTTTACTGAGTTCTTTCTTGAATTCTATCATGTCTCACCTTCTATGTCAAATGGCTGGCACTTGGAACTTTCTGTTGTACAATAATCACTCACTATTTCGCAGTTAATTTATTGCGGCTTCAGTGGATTGCAGACCATTTGCACTCACATTCACACCTCACATTCACACCTACGGGAAATTTAGAGTCTTCAATTAACCTACCATGCATGTTTTTGGGATGTGGGAGGAAACCAGAGTACCCGGAGAAAACCCACGCTGGCACGGGGAGTACATGAAAACTCCACAGAGGCGGGGCTGGGATTTGAACCTCGGTCCTCAGAACTGTGAGGCAGATGCGCTAACCAGTCGTTCACCGTGCCGCCTATATATATATATATATATATATATATATATATATATATATTTAAATTTAAATATCAAAAAATTTATCGCTACATAGCGGATTTCATTTACTGTGAGGGGTTTCTGGAATGTAACCCCTGCAATAAACAAGGGTTTACTGTATTGTGTAAAAAGAGTTCGACAGACGGCAGCATATATTCTACAATGCAATGTTTTATTACAATGAAAAACCTCGCCGTCTGCTTGACAACACCATTTGGACAGGTTGGGGAAGCCTCGGTGTAATATCCTGTCAAATATGCGGCCAAAATAAAAGCACGCCAGTGTAACTGTTTTATCACACTGTATTTGGCCCTATGGTTCCTGTTGTTTAGCAGTCGCACTCAAAACTATTTTGTACTTGTTTATTGAGTGCAGCTGTTAAATGAGCCATCATTTGGCCCAAGAAAATGTGATGAAACTGGGGGATTATTATTATACTGCATGCTTTTATTTTGACTTTGTAAATGATGTATGAAAACTGTGACAACATTTTGATAAAAAATGTCATCGAAAACCGAAAAGTACTAGGACATATAAAAATGGAGGCTCCACTCTATGGGTAAATTGAATAAAGTTTTGTCACGGCATAAATTCAACTCGTTAATCAGGATCCCACTGTAATAATGTCGAATGTGTGCGTAGTATTGTTCAATTCAATTTGATCAGCAATATGCCAGCATCATGTTTCTCTTCACGTTACCATATGCTTAACCTATAGAGTGGCAGAAGTCTTACGTCTTGACACATGGCAACCATCAAAATTTAATCAATATATTAAAAACAAAAATAAACTCAATAAAGTCACACTTGTGCCCAGATTGAAACCAAGGCGGTTTGTCTTTGGCATTCCTTTCATCCATGACTTTTCTTTTGCCCGCTCGTCATGGGTTTTTGACTGCAGGCGCAAGGCAGGCGGCCACATTGGCGCTCCCCTTGCACCGAAAGCACATTCTTAATGAGAAGAAAATTTTTAACAGATTCTTAAAGCAAATGTGAAATTCTCACGTGCACATTTCCTAGCCTTTCAACAAGTTGCATCTCATCAATCTCTCATCAATGTTCTCTTGGCCTCTTGTCATCTGATTGTGGTGTTGCAGTACTGAGGACAAGGCCCTGATGGTGGTGAAGGAGCTTAACTTCCTCAGGCCACCTCCCCCCTGCCTGCCGCCTGTTAATAGGACCAAATGTATTGAGTGAGTATTAAAATCCTTCACTCTTGACATGCTATTTTCACTTGCCCTCAATAGATCATAAATGGATCAAGCTCTCGCTCAGATTTAGGTACATAAAAGAATTTGCTTTTAAATGTGTGTTGACTTTGATCGACAGGCTGGCCCATGAGTTGAGGGGGTGGGTCCACCGTCATGACGTGCAGCTGACCAAATCCAGGCGCATGAGTAACAGCCACCTCAGACCCTCCCGGAACATTCTGGCAAGTCCCATCAGCTCATGCTGTAAAACGTTTTGCCATGTTAACCTCTCAAAAACTATTTCGGAGTAAATCTTTGCAATCGGTTTCATTATGAAGGGCTTTGTTTGGCAAATCAAAGCCTCTCTTTTCACCACCGATTCACTTCCCCACACACCTCCTCCGTTGTGGTCCTCTCATTCCTACTTTTTGAGATGGATTTAATCCGGCAACCATGAGAAAGTAAATACAACAGTCGGGGGAGATCTTAGGAATTAGTGCCTCTAAGAGTGATATTTTTCTTCATTAAAAGACACATTACAATTTTTTTCCTCTTTACTGGGAGGGGTTGCACAGATTAATGCCATTTCCATTCTTTTCAATGCATAAAGATGATTACGAGCGTGGTCACGGAATGAATTAAACTCTTTTCTCAAGGCGCCACTTTACTGTTGCAGCTTACCCTGGGATTGTAACACTACTTCAGATCTTAACATGGCCAAAATGGTACAACTATCTTTATTTTGAAAAGATGTGATTGAGGGGAAAAAAAGACGTTTCCTGAAAAATTAGCCGACCCAACCATTAGACTTAATCGGTAGGTTGGAATTTGTCAGCCAATGTTATTGTTGTTAATGGGTGGTACTATACTGAGACCATGCTCTATATTTTCCAACAGAAAACTGAACATAAGGATGCCGAGAGCTCCCAGATTGTGACTGTTCCATACGCTAAAACTGCCAAAGAAAAGTGAGTAATGGCATGATATCATTTATTTTCACAAAGGTTTATTTTTATTATACTAGCAAAGTATGCTTAGTGTTAAAAAAAAAAAAAATGCAGCAAGGAGCAAATTGTGTATTCTGTTCTAGGCTTCCCCCATAGTTAATAAAGTTTAATTTCCTTTTACGTCACTACAATTTATATAGCTCAACAGCAGTAGAGTTGCATTCGTCAGCTAAGCACTAACAAGTCTTATTTGGAACACAATATGAGCAGTGTCCTTGCAGGTCCACAATAATGCTTTTCTCCTTAAGCCAGTATACCATTGACTTGATTTTGAATCATATTGTTGCTTTACAAGGCTTTGATAGACAAATAAGTACAACTTATTTGTGGCCTGGCATTAATTACATGCCCAGCAGAAGAATAAATAATGCACCTGAAAAATTTTACATGAAACCTAAGACGGTTGTTTTTTGGAGGTTACGGTCACACAAATGTTCTGCCGTCCCCTTCTATGCGACACCATTTCGTAAAGCAGCCGTTCATATAATGGCATTTGACTTAAGTGGCTCTTTAAATGGAACCATAATAGGAGGTCAAATTTCTTCTCCTTTTTTGGAAAATATCCCCCCCCCTCTTGCTTTTTAAAGTTTAATGAAGCACAGATTGTAAAGGATGACCCTAGTACTTGACTTCAGAGTTTTGGCTCTCAGAATCTTTTCTGCTGAGCTGCACTCACATCAGACAGATGGAGTCAATAGGTTTTGTTGGCCCCCTATAGTTTTTTTTCCTTTCCGTGGCTAGGAAATGTGAAGGACAAAAGGGAAACAGTTTTAACAGGTCCAGCGGTCTAGGTTCAAGTATGACTTTTTTTTTCTCTATTCATATCGTACGCAGAGGAGTTTGCAGATTTGCATGAGGAAAAAAAAAACACTGTGTAGGCAGTTGAATTCATTGAGTGATCTCTAGCCAGGATTGTATAAGTAATCCTCGCAATGCCAATTTTCCCTTTAGGTTTCAATTTTTTGACTACCAATTAACATTTGAAATGAAAAGACCAAAGTTAATTCAAATCTAAGGAGCATCAAAAAAATCTGTTGTATTTTCACTCAGTGGAGGCGCCTCTTCATCACTCAGCCACCCAATTAGTTTAGTTAGTATGTATCTGTACATGTGGCGGACACATCGCCAAACATAATTAAACACAAATACTGAATATTTATGAGTAATAAAATATTTAACATGATTTTGTGTTGCCATGTTTCTGATCTTGGTCATCACTTTAAGGTAGCGGTTAGCACGTCTGCCTTACAGTTCTGAGGTTTGGGTTTTGAATCCCTCCTCCTCCTCTATGGAGTTTGCATCTTCTCCTCGTGCTTTCGTCGGTTTTCACTGGGTGCTGGCTTCCTCACATTTTCCAAAAACATTATATTAGGTTCATTGAAGACTGAAAATTGTCCATAAGTGGACAGATGATTGCTGTGATTTGTGTTGTCATTTTTCTGAAGTCATATTTTTGTTCTTAAGGACCACTGGCAGCGAGCTACAGGTGTACTACAGAACCCCTCACACGTACAGTGACTTCCTTGCCGAGATAAACCGGCGAGGTGACACGTTCTACGTCGTGTCTTTCCGCAGGGTAAGTTTGGATTTGTAGCCTCACAAAACCAAATCTGACATTGACACTCATTATGTAAAAATAAGGTTTCACAGCTCGACACTGATTAACTGCCAGATGCTTTTAAATTCAGGTTTTCCTGTAAGCTGTCCATAAAGTAAATAGGAAAATAGGGCCTTATGAATGAATCATAAATAGTGTGTAATAGGTCTGTTCCTGACCATAAAAATTTAATGTGAGTCCACCGCGGCGGATCGGATAATGTGCACACACCCAATGGTGTGCCTACCCCTTTCCAGTCCTTTTTTCTCAGCCCATTTACAATCACGAGGTGCATGTTTTAGGGTTGTATGCACAACTGCATGTCATTTCTCATCTTCTCTGCCTTACTTCATTAGGCTTCTTTACCTCAGTTGAGACACAGGGCCTGTTTTTGATTTTGTCTTGCCTGACATGATTAATGACTGGACATCACTTTCAATAAAGGGTCTTTGATCACTTTGGGTTTTAATGCTGCCCTTTCTTCCCAGAAGGATAGTCATAGAGACACCAACATAACGTTGTGCTAAAAAAATATAACAGGTTTCCTTTACTTGTCATTTCCTCACTATGGTATTTCATTTTAAAGGACCTTTTGGTGTCTTGATGGTCCATATTTCACTAACATGTTGTCTTAAGTTTTTATTTTTTTATTTTAAACTTGTCATCATTTCTAATAATATCAATCAGTTCTGGAGCAATTGGTAAATAACTAATTACACTTGGAACGCCCATTCTCGTGGCCAAAATCGAGACGTGTGACGTCAAGAGCCAGAATTGAAGACCAAACTGGAAAAAGGAATGTACTTTACTATAAAGTGGCAGTATTTACTCATATTTTATATATCGTCACTGTTGGGCGGAATCCCCCCACCTCCAAAATGGCAACTTTTCAGGAAAAAAAAAAAAAGGCCCCTTGCTTGAGTGTCCAAAGACCGCTTTGTTCAAGTTGGTAATATACATTATATTGCTATCATATACCGTTGCACTCTCACAAGAACAACCGCTAATTTAAAATGCTACGAAAAATGCTCAAGTGTTACAGTGTCATTCATTAAAATGGTACGAACATGGCAGTCAGCCGTGGCCATCAAAGTCCGCAGAAGTCACACGACGCCACCACAGTACAAAAAGCCATGAAAGCAAATGCTCGTGTCACGTCATCCATGCAATGAACACATTGAGCTGACGAAACACATTGAGCTGACGAAATGCCGTCTATAGGCGGAAATTAATCTGCACTTACCCCATGAGGCATTTTGACAATTGATTTTAACAAAAGAAGCCTAAAAAAAATGTATTACTGTCACAATTTTCACTCGTAAATGTCTAAAATGCACCTGACGTCACAGGCTGATGTCATTTTCGACCGAAATGTGGGTGGGCCAAAATCTGGCTGAAAATCAAATATCAGAAAAAAAATCCTAAAATTACTACTGAGTCTATTTTGAGGGGAATCTTTTATTGTATTTATTTATTTTTTTAAATGTCCCCACATATCATTTGTAAGTCCAGAACTATGGAGTAAGTGCCAAATGTTCACAGCGTTAGAGATGTCCATTAAGTGTTTTGATGACACATAACAGCCCTCTCAAGCTCCAGAATATTTTGAAACAAAAACATACATTCGGTTTCTAGTCTGTAACCAAGGAGTTCACATTGGTGAGGGCCTCTTAGTCTGCATGGTGACAACCGGGACAAAGGTGTCCTCAAGTTGAGAGACTCCTCTGGTCAAATAGCTGCTTTTCAATCAGCTTTTGTTGTTTAAGCAGTAGTGGGGGTTTTGTGCTGAATATAGGTTTGAATCTTAAGGCACATTCACGTGATATGTTTCTCTTGTCTGTAAAAAAAAAAAAAAAAAAAAAAAAAAAAAACGAAATGATACATCATGTATTGGCACATTTGGTCCTGGTTCACTTTGCATTCACACTGACATTTTTAAGAGTTACCCAATAAAACAGTGTTTCATTGATGTTGAAACGTAGCTGGAGACAAATTCCTTGTGTGTTTTTGGACATACTTGGCAAATAAAGATGATTCTGAGATTTTATGGCATGTGAAACGTAACCAGTAATAGTTCTGTTGAATTGGGGAAACGGTCACTCGACAGCGCCCGAGGCTGAAGTCTCTCTGGCAAAACAACATATAGATTGTGTAAGCAAAGCGAGATTAATAAAAATAACAGTAGCCAGCAGAATGTATCTCAATGTAACAGAGTAAAATTATTTTTTTTCTTAAAAGAACATACTCAACTGCAAGTAAAATGTGTGTTGCATTAAAACCACGATATATCACCCCAAAATTACTGGAGTAAACGTAACTGATTAAGTGTCGTGCATTACTACCCACCTCTCATGGTTATCGATACAATGTCACGCTTTTAATATGATGAGCCACACTTTTTATATCAGCACTCTGTTACTTGTTGTGGCAACTTTAATTTGTGAGAATCTGTTTTCTCGTGGAAGTTTTATTTGGATGTTTTTGTTTCGTGTTTATTTTGGGTCCAGGATCCACAGATTTTTGGTGAATGTTTGGGGGCTTTTTTTCCACTGTATGATGTGATTACAAGACTAGCCAAGGCTCTGGATTGAATTTGGCTTTTGAACGCGATCATTATTAATTTTGACTTTTGTCTTGTGAATAGTTGATACCTTTTTGCCCTCCCTAGCATTTTCAGCTCATTGTTCATGTTGTTCTGACCCGATCCTGTGGAACCCCAGAGCACATGAAGCCATTGGCAGATAAACAAGCACCTGCAGCCTTTGTTTGAGCGTGAAATGAGCTGAGGTGATGGAAAATTTACTTCTCAGCAAGGCCAGAATATTTAAAGTACTCATACTTCTTATGTTATGGCACCTGCAGCTTTATGGAAGAGTGTATTGGGGTGACGTGGTGTAAACACTCACTCGAGGGTCTTATCCATAATGTTTCAAAGAAAATGTACCTGTTGTCATGGATCGTGAAGCTCTTCTGTCAGTTAGTCGAGCTGAAAGTCCCTTGATAATTAGCAGCAATGTACACAATGTTTTCTCACACTGTAAAGAACCTTCCCATTTTGAGGCATTTATTACTCCCATTGATGGCTTCCAACTTTTTCTTAGTGCCTTGCATTGCCACAAGTATGTATGTCAGACTGCAAACTTTTAACGACATATTTGCGCAAACCACTCTTAATTAGAGTGATAAAAGTGATTGACAGTGCACTGAACACATTATATTTGTGTGCAAAAATTAGGGCAGTTTCTAACTAACGTATACCCTTACTATTAATTTTAATGCAGTAGAATTGCCAGTTGTAACAATCTAAAGGTCTCCCGAAGTGAAATTCAATGTCATGGAAAGCCCTGAGTTGTTGTGGCACATCTCGCAAATCTGAAAATTTCATAAAACCTAAAGCATATCTTGCGTGACTTGAGCTCAATGAGCATCTAAAGCAGTGGTTCTGAAACTTTCTACACAAAGTACCACCGAAAACAAATACTAAAAAAGTACTACCATCATGACTAACATTCAAATACAGTAGCTTAGTAGGCCTAAGTATTCATCAAAAAGAAGACTAATGAGAGGTTTTGTTCCTAAAACGTATGTTTAATATTGTAAACCACTGTAACATTATGCCCAGTTTGAACATTAACATTGCACTTAAATGTAGGGGGGGGAATGTTTTACCTAAAATGAGCAATGGCCAGTCAAAGAATAAAAACAGAATTGTTTTATTTATTTTTTTAAACAACCTGCATGTATAGCAGGGTCTTGTTAGAATGTTACTTAAAACATTGTATGTTCAGCTAAAGGTTTGATTCTGGCCAAAGTTTGACTTATGTGGGAAATACGGTTTTGAAATGAAAGAACATATAATGCCTCGTGTTTGTGTGAGGCTATACTAAAAGCCAAGCTTATTTATGAGTGAGAGATGATTCATTTGTCACAAATTTCATGTTTGATGTGGATTTCATATCCTGGTCTTCATATTTGGGCTTGTTGACAAGCATAAGTGGTTTTGGCGCACACTATATAAAAAACTGTGTCCCTTAATCCTCATACTGATCTCATAGTCGCACGGGTGTTTGCACAAATGCACTTACATTCAGCTGCAGGAAATGTTTAAAAGGATGCACTCAGATTAAATTCTTACCTCCCATCTCAGAGTACTATTATGAATCACTTCACCATTTTTGTCTCTTGGGAATGAAGGACACAAAAACACAAAAGTGCTTTGCAAAAACGAGTTTGATTATAGGCTGCAGTGTGGAAATTGGCCTCAGTTTGTGACATTTCTAAGAAATTAACACTATTGACCACAGCGATCTTTTCAGCACCCTAAAATGAGAAGCCTCAAATTTATACATATACCAGTTGAATACTTTTCCATAACCTTTTTGTGTTGGTTCTCAGGATCATCTCCTACTTCCTGCCACCAACCACAATAAAGGAAGTCGCCCTAAGATGTCTGTGGTGTTGCCTGCCATGAACATAAACGGTAAGGACTCTTCACAACAGTTGTGGAAGTGCATCAATCAACACTTCTCACATTCAAGGCGAGCTGGGAGCTCAGGAGCACGACACATGAATACATTACTTGTACTTTTTAACACTTACAATGAAAAACATCCACGACCCGAACAGAAAACTTCGAGCATGAGTGTTGCCTGTTGCAATCTAATATCATTGTTAAATTTTTACCAAAAATATCTTACAACTGGAGTCCTCACTGCCCTTTGTCACGTCCCTGAGCCTGTACTTCTCTCCGCTGAATTTAGCAGAGCTGCAACGTGGCTCCACAGACACTGTCCAAACCACATACAGGCACAAAGATTTGAGGGAAAAAAAAAAAAAAAAGCTTTTTCAGTGTTGTGATTTCCTTTTGGCGGTGGCTTTGCAAATGTTGTACTTGAAATAATTTAACAGATGCCAGGGCTGACATGTTTATATAATAATGATAGTACTAAAAGAAATCTAAAACGCATGAAAACAATAGTTTTGAAGAAAGCAAAAATCTAAACTGTAGGCAGCGTTTCCCAGTGCACCACAAAAAACTTGACATAACTTGAGGAATTTGACGTATCGAAGCAAGGAATTCCATCCTTTACCTTTTCCACTTCACAGCACCTAATCGGCTTAACATGGATTCACTGTTGAAGTTTTGCTAACTTTGAGGATACACAGCTGGGAAAAAAAAGACAAGAAAATATATTATATAATAAGGACACACACGAACAAACAACAATTCAGCACACCTATGGAGAATTTAGTCTTCAAAGGACCTAGCATGCATGTTTTTGGAATGTAGGAGACTGTCAGAGTACCCAGAGAAAACTAATGCAAGCAATGTTAATTGGGTTTGTTTGCACCATAAAGTAATGCATTTTAGTTTTGAGATTTGCAAAACCGCATTCTCAGGATTACATTACATCTTTGTTTTTTGTTGTTGAGAACTTATTTTTTTAGTCAATTTAGCTTACCTAAAGCACCTATAAAACCCATTCAAAAATATGTCCATTATAATGAAGTTTATACCGCGATATATACCGTTCCCGTGAAGGGATGCAATTTATACAGTGAAATGAATTTTAGGTCATATCGCCCAAACCATACTCCACAGTCTCAACTTAGTCGCAGCGGACTGTTGTCTTGGGTTTTAATGAAAAAAACAAAATGCACAGGCTAAAGTTAGATCACCCTGTTGCTCTGGATTCTGCACTATTCTACTCCACAATCCACTTTGCTGCAGCGGCCTGTTTTCTTGGCTAAAAAGGACAAAAATTAATACACATGCTAATGTTAACAAACGTTTGCTGTTTCTTTCTTGTTTGTTAGAGGGTCTCTTTCTAACTGATTATGTGTTCGGTGCAGAGGGGTTTTCACATTTTCCCGTTGTACTATTTGGAGGTGGAAAATTGACCACCCCAAACCAAGCAGAAAAGTTGCATTAGGTTGCAAGTAATAGAGTGCAAGCTCACTTATCTTATCTAATCTAGCATGGCGGCTCTGGGCCATCACTGGTGGATACCAGCGACTTTTCCTTAAGCCTGTTGGAAAGACAAACTGGTGGATGAGAGGTAAACCCCCACGGTGTCTGTTACACTTAGGTCACCATTTGGCCGTCACCAGTCTTGTGAATCATTCAAGGTTGCATATGTTTTATTTCTGAGTTCATATTCTGAGTTCATAAAGTTTTTCTCTAAGATTTGTTGCATCATTTCCAATGCATGTCAGTCGAGACTGAAAGAAGTCGTTGTATTGCACACATTCTGTTACCTTCCTCTTATCTTTCTCAATGGCAGGCGGCCAATAGCATATTTGCTCTATTTTGTATAAGCCAACAGAAAGGAATGAATCATATTGCGTCTACTCAGCAAGGAAGACTTGCCTATTGGGAAATGAGTTGACTCCCCCGCCTTTTGTAAGGGAGTTGTTGGGATGAAGAGTGATGAAGATAAATATTATTTTTTGTTGGTTCTTTTCAAGGAGGTATATTAAGGTCTTTGTCAGTCACATGGCAGTCAATTGTGAAATCCTAGACCTCATTTTTTAGCTATTTGATGAAATGAAGGCCCAAACAAAGGTGCCATTCAGGATGACATCTAAAGGTTTGGAGCAGTTCTCTTCACAAAAGAAAAGAATACAGATTTTGCATAATATTCACACATTCATCCAGTGTGCTTTCTTTTTCAAGTCTTTTCCCCGAAGATCTCAAAGAAAGCCAGGCCGAACGTTTTGCCTCTCGTTGACGAGGGTGATGACTTCGACACCAGGTTTAACTTAACACAAATGCAAGCGCAGCAGCTGCTGCTCCAGATGCCACAAGGCTAGAAACCAAAAGTGTGATGGTGACTCTTTGGTATGGCTCCACCTTCTCTCCTCTATGTGAGGAAAGTAGACTTTTAGATTTTCCCCGGTTTTTTTAAACTTCCAAGCGATTCAATGCAACTGGTTGAGCGACACTGTCCTCTTATTGGAGCATGATTATTCCGTGGTGGAAGCTAATTTTTTCCAGCTCCCTGTTGAGGAATGCCGTTCACTTCCAGTTCACTAAATTATTTTCATCTGGATGTGGACAAATTTAATGTGCAGTGATCTTTTGGTTAACAGCTGAACACAATATCTTCTATAGGCATACACTAGTTTTCTAGTAAAGTTACTTGACCTTTTGGCATCTCCCCGAAGTTGTATCAGACTGAGCAGTGGCTCCTTATAAGTACTGTGTGTTTATTTAATGAGCCATAGAGTTTGAAAGTAGCTCAATCAAGTGGAAGTGACATGTTTGGAGGAGAGGAATGTTTGGGCGATGACATCATTTACAGGTGGATCGACCGTGGGAGACGGTCTATTTACTCTTGAGTAAACGTGCTCTGCGGCTAACGGGCAGCAGTCACTGGGGGTTTAAGGTAATAAGGATTTTCCTACTGCTCAATTCTAAACTTTGCATAACCATTACAGCTTTCACCAGCGTGATTGATACTCTCTCATTTTACTTAACCAAGTAAAATGTGCCTTTGTGCCATTTCGTCAGATATTGTATGTACATGGAATGAGATCCGATTCAAGGGAAGTATTACCAATTCTGCCTCAACCCAGATAATTACAATAGACTTTACACCGATTTTATCGAGCTGATCGTTATCGGCCGATATTTAGCATTTTATCCTGATCGGCTTTGTCATAATTCGCCGATCATTGATCGGCTCCGCAAAAGACATTTACTCCGCGTCGCCCGTGACCAGTATATTTGAATCTAAAAGCTCGTTTATTTTTAGCCTTGTCGCGCGTCTTTTGACGTAGTATTGGAAATATCTGATGGCCAATAAAGTTATTTTTTTTTTAAAAACAAAAAAACGTCGGCGGTGTGGAACAGACAACACATCTGAGACAGACAACACGTAATGCCCGGATCAGACTACAAGGAAATTTGCTCTTTCACGATTGCACTATGTCAGACTACTGCAATAAAATCTTGGATTCCGGTCCCACCGCATCCTGTTTTTTACGATCATTGGGCTTTATCTTGTCAACTCAAATGCGACCGGATTCACTCGTTACCCTGGCGACGACGACAAGAGTGGAGCGCGCGCCGACTTTGTATTATAAGGACAAAATGGGGGAAAACGTGTGTTGGTGGTCACCGGTGCTCAGGACAGTTTGTTTAAGGCTTGTTTGAGGTATGTTCACGTACTTTTAATACGATACGGCACACAAGCAAGCAACAAAACGTTATGTAGCCTAGCAAGCTAGTGGTACCACGAACGGTTGGACGTAAACATGCCGCCGTTCTGTCGAATCATGCTCCAAAGCTCCGGTCTGGGTGAAGTAATTTAATTTAAAAACAAAGTAATTTAATTACAGTAAGTTAGCACCCATTATTTCTGTCACATTGTAATGTTGGTTTGACCTGACTGATTAGAATACACGATCCGACTAGAGCAGTGATTTCCAACCTTTATGGAGCCAAGCAACATATTTTACAATTAAACAAATCTCACGGAACACCAACAAACAAAAGTGTCCCAATAATTACTGTATCTACTTCCTGCCATCTATTAGAAGATAATTTATCATTTGTTCTGTCTGTCACTATGCCTCACTGGCATAAATAGATGAACGAAGATACATTATTTATTGTAAATATAATTTTTGGAGCAATTAAGTACACAAGTATATACAGTAAATGAACAGGTCATTTAAATGGACACATTCCCCATCTTGTGATTGGTTATCGTTTTTTTCAACTCGCTGATCGGCCCCAAAAATCGTGATCGTGTAAAGCCTAAATTACAATTGGAAAAAGCTTTTTTTTTTTTTTTTTTGCTCCAGGGTTAAGTCTATCAAACTCCTTCATGGGAATTCACCGGATTGTCTCCAAATTTTAACAAGGGTTCTCAAACCTTTTGGCTTCAGGCTCCATTTTTTTTCTCCAAGGACCCCCAACGGCAATTGAACCATGTGAACTCTTAAATGCCATTGGAAATTTAGGAAGTTATCTACAGTGGGATGAGAAAGTACATACGTTATGCTTTATAAAAATATGAAAACATATAATTGTTTGGTTAGTTTAAGCAGACTGTTTTCTATTCTTATGATTTAGATGAAGTTTACATACTTTTTCCACTGTATTTTTGAGAAACATAATGTTACAATGTTACAATAAACATTTCAATATTTTTAGAGGGAAAAATTTGTAATGTAATTGTAAACTACTTTACAGGATGAAAAGTCGTACTTTCCCTTTCCGTGAAAGTCGCAGTATTATGATATTCAAGTCTTTGACTTTAATTAAATAAGAGAAGTCATATTTGAACAAGTACATTTAAAGAATATGATAGTTCTTCTAATATTCCGCCTTCATTCTCTAAAAAAGGCAACTTTACTCTTTTGAAAAAAAATCTGCCTTTTCTTAAAAACAAAAAAAGGACAATACTTTTCTGGGGCGTTTGGAGGGCGCCTTGTGTTCTAAAAAAGGAAAAGAAGGGACTTAATTCCTGTAATAATACGCCTATAGTTCTTAAAAATTAAAAAGGAATATTCATTTCAGTATTGTTGGATTTATTGATATGTCACAATCATATCAAAGCTTTAAATTCACCCAAAGCTGAGGTAGCTTTCAAATTCAAGCAGGGAATACTAACAAATGGTAACCGCATTAGTGTACAAGTGGTTAGCACATCTATCGCACAGTTCTGAGGTCCAAGGTTGAAATCTCAGGTCCGTCCCCATGTATATGTTGTTATTCGCTGGGTTCTCTAGCTTCCTCATGCATGCATGTTAAGTTCATTGATGACTACATTGTCCATCCGTGTGAGCGTGAATGCTCGTTTGTATGCGTGTGCCCTGCGATTGGGTAGCAACCAGTCCAGGGTGTGTTCCTCCTCTCGTCCACAGTCAGCTGGGATAGGCTCCATAGATGGAAACCATATGAGGTTACTTTCCACACAGACCTCTTTCGGCTTTTTTCTTGTTGTTGTTGTTGTTACATCTGGTGCAACATGGTGTAACACGGCACTGCATCAGGCAAAAAGCTGCTTCTAATACAGTAATGCCTTGACTAACGAGTTTAATTCGTTCCGTGACCACGCTTGCAAAACAAAACACTCATATCTTAAATCATATTTCCCCATTGAAATGGATGGAAATTTCAATATTTTCAGTAAAACACCAACAACAACAAAACGTGTAGTAAGAAAAATAGGACTCTACAGTATTGTACTGTATAAAAATGTACAGAAATAAATTCTTTATATTTATATTTAAATACAATGTAAAGAATTAAACAGTTTTTGCATGATTCATTAATTGTGCGTCTCTTTCTGGTGTGCACGCCATGGCCATCAGGGGCAGTGTAATATAAACATTCGGCATTGTTTTTTTCACAGAGGATAAAGATGTCTGTGAGTATTGTTATATTGTATATCTGCATGTGTTGCTGCGCCGTTTGTGTTCAGATATCCTTTACAATCCTGCGGCATCGATGCTATGCGTTAACCCATCTGTTGTTCATTGTACATTAGCATTTAACCAGCAGACATTCCTAAGGCAAAGTCATGTTGGTGTTTTTAAATACGCAATGTGAAATTCTGTTTTATGTTCAGTTTGACAGTAAACTTCGACTTGGAGTCGTGATTAACAGCTTGACGCCTCGTTTTTTTTAAAAATCTGCTCGCAGCCACAATCTCGCCCTCATATCTCAAATTTATGCTCACAATTCAAAGCAAAAAATGGGCCGAGCGATGGCTCATGTCTCAAAAAGCTCTTAAGTAGAGGTACCACTGTACTTGGCTTCATGAGAAGGGCAAAATATTAGCTCTTATTTTGGATCTCAAGATTATGTATTAGACTTGTACCTAATGACGGCACTGGTTAGTGTATTTATATCCTTTTCTGAGTTTGAAATGTTAGGTCAATGTCAGGTCACTTGTAAACGTTCCTTTCAAAGTTGGAGCCAATGTGGCAGATAACATCCTCTGGAAATTGCTCTCCGGATTACTCCAAGGCATCCTTGCCAGACCTCCAGCTTTTATCAGGCCACAGTAGCTCGCTGTGTCACTGAAATGTTGTGGAACACCTCCAGATGGTATCTGTAAAGGCGAGAAGGAGACCATGCAGAGGCGGGGTGCAGCTTGGGCAGCTTCACCAAAGAGCTTGATGTTGTCTCGTGGTTGTTCCATTGTACTCTTCAGAGTGCTTGTGTAGTTTGGTGAAAGACTGAGGGTTTGACATAAGAGGGAACAAATAAAGACCCTAAAATCGAATGTGATCCTTTAGATCGTAGCCCACAAATTACAGGGTAATTATTAGAATTTCTGGTCTCTTTTAAAGAATAATTATAGGGTAGAGGTAGTTGGGTTTGAAGTCTCAAAACAAAATCAGGAACTGGCATATGGTTGAGGTTGCAGATTCACTCCGTCAACTTAACTTTTTTTACATTTTTTTGGCGCACTCTTTGTGACAGAAAGTCACCCATTCCTTTTCTGAGATCAGTTGTAGTGTAAGTGTGCATGACACTCTTGTAAAACGTTTTGATTGGTTTGATAGATTTGACCCATGTTCTTTGTGGAATCTTCAGAATCCAGGCTATTCAATTGGCAATACATGCGTCTAACATTGTTTTTTAACAGCGTGGTTGTATTTAAAAGTAGAACTATCAAGCTGCCTGGTAGCTGACGCAAATGTAACCGTACTGTGTCACTTACTAACTTTTGGAGTCTTCATTTGATGTGCTTTGAGCCAAAAACACAACTGGACAAACGTGTTTCACCAAATCAGTTTGAAAGTGACTGAGGAGTTAACCAGCGTCATGTTACTTACGGCTCTCATTTCATTGGCCATTTTGTTAGGAATGGCTGCGTAATCTTAATGATATCAAATACAAGTTGCAATAAAATACAATAAAAAGTCTGCCACCTACAACTGTTAGGAGGGCTTGAGGGGGGGGGGAAAAAAAGATCCTTTACAGTAAACCACTGTTTTGCACTGGGAATATGTTCTAGACACACCCGCGTTAGGTAAAAATCCACAATATATAGACCATATAACAAATATTTTATGTAGTTGTACCCCTCCCACATACTCTAAACAAGTGTAAACTTTTTAAAACATGCTTTTTAAATGCATTGTAAACTGTCCACTTACAAAAACTGAGCCTTGTTCTCTTTGTAAGGCATATTTTCTAATCGGTTCATCATACAGTCGTACCTAATGTTGTGGCCGGTGACCATAGATTATCGTATGAATGTGTGATGGCTTGATTCTTGGATTTGCGTATGACAGAAATGTGGTCTTGGCTGAGGTCTGTGCTTTCCTAAGCACATTTTCAGTGGCTGGTGGATTAAAATTCCTAAAGCACCAGTACTGCTTCCCCAAGCAGTTGACTCCATTTCGAGCAGACTCTACAAGCTGGACCAAACTGAGAGCGTTATCTTACATTTCACAGGGATGAGCAGGGTGGAGTTACTTTGAAATAGCCGTAGCGTAACAGATCCTCAGCCTGGATCCCATTCAAAGAGGTCTGCTAAGTGTGTTTCACTGCAGGTCCAAAGGATGAATCTCAGCAGTAGATGAGGTCATAGTCAGGACGGACATCTAATGAAATGAACACCTGCGGAATCTTCCAGGCAGTAGAGGGAGCTCCCATACTGTCCCTCCAAAAGAGAACCCTGTGAAGATCTTGGAGTCTGATGTATTGCACAGGTGGCTGGAAAAATATGGCAGCTTTTACTTGATGTATTTGAAAAGCTTCCTACTGCTTCAGCAGAAACAACTGAATAAGACTTTGTTCCATGGCTGCTGTTACCCTTATAGGGATCGGTCTTGTCTCTTGCAATCTTGCAAAGAAAGTCTGATTTTTAAGTTGTTATCTGTTAATCATAGCTTTGTCGTACAGGGATTGCCTCTCCTGAATCATGCTGATGAATTGGTCTTCACTTTCTTTCATCCAGGAGGCCATGTCGTCAGTTTGCATATGATTAAATGTAAAGAAGGTGGAAAGTTTTCTAACCACGGACAGCTCTATGGTATACCTCTAACTAGTATAGATAGCAAATCAGAAAATGGAGGTACGACACACCTGGGCAACAAAACACACATTACAATACATAGATGGGTTCAAACAAAAGGTTTTATAATTGTGAGATATCTGAGCCAGATGTAATTACCTGGAAATAAAAGCTGTAATGTTGATCTTTTGTCACATTTCCAGCATTTGATGTCTACCACAAAAAGTAAAAGTTGTTTGTTCCAATTCTTTTGGAGCGGAATGTACATCTACCACTACTGCTATCCAAATTAGGATGGATCGAGTAATCCTGAGTGACATTAGTATGAATCTTAATAGAGTCCCGACAGAAAATGATTTTTACAAGCCTGTCTGCTTTTAAAAGGACGTTTGTCTGAGAAAACCACATGCTTGTCTCAAGTTTCAAGATTGGTCAGGTAAGTTATGGTCTCATTCCAAACTGTCTCCTCTTCTGAGCGATAGCTCTGCATCCCCCACTCTCTCTCTCTCTCTCTCTCTCTCTCTCTCTCTCTCTCTCTCTCTCTCTCACTCTCTCGCCGCTTTTTCTTCTCAAATATGCGTGCCCAGCTCTCGTTGAGAGTCGCTTTGTCTCTCTACGAGGGAGAAATCCAGCGTGACTCACCTCTAGGCTCCCATCTGCAAGCAAGCCGGCAGCTGCCTCAAAAAATCCTTTCTCACCCTTTTTTCATCTTAAGGGGTTACAGGATTAGTATTCAACAGGAGCTAAACTGCTAGATGAATTGGAGGAGACACTTTATTTCCACAAATTTCAAACGTCTATATGACATGCATCATGTCAGCATACCCCAAAGATTAAGATCGCCTTCTCTAAACAGCCCTGTTCAGAGCAACCAGTTTTAGGCAGGGTGTCCTGTCTCATGCAAATGAACCACTGCTCACCACGCCTCCCCTTACTGTTGGGTGCAGCAACTCTGCTGCACCCATCCGAATAACACTGCAAATCTGTTTAGCTTTTGGCTTTTTGCACACCACATGGATTCAGTTCCCACTCGGTGACAGTCTTAAGGTTAGAGTGAATGGTTATTTGTCTCTCTTGTGAACTTCAACTGGCAGGTGACCAGTCCAGCGTGATGTCAGCCTTTTGCTTGAAGTCAGGTGGGATAGGGTCCACCTCCCCGAGACCCTGAACAGGATAAGCGGTATAGAAAATGGATGGAGGATTCTGTGTAATCCGGATGTCTCAAGAAAAGAAAATGGCGGCTCTTTGCCTAGTTAGCTACCAAGTGGAGAAACTCGGGAGGGCAGTATTATTTCAGTCTGAAAGGCAAACTGAAGCACACATTTTCTGATATAGGCAGGTGACAAAAAAAGTATAAACGGCATTGAGGAAGTACTGTAATAATAAAACGGTGTCCCGAGGGAAATGACGTACCGTGACGTGGTCAAGAAGGCACTGCGATGGACAGAGCGCGTGACCACGCTAACACAAATCCAAATTGCAGAGGTTCAGTCTACTTCACATCCAAACCAGCGGGAAAAGCCTCCAGGCTACTTCCTGGTCGGCAGCAAAGCGACCATTTCCAAATACGGGCAAGCTTGCACCGATACGCCGTTATCCCTACTCCATGCCCCGCGGTGCAAACCTAGTTCAGTGTGAAAGGCTTTAAATTCAAACACGATGATCACACTCACGCAGGAGCTGCTTTCGGCCAGAGCTCACAGCCGGACACTCGCCGACGTCACATGCTAACCCACCAGGGCCCGCCTCATTATGGCACATAACTAATGTACAGACATGACAATGCGAGCAGTATTTTCAAAGCCTTTTATGCTTGCCATTGTGTGTATTCAAATGTTTACACTATTTTTAAAAAGTGTGTTTTAATAAATGTAATTATTTAAAGCGTGTGGATGGGGTAAAACAAAACCATAGTTTTAGATATGGTCTCTCTATTGTGGGTTTTTCCCTATTATGGGTGGTTCTGAAATGTATGTGTGTAAACTAGTATTCACTGTCCGCAGGCACTCGGAGAGCCAAGTATCTGTATACAAGCAACTAAAATGCCACTTTTCCAGGATGTGGTCACTTTTATTGCAATAGCATTTGTAACTCGAAAAAGCCACTTTTCCAGGATGTGGTCCCCTTTTATTGCGATAGCATTTGTAACTCTTCTTCTACCCTTACAGACAGCATCATCGGAGACAAGGAGTTCGAGGTGATGATGCAGATCGATTGCGAAGTGACTGACACCAGGATCCTCCACATCCGCTCGTCCACCGTCCCGCCAATGCTGCGGGTCAACCGCACGCAAACCTTTTATCAACGCTCACCGGCTGACGCCCAGGCTGCTGCTCCCGTCGACGTGCTTGTGGGGTCTGCCTAGGACAACCTTCGGCAATTAAAGTTGGTAAAAAAATTGAAGCAGACTATTTCACATCAATCCAGTCACCACATTCTTTGTCGTGGCCTGAATTCCGGAAAGTAGTATCAGCGGTTGGAGCTAGCTCCTTATGTGGCTGCACTGACTTCCCCATATAACCCCAGACGTCCCACGTACAGGTAATTGCTTAGCAGCAGGGGGCTGAGCAGTGAACCCTGAGTCACCCCATCACAACACAAATGCACCATTTGTTAGCAGCTCTATCTTGAAGTCCACTTCTACTTTTTGTTCCTCCTGTCTGGATCAACTAAGCTAAAGAATAATATTCCAACTTGCACATCTTTTTTAAAAGGCAAAAATCAGCTGAATGGGGATTGCTACGTTGTTACTCATACATTATTTGGAAATACTACAGGAGATTCCATCCAGCTACAAACAGGACGCTCAGGAAGTCATATATTCTCTGAACTCTGACCACTATGTATATGTCCTTGGTGTGTTTTCGGTTTTTCTACTGTAATGATGAAGAAATGTTGCTTAATTTGAAAATATTTGAACAGAGATGTTTTATATATTTATTTTGATTGTCATAACCTTTGACAAAATGTGTATTTTCATGTGTGTCTTTGAGTTGTATTGTGTAAAAGTGTTGTTTGGGGATTTTTCAAATTGCTTTTTGAGTTCAGAAGCCGTCTTTTGGGGGGAAAATGTAAGAAATATATATTGCACTTTTTTAATAGTGCACTTCAAGCCTTTTGAATATAAAACTATATATATGTAGTGGGTGGGGTAATGACAGTTTTAGTAGCTTGTACTGCAGTACAGATCTTGGATGTTCAGTTTTGGTTAGAAATGTCTCATTAGCAGTTTTTTTTTTTTTTTTCAGTCTATGTGCTGATGAGTTCAATGCAGCTCTGTTTTGCTACTTGCCTATTTTAGCCCGTTTCCTGTGTGTGTTTCAGAAAAACGTTGATTCCCATGTCACTGCAAGCCTGTTATAGTTAAGGACATGGAAGATGTGTGTTTTGTGCATACACCAAAATAAACACTGGATTTTGATCTGGATCTGCTGCTTTATTTTTGACTTTTTTTTTTAGTTTTTAGATTTCTGTCATACTGTTATTGTCTAAAGCTGAATTGACAATCTTTGTCTTTATTGCAGTACCCCACATCCACAAATAGTCACCCCCAGATATCTGCTTGCTTAAAACAGACATTCGGTTGTTGCACATGGGAGCTTTTGGAAAGAAAGAAAACATGCAGCATATATATATAATATATATTATATATATATATATATATATATATATATATATATATATATATATATATATATATATATATATATATATATATATATATATATATATATATATAATATATATGTGTGTGTGTATGTGGATGGCACGGTGGACGACTGGTTAGAGCGTCAGCCTCACAGTTCTGAGGACCTGGGTTCAATCCCCGGCCCCGCCTGTGTGGAGTTTGCATGTTCTCCTCGTGCCTGCGTGGGTTTTCTCTGGGCACTCCGGTTTCCTCCCACATCCCAAAAACATGCATTAATTGGAGACTCTAAATTGCCCATAAGTGAGTGCGAATGGCTCAGAAAATGGATGGATGGATGTATATATATATATATATATATATATATATATATATATAAAAACACACACACACTACTGGTACTCACAAGAAGTTAGGGGAAACACAGTGGGTACGAAAAGTTTTCAGACCCCTTAAATGTTTCACTCTTTGTTATATTGCAGCCATTTGTTAGGTAAAGGTAAAGAAGGTAAAGAAGAACCCAAAGATCACTGTGGCTGAGCTCCAGAGATGGCAGACTGCTCGACGGAAGCCGCTCCTCAGTGCAAGACACATGAAAGCCCGCATGGAGTTTGCTAAAAAGAAAAACACCTGAAGGACTCAAAGATGGTGAGAAATTAGATTCTCTGGTCTGGTAAGACCAAGATAGAAACTGTTGGTCTTAATTCTAAGTGGCATGTATGGAGAAAATGCTGCACTTAAGGTTCCTAAGAGCACAGTGGCCTCCATAATCTTTAAATGGAAGACGTTTGGGACGACCAGAACCCTTCCTAGAGCTGGCCGCTCGGCCAAACTGAGCAATTGGGGGAGAAGAGCCTTGGTGAGAGAGGTAAAGATGAACCCAAAGATCACTGTGGCTGAGCTACAGAGATGCAGTCGGGAGATGGGAGAAAGTTCTAGAAAGTCAACCATCACTGCAGAAACTGTTGGCCTTAATTCTAAGTGGCATGTGTGGAGAAAACCAGGCACTGCTCATCACCTGTCCAATACAGTCCCAACAGTGAAGTATGGTGGTGGCATCATCATGCTGTGGGTGTGTTTTTCAGCTACAGGGACAGAATGACTGGTTGCAATCGAAGGAAAGATGAATGTGGTCAAGTACAGGGATATCCTGGAAGAAAACCTTCTCCAGAGAGCTCAGAACCTCAGACTGGGCCGAAGGTTCACCTTCAAAGAAAACAATGACCCTAAGCACACAGCTAAAATACCGAAGGAGTGGCTTCAGAACAACTCTGTGACTGTTCTTGAATGGCCCAGCCATAGCCCTGACTTAAACCCAATTGAACATCTCTGGAAAATGGCTGCCCACCAACGTTCACCATCCAACCTGACAGAACTGGAGAGGGATCCCCAAATCCAGGCGTGAAAAACTTGTTGCATCATTCCCCAAAAGGCTCATGGATGTATTAGCTCAAAAGGTTGCTTCTACTAAATACTGAGCAAAGGGTCTGAATACTTATAGCTGCGTGATATTTCAGTTTTTTCTTTTTTAATAAACCGGAAAGGAATTCTACAATTGCGTGTTTTTTTTCTTTCTGTCGATATGGGGTGCTGCGTGTATATTAATGTGGAAAAAAATGAACTGATTTTAGCAAATGGCTCCAATATAAAAAGCAGTGAAAAATTTAAGGGGCTCCGAATACTTTCCGTACCCACTGTATATATATAAATGTGTGTGTCTGTGTGTGTGTGTGTGTGTGTATATATATATATATATATATATATATATATATATATGTATACATATATATACATATACATATATACATATATGTATATATATATATATATATATACGTATATATATATATATATATATATACGTATATATGTATATATATATATATATATATATATATATATATATATATATGAACTGTGTATTGACTGCAAAAAGGTTTTATGATGTAATTGTAAAGGCTATACAGTGGAATCTTGACATTTTTATTTATTTTGTGACTTTTGCGACACATGAAATCCACAGGAAGTTGCTGTAAAGTAAGCAGAGTTCGGTGATATCCAAGTGCTCCCCCCCGCGTTTAACGATTATTTTAGTGTCCTGATAATCGGAGATGATCGCCCGTCGTCATATCGAATAACCGAGCTTACGTATATAGCACAGTTAGCACTTTTGATATTGATATTACTCGTCTTTGTAGCACCGCGGGCCCTTGAGTACTGTAATTTCAATCCTCTGTATGTGTTATTCATATTGAAGACTTGATCTTGACCTTTTATTCTGGTAGGTTTTCACTTCCTGTTTAGCTCTAATAACCTTTTGCTCTATGTAACTACCCAGCAGCCGACTGGCTAGCAAACTACAAACTTCGCCATTCACAGCTTAACCTATTCATGTTTTTTTTTCTGTGGAGCCTATTCTAGACTAGAAGCGGAAAAAAACGCACCTATGGTGAGGTAGGAATTGGTATCAAGGAAGTATCTTGCCCCAATTGAAAGATCTTTTTAATGATGGGGAGGAGCTCAGCTTCATCTGGGTTGGTAACAGGTGTTACAGAGAGAACTTTGTCGCATGTGTATGTTTTTGCTTCGCTAAGTGGCTACAAAAGGCTCAAGCTAACAAACTAGGGAGGTCTCGTTATTGCTCTACAATTTTATTTGTATGGATTATATACTGTAACAAAAAGCATTGGTGGAAATATCATCATGTTCTCAAAGCCAGGTTGTCCGCTTTTTCCTTGACAAAAATACGCCATGTTGTTTGTGGTTCAATAAAATGCAAGTCGTGCTCAAAAATTCCCAATCAAGAAGGCAAGGAGTCACTTTTTTGTGGCGAGTTTGGAATTGTCTGTAGGTGTGCGAGGGTCCCTGGTCAACAGAAATGTTTTTGTAATTGTCCAGTTCTGTCTCGTTCAGTCGTGCGGCTTAGTGTGTGCCTGGCTCTTTACATATACAACATGATGTGTTGACTGACCAACATGGCTCACTTTTTGTTGTTGTTTTTTTATTAAATTCAGTTACAAATTAAACAAATATTGACAGTAACCATTATAGGCCAGTTGGACTGATCTACAATCCATTTCAGAATTACAATTTACTACAATTAAAGTCTTAATTGGAGTCTACATAGGCAAACTTAATATCGTATGTGACTTGGTGTCCATTGTCCCACGCATACAGTACACTCTCTTTGGGGTTGTAGTCAATTTGGGTCGTGTAGGTGTAATTGTTGGTGAAGGGCATTCTGGGAATCATCTGAGTGTTGGTGTGCGTGTCGAAGGCGTATTCCAAGTTGGCATCCTTTTGGTTGTAGCTGTCAACAGCATACAAGACGCCGCACACGATGAAGCAGTTCCCATAGTGGTTTCTCCTCAGCCCGGTTCTCCAGGTGGTCTCCCTCTGCATACTGAGGTCCACTGGGTTCAGGCGGCTTAGAATGACCACTTCCTGTAAGAAGCCCTCATCGTCCATCGCCGGGTAGATGATCCACAGGCCGCTCTCATCCAAAGCGATGTCGATGTCTGAGTGACTACGCCACTCCCACGCCGCCGTGGCCTCTTCCATCACAGCGTCATGCAGCATGGTCCAAGCGGCCACGTAGCGCTGACGTAGGTCAAATTTGATGATGTCTCTGGAGAAGGCGCGGTTGTAGTAGAAAGCGCCGTTGTAGACCACGTGGCCGGTGCCGATCCAGTTGTAAGGAAGCTTGTAGGAATTGGTAAAACGGCCTAGAGTGACACAAAACAGACATTTTTAGGAGTTGGTAAATATGAATTTGTTGGAGGTTGGCTACGAGCGATACAAAATAAGGGATGTTGTATAAGTTAGTTGAGGAAAGATACAGTGCATAGTCAAGCTGCAAAGAGTGCTTTTCATGCGAATCCTCGAAACGATCAAACTTTGAGGCCATGTTCTTTCCACATTAGATGGTTTGGGTAAAAATTGCAATTCAGTCGCCCATCCGCTTAGGATACAGTGCCGTGAAAAAGTCTTGGCGCCCTTCTCGAATTCCTGTATTTTTGCATCGTTTCACCCAATTTAATGTGTACGATCATCAAACAAATGTAAATATCAGACAAATATAACCTAAGTGAACTTAAAATGCTGTTTTTAACACTAGAATGCCCAAAGCCCTGACATTTGGCTTTTCTACCTATAATGCCTCAAGTGGAGCCGAGTGGTTGGGTTAGTTTGAACTCATATCCCAACACCGGTGTGAACAGCCCAGCAATTTGGCTCTTCTGATTTGCATGCCCAAAGGTGTGGCTCGTTCAGTTTTTTCACCATTCTTCACCAGCTTGTCACCATTGTTCTGTAAATGAGCCAATTACTCTCTGCACAGTTACTGACAGACAACTGATGATGCTTTGCCTTTGCCTGAATAAGTTGATAGAAATTACTGACCGTATGCTTACACAACACTGCAGACACTTTTGTTCAATACATCCCGTTAGCTATACAACACCCAGAGCTTTTTACAAACATATAGTTTATAGTTACTGACGTATCCCTGCCAGTAGACAACACGTTCATTTGTAAAGTTCTCTGAGCACCACAATCTCAGGGCACGGTGAGAGCGACGGACTCAATTTCTGAACACACCCTGTGTTGACATTTTGTTTCTCACAGCATTGTGTTCAACGGGCTAAAATGAGTAATATTTCCACTTTTGTGAACACAACAAAAAAATATTTTCCCCTCCCTTCTTAGTAAGAGGTTGACAGTTTGTTTTTCATTTCTTGTTGAGATTTATTGCTGATGCACAAGATTCAAACAATATAAATGACTGCAATGAAATACATAAACACACAAATCTGTGCAGCATGTGGATAAAGTGAGCTGTTCAACCCTCTACATTGTCTGAACATACTTGGCACTGCCACGCCATCTCCTTTCTGCATTTGCCACATGTGTACTTGTAGCAATCCACACAGCGCACAGCGAGGTGATTGTTCTTGCACCGAAGGTTTTTCGAAGCATGCCAAGAGTGACGAAACAGAGGAAACTCTAAGCGACTCAACACTGTTCTTCTGACCAACGCAGTTGGGTCTCCATCTGCAGCGTAAGATTCAATTGGGCTGTGATAGAGATGCCATCCGACCCATTCTTCACGCCACACTGTGCTGTCTTTTGCCTTCTCTGTGTGTCTCCAGTCGACCTCTCTTTTCTGGTGGCGGTGAAGTCTCCTTATCTGTAGGGTATTTTTTTTTTAATAGATGTGAGCAGTGAAATATGACGTGAGCTATAAAGCCCTCAACCAAGGTTAGAAATCTACGCAAAGATACAATTTGAATTGTAATTCCAAAACATCAAGTATGCTTCCTCTGTATTGATTTAGCATTGTTTTCGTCTTTTCCTAAAACACAACTGCCATAATCAGCAAATGAAAATAGGATGTTTAGGGAATCTTACCAGAAGAAATTTCTGAGTCTGAACTCAGCTGAAGGGCAATGCCTCCTCCATCGGAGTCGCAAGGGTTGACTTGGTTCAGGATCCATTCCAAAGCCTGTTGAGTGCTGTAGATTTTCCGCATCTTCGTCTCCTAGTTGACTGAGTAAGTGAACTACTATGTGCCGTGAGCGAGCTGTTTATCCATCTCGGGTCTATTGTTCAGTCATCGTTCAGGCCGACACCGACCCTTCCGCCGCCACACCAAAACCAGTAGGCCTGCTTTTACATTTTCCATCAACGTTTATATCTATTTTCAAAATGTATTATGTTGTGTTCACCAGGATTTTCCGTTTATTTATAGAGCAGACTTGCAATGTCCACAGTCGCACAAAGTGCTGCATGGTTATAAAAAAATAATAAAAAAGTATGTATATATAACACACACATACCATTCGTATACACATGAATGTAGTGCTACCAAGAAAAATATAAAAAGGGTACCGCAATAAAACATGAAATAAAACCATATTGAAAATCAAAATGTCAATGGCAGTTTTGCACAAGGCCACTTGTATATGGAATAGGGAAGAAATAGGAGGGAGGCCTGTTAACTTTTTCGCCATTATTTTGTGAAAAATAACAACTTGCCTATGCTATTTTCAACATCACACAAGGTGGTGTTGACCAAAACTTGTTTTGATAAACCTCTTTTTTTCTAGCTGAGCATTCTTGTGGACGACGACATTCCGATGTCCCTGTTAGGCAAGCAGTCAAATGTATGGTTCCGTCAATCAAAGCAAGTTCTCCAGGTCCTGAAGGAGAAAAGCAGCCAAGACCATCACACCACCACGACCATGTTTGACTGTTGCTAGAATGTTCTTTCTCTGAAATGCTGTGCTAAATTTATGCCAGATGTAACGAGCGACACACCTTCCAAAAAGCTCAACTTCCACCTCGTCAGTCCGTATAATGTTCTCGCAAAAGTCTTGGGAATCATTCAGATGTTTTTTTTTTGTTTTGTTTTGTTTTTTTGCATAAGTTAGATGAGTCTTTGTCCTTTTTGGTCGGCGGTGGTTTTCGCCGTGGAACTTTGCCATGGATGCCGTTTATGCCCAGTCTCTTCCTTATTGTTGTGTCATGAACACTGGCCTTAGAAATGAAGCAACAGAGGCATCCAGTTCTTTAGAAATTGTCCTGAGTTCCTTTGTGGGCTCCTGGATGAGTCATTGCTGTTCTCTTTGAAGGCCGGCCACTCCTGGGAAGGTTAACGACTGTTCCATCATTTCTCCATTTGAGGTTAATCGCTCTCCCTATGGTTCACTAGAATCCTAGATCTGGTTTTGTAACCCTTTCCAGACAGATAGATGTCAATTATTTCTTCATTGTTCTTGAAATTGTTTGGCTCGTGACATTTTATTGCAGCTTTTTTAGATCTTTAGTCCAACTTGATTTTGTCAGACAGGTTCTGTTTAAGTGATTTCTATATTGAACAGGTCTGGAGGTAATCAGGCTTGGGTGTGATCAGTGAAAATTAACCAAAAAGTTGGGATTAGTCTCAATTAATTCATGATTTAACAAGGGGGGTAAATACTTTTTCACACAGGGCCCGGTAACTGATTTTTGTTGTTGTTTTTTTCCCCTTAATAAATGAAATCACCATTTAAAAACATTTTAAGTTCACTAGGCTTATATTTGTCTTATATTTACATTTGTTTGATGATCTTAAAGTGGGGAAACTATGCAAAAATGTAAGAATTTGAGAAAGGGGCCAATACTTTTTTCACGGCAATGTACATGGTTCTGGTTTTTGTTCAGGCAAATGGATGACTTCCTGTTCAACTTCATGATGATTGAGACTTTTTCGTGCATCCTGTTATGATAGACAAATTTCATGTCGATCAGTTAAACTGGTGTTGGTCGCGCATTTTTTCTCCTACTTTCCATAGGACACTACTCAGTGAGTTTTGGGTGGTTGTGTTCGGGACCCATAAAATGTGTACATTTTCACCAGGATACCAAAAAAATAAGTGAGCCAACCCAAAAAGGCGCTGAATTCGTCCGAAGAATACTCACCGCCTGGTGCTTGACCCCTAATGTGGAAGTTTGTGGGATATGGTAAAAAGGATGTTTACTGGTAAAATGATCTGATGCGAAACAGGAAAGAATATGATTAAACAGCCAAGAAAAGGTCGGCATAGGGAAATTGTCGGAGTTGGTGAAAGGGCCTAAGAAATGATCCAAAATGAGGACTTTTGGAGGAACAGGCAAAATATTCAAAGAATGATAATAAACACAGATGTTATAGACGTTGCTGTAATAGGAAAGTAGTAGGAGATGGTAAAATAGCCAGAAAATATAGAAAAATGGAAATTGTAGGAGTTGATGAAAATAGGAAATAACTGGTTAAGGTCTTGGGAAAGGTAAGAAGGAATGAGAGCAAACAAACGCTCAGGATCAACAAAAATGCTTTACCTTTTTTGAAAACCTCCATGTTCTGGAACTCCAGGAGCTTGTTCCCGTAATAGAAGTTAGTGACATAAATCCTGTCTTTGTCTGACTTGGGATCCTTCATCCAGGCCCCTTCGGTCCTGCCATACTTGTTGTGAGTCACTGGTTCAGAGATGGTTGCCAGGGTGTCCTTACATTCCTCTGCAAAAGACCCCGGGTGTTATGAGTGAGGATTTAGAAGAGCATCAACATCTTCCAGACCTACCTCAAAGAGTCTGAAAGTAATTACTATAAAACAGGCATTGATATAAACCAGCCTGATGTATGCATGGCCCAGTGCAGTCCAAATAATACCCTATTGTATTATTGCCAGACTGTTGCATCTTTTCCCCAAATTGATGGCGTAGGTTTCTACCTCTTGTAGTAATCTCAGTCAAGGAGGTTATATCATCGACAAGTATTTCAGTAGTCTGGTGGTTAGCAAGAAAACTACTGAACTAAAACAAATCTTTGTTGTCGCGTGAGGCAAGGGCCAAGGAAAAAAAAAAAAACTTTTACACATTTTAAACATTTTTAACATTTTTTTTCCTTTTTATTTTATTTTATTTTTTTTACAGTTGTTGACATTTAAAGGTGGGGTAGTTCTTTCATAATTTCTCAGTAATTAATGAATCAACACATTCATTTTCTACAGCAGATCAAGTTCAGGGCCAAAGAGAAAAAGGATCATCCAGATTGTTATCGCCGCAAAGTTCAAAAGCCAGCAGCTCTGATGGTATCGGGGTGTGTTAGTGCCCATGGCATGGGTAACTTGCACAACTGTCAAGGAACCGTTAATGCTGAATGGTACATACAGGCTTTGGAGCAACGGATGCTGCCAGCCAAGCAACAAATGCCTGCTTATTTCAGCAAAACAATGCCAAGCCACATTCTGCAGAAGTTACAACAGCGTGGCTTTGTAGTAAAAGAGTGCGAGTACTCGACTGGTCTACCAGCATTCCAGACCTGTCTCCCACTGAAAATATGTGGCACATTATGAAGCGCAAAATACAACAACGTAGACCCCAGACTGTTGAGCAACTGAAGTTGTACATCAGCAAGAAAGGCAAGAATTTCAACAATTAGTGGCCTCAGTTCTCAAACACTTAATGAGTGCTTTTTAAAGAAAACAGTGGTAAACATGCCTCTGTCCCAGCTTTTACGGAACGTGTTGCACGCATCAAATTCAAAATGAGTGAATATTTGAAAAAAAAAAAAACAAAGTTTATCAGTTGAAACATTAAATATATTTTTCTTTGTAGTGAATTCAATTGAATATACAAAAGGATTTGCAAAATCATTGTATTCTCTTTATATTTGCATTTTACACAATGTCCCAACTTCATTGGAATTGGGGTTTGTAGTATTCATGCAGCTAAAAATACAGAATTATGGGGGCAATGAATCCATTTACCAGGTTTTCTTGTCGTGGCTCCCTCCTGCCTTTGCATTATGTCATCAAACTCCAGATCCTCCTCTTCCTCCTCCCAGCTGATCTTATACTTCCGTTTGACCGTAGGAGCCCGATTGGAGATGGTGGTAGTCGTAGTGGTCTTGGTAGTGGTGGTGGTGGCCGGAGTAGAAGTCGTTGCAGGTGTGGTGACAGGTAGAGAAGTGTGTAGAGGCATTTTGGTAGAAGGCACTGGAAGAAAGATGGGTTCTGTGTCTTGTGGTGTCGTGGGTGCGACCTGAGTTGCTTTAGCTGTTAGGGTGTTGGTGGTGTGGGATGAACTGGTCCCAGTGCCGGTGGTCACATCCTCCTCAGTGGAGTTTGGCGCCCCTGTGATTTGCTTTTGTTCGCTCATTTCCGGGCTTAGGGTTTCCCTCGTGATAGTTTGTGTACTACTTGCCTTATCACCGCCTTGGGTTGCTACGATCATCTCATTGGTAGTAACATCTGGGGAAGGGTCCGTTTTCAAAGTCCTCTGGCTGATGTCTGAAGCAACGGATTGAGGCGCAGAGTTCATTGTGGTGAGGTTCTCTGAGGTTGTGTAGGGTTTAAATGTGACGATGCTCGTTGTGTTTGTGTCAATCTCTTCCGCTATGAAAATGGATGGAGAATCAATGTCTTGGATCTCCTCACTCAGATTTTTTGTTGGTGTTGTAGGCTGCCTGGTTTTCTTGGAGCCATGAAAGAGGGCAGTCGTCACAGGGCGAAATGACCTTGACCCTGCCCTTTCCTTGGGGCGGGGCCGAACTCTGTGTTGAAGAAGATTCTCCTCAATGAGGAGGTCTATTGGACCGTCACCACTGAATCCATGATACTCAAAATCTGCAGAGGATAGGGAAGTTTGGGTCAAAGGCAGCTAATGCCAACATCAAGCATTTGTGGTCATCTCTCTATGTACAAATGTAATGCTAAATTTGAAAGATTAAGCAAAAAGGGAAGAGCGGCACATTTACATTGTATTTGAGTTGCATGCAACTTTTCCCCAGACCTTCTGGTGCAATATCGTCCATCTAATCCTAACAACATTGTCCGGGAACCAGAAAATAGCCGGCTAACTAGAAAATAGAAACACAAACTATGTGACACTCCACAATTATTTCACTTTGTAATGTTCTCTTTCCACCGTTTCAGTCACGATGGAACCGTTTCACTGGCCCAGATTGCAAATGGTAGGATTAGAAGGACGGGACTCTAATATCTTTGTCCATAAAAGTAGCCTGACAGATAGCGCTCAACAATTATTTATTTAGTTTTTTTACTGTTGTGAGAGAACTTTATGCATCTCCCCAGAATTTTGAAAGAAGAAAAAAAAAAGGTTTGCTCCACCAGGAGTTAACAGACTTTTAGTAAGACAGTAATCACTGTTGTTTTCGTTTGAATTCTCTATAAAGGCCGTTCATTGCCACCAGCTGGTTCTTGTCAGAGTGCACGCTGCTTATTGCCAAAACAATGTGGCGAGACATAGATTCCTCATCCCATTGTTTGAAGACCTGAGGGTTGGTGGCACTTACCGTTCTCTTCATGCTCCCCGTCGTCAGTGGCCATTGGTTCTGGCTCAGACTTGTAAAAAGTCACTCCTCTGATAATCATCCCATTAAGAGCAGTCTTGGACCCTTGAGAAAGCTCCTTGTTGCCTCCCTTTTTGGGAGCCACATGCGATTTCACCTTGGTGACCTGAGTCGAATCGTTGGACTGAGTTCTGGCAAAAAACTTCTCCCCATCCTTCTTCTGTTTGTGGGGAGAGGAACAACTTCACAACCATCCAATGACATGAAATGTTGCATGTTTGAGAGTTTGCCAAACAAAAATCGTTTTTCACCAAGTATTTATTTCTAGCAATAGTTGAAAGTCTAAGTGTAACTATGAGAGATAAACTTGGCAAAAATGATTCAAAATAAGACAACATTTGGGACAGATTTTGTTTTGTTTGTTTTTATTTTAACTGTCCAAGCTTCCACCAGTGTTGTCTAGCTTATTGTGTTTGTTGGGGATACACAACATTGTCAAACTAACTTTCTCGTTTATGTATTGGACTCAGCAAAGGGCACATCTTGCTGCCACTGTTTTCATCATCACATAAGATTTGTTCCACGTAGTTTCAGTTTTCATAAATAACCTTGCATAATGCCCCTGAGAAAGCATACCAGCATGGTGATTCAGTTTTGGGGAGAAGCCCACCCAACACTTCTGGACAGGATCGCCATTTCACTTGGATGCTGTCATGGGGTCAGCAGTGCTACGGTCACCCGCCCGGCCTCCCCCTTATCAGTAACAATTTAACATATTCGCCGTCTTAATGCTAAAGTTTTAACTCTATTTTATTGCAAAAAATACATGATTTGTCTGACATGTTACATGGAGGAAAGTGTTCTGAATTTAAAGAACTATTTAAAGAAAGAAAAAAACCTTTTTTTTTCCCTTTCATTTTTTGGCCTCAGTGGTTACCATCTGTTAGTGTTAACTTTGTGATATGTTAAAGACATCATGATTTACCGTTGCTTGTTGGGATGCTTCTGGCCATTCCAGTTTTTCTCCCTCCTGATCATCTTGGTGGGGTGAATGTGGGGCCGTGGGCCACCTTTTAGTGTTGTCTGTTGGCTTTGGTGGGTTTGTGTGGGACTTGACCTCATCTTTGGTCTGTTTCAAGGCCATCACCTTCACGCAGTCATAAATACATGTGATTATACTGTGACAGTAAAGCTGTGCATGCAATGACAGTAAAGGCTACAATCTGCATTGAACGGAAGTGTTAAAAGAGAAAAAGAAGATCAGGGATCGTGGAATATCCTTATATTTTCCTCCCGCCGGAAAATAGTGACAGTTGTCACTAATAGGTGGACGCAGTTACCCTTACTATGATCGATAGCATCATGTGGGACAGTAAACATGGCATCTGTGAAGCTGATGTTGCTTAAGGAGCCATGTGTGACAATCACAACAACATGGTGTCAATAATATGATAAATACGTCACTGTCCAATAAAATGTATGTACAATAGCTCAACATTTTGTGAAGTTTTTTTTTTTTTTAAACCTGAAAAAACAACAACAAAAAGTTTTTCTGTTTCAGATTAATGTAATATATATATATATATATATATATATATATATATATATATATATATATATATATATATATAAGGTCTTTTGTTGGACAGTGAGAAATATATGCATAGAAAATTATAAAATAGTGTTATTTTTGTAAAGGCCAAAGCCCAATAAATGCTCTTCCCCCGAGTAGGCTCCCATTATGCCCTGCAGCTGAGTAAATAATACTGTATATACTGTAGTGTCTGTAGACTATGTATTGTATAAATACTGCAAGTCATTTTTCCCAAAGTTTTCCCAGACGAAAGAAAATCTTCAGAGACCACTTAGTGGGGAAAAGCACATCTATTTTCAGTGTTCCTAACAATAGCTGTGTCACATCTCAAGTCAGCGAGCCAGCTAGTGGAAGATCCATCCATCCATCCAATTTCTGTAGCGCTTATCCTCACTAGGGTCGCGGGCGTGCTGCAGCCAATCCCAGCTATCTTCGGGCGAGAGGCGGTTTACACGCTGAACTGGTCGCCAGCCAATTGCAGTAGTGGAAGATCAAGTCAATATTTACGCGGTGCGACAGCGGTATTCAACAAATGGCAAACGTGAACAGGTTTTTTTCCTGTCGTTTTTTTGTTTTTCTCATCCGCTGTGAGGCGAAGACGCCATAATTTGCCCCGGCCATGATTACAATTGGGATTTCTTTTGATTATATGGAGTCGGTATACTCAGACCGCCACCTTTTTCTGGGACTTTTATGCTTTCTTATGCAACCCCACTTGAATAAAAGTGAAGACCGAAGACAATATTATTATTATATTGCATTGATTAATCGACAACTAATCGAGCCTTATATTATAGTCATATTTTTTTGTTTGGAGAAGCATGCGCTTCAAGCTGTGGCCATTTTAAACAGCAATATACGAAAATAACTCTTTGCTCAGCCGATGAACACTATGTTCAGGGCATGATGTCCTGTACCTTGTACTTAATTGCTAATTAACTAATGTTTTAGCATTTTAAAATCTGCACAAGTTTTAATGTTTCGTATGAAATAACCCTGACCTAAACCCCATCAAACACCTCTCCCAAATTCAACAATGGGGTTTAGGTCAGGGTTATTTCATACGAAACATTAAAACTTGTGCAGATTTTAAAATGCTAAAACATTAGTTAATTAGCAATTAAGTACAAGGTACAGGACATCATGCCCTGAACATAGTGTTCATCGGCTGACCTCGCAAATGGACACAAATTCCCACTGGGATGTTACAGATTCATTTAGAAAGTCTTCTAGGAAGAGTAAAAGCTGTTGTAGTTCCAAAATGGAATGGGACCGACTCTCTATTTTCTTCCGTTTTCACTTCCCGTAGGTGCAATGACCAGGTGACCCAATACTTTTTTCCACGTCTATTCAGGCCTAGCTGAAGCTTCCTTTCTACTACGTGTGATTAACTACCCTAATTCATCATCGCTAAACATCTGGTCGTCATGACACAAAATGGATCCTCCTCCGTCATCCGGTACCTTTTCAATGTGTGTCACACGGTCCACCAGATTGCTGATGACGGAGTGCAGCTTCAGTAGATCCATCCCATAATAGGAACCCTCCAGAAGCTCAAGGATGGTGGCCAACTAAAACGATCAAGGGGACTCGGTCAAAAGACGTGAAGACCAACCGGGAATCAGAGTGCCAATCAAGCTCCGTGATGATCCTTTGTTTTTTTTTTTTTGGGGGGGGGGGGGGGGGGTATAACACTTCACCTTGACATCATCTTTCGCAGATTCCCTAAGCTTTTTCAGCCTGAGCTCTCCCTCGCAGGGGTTGACCGCAGACGGAGGAGCGACGCAGGCGCACTTACACTCCGGACCGGACGTGATGGTCTCCACCGTGTAAGAGTCCTGCGCGGTTGCACTGCCCTCCTCTATCCGCCGGCAGGCGCTCCTGCTCAGGGGTCTGACAACACATTGACACCGACAGTCAGAGCCTTCCGAGAGGGCTTTCACTTTGTCATAATCACCCAGCAGCTACAAAGAGAAAAGGACGGTATGTATTTTTCCACCACGTTCAAGTTTGTGCACAAAACGTTGTCAGGTGTCCACACAACATACAATTAGATCCAGAAGGATTTTTGTGTTTTTTGTTTTTGCTTTGTGCCTTTATACACCACCACAATGGATTAAAAAATACAACATTGTTAAAGTGTAGACTTTCAGCTTTAATGTAAGAGGTTTTACCATTGAAGCCATTTAACTCAACTTTATTTATAGAGCACTTTAAAAACAACCTCAGCTAAAAACAAAGTGCTGCACATAAATACAAATCAAACATAAGGTACAAAACATTTAAATATTAACTAACCCTAATTAGACAATAAAAAAGAAGTTTAAAACAATAAAAGTTGAAAGCCAAAGACTAATAATTGGCTTCAAGACGAGTTTTAAAAATGGGCAGTGAGGGGGCTCGTCTAATGTGCAGAGGGAGCAGTTGCGTGCAAAGAGGGGGCGCATGGGACAGTGGCTCCGGGCAGGCACCTGGGGGAGGGGCGGGACGTTTGGAGGGGTGTCATCCAAAAAACTTTGGGTGGGAATCAAAATGCTATCCCCCGTCATAGAACAAATATCAGTTTGCGAAAAACAAATAATTGCAGGATGGAAAATTCCCATCCGTGGGATGAGGTCCTTCACACAGCCTGGTGCTTGGGCCCAATAGAATAGAATAGAATAGAATAGAATAGAGTAGAAAGACTTTGTCATTGTGTTCGGCAGATACAATTAAATAATACACAAACGTTTGTAAATATATTTGTTTTATATGAAAAACTGCTGTATCTGAGTCTCGCTGTCTTCACCTATTTCTTCAGTAATTCAGAGCATACTCTATTGGGTTGAGATCAGGCCACTAACTTGGCCATTGAAGAATATTTCATCTGTTTGCATTAAAAAAGTCTCAAGTTGCTTTCATGGTATGTTTGGGATCATTAGCCGTAGTCTTGCTATTAGTTTTGTATCATTAGGTTTACTGAACAGTACACCGCTCAATCCATCTTTTTACTTCAGTCAGGCAGTTCTGTCATCAAAAAACACCACTGAGCACATTCCATCAGCAGTCAGACATGGCCCATCCATCATGTTTGACACATGATGTGGTATGCTTTGAATCACAAGCTGTTGCTTTGCTTCAACATCGTCATTCAAGTTGCTTAAAGAATTCTGTTGTCTTTTCCTGTTCTTGCACCTTGTTGTAAATTGTTTGGATTTACGTTCATGAAGGTGTCTCTTGATTGGAGATTTTTAACAGCCCATCTCTGGAGTATTCTTGACTTCTGTTGACGATCATCTACCATCGTCCACTTTAGATGTGTTCCAGGTTTTTTTTGGTGAACCTACCAGTTTTGAATCGCTCTTTCAGATTTATGTTGCTGTGGATTTTATCCCAATGATGTCCTTGTTCACTTGCATTGAAATCTCCACTGGACTTCATATTGCTAGCTCAATTCAGATATCAACTGAATTTTAACAGCTTGGATTGGTCTTAATGCAACAAGGAAATGTAGTACCTGGCCAAGTAACAGCTCGTGAATATTACACATGAAAATTGCATTTAAAAAAATGGCTGTAATTACTTGAAATGGTAAATGAAAAGTCCAAAGGTCTACACTTGACTCACATACTGCACTGTATCAGATATCCATCGGATATTGACTGTTCCTTTTTAAATCCATTGTGGTGGTATAAAGGCAAAAATCACACATCTGGACGCAACTGTATGATGCTTTGTGAGTGCACATCTTACCTTCGAGAGGGTGTTTTGCCCGTCATCTGTCGCCTCCTGCAGCTTGTTGGCACTTTGCCCTGCCACTGTGTCACTTTGCAGCCTGGAGTCTGCAGCAGCCAGGCTCTTTGGCGGCACGGCGACTCCGAGCGCAAAAAGCGCACATTGCACCAAGATCACGACGCACCACTTCAACATGCTGCCAGTACTGTGGTCCCTCTGGAGGACAAATGGTAGAGAGAGAGAGAGAAAGAGAGCTAGCGGGGGGGGGGAAGGTGGCTGATTTTTCAAGTTAGCAGCCAAGTAAAGTCCTTGGCCTCCTCATGGCGAGTCCAGACTCTGGAGATGAGGCCCTATGAGGCCATGATGTCAATGCACTGATGGAGAGTGGAGGCAGGAAGAGCGTGCGTGTGAAAGCTGGGCGAGTGCCGACAGGAGGCGGGCCCAGATGGAGGGAGTGAGGAGGAGTTCAACTCACAAATACATCAGCGCTGTAAAAGGAAGTCGCAGACAATAAATGTGTCCAATGTCGTTGGAAGTGGCGACCAGTTCGTTAGGTAGGGTACCCAAAATATTAGGAACAGCTCCCAGTGGGATACCGTGCATATCTACATGAGTTCAGACTATTATTAGTACCTCTCTGATTGTATTGGATCTCATGCCAGTGTGTAAGAATACCTAATGTAGTGGCCGGTGAGTGTCTGTACAGTCAAAGCAGCAGCCTGTTGCACGCTGTGTTACTTTAAAGCAGTGCTAGGAAAAGTATGGCCAGGGCACTAATTGTTACATTAGGTTTTACGATTATAAGTGTATTAGTTTGTAATTTTCTCCCTAAAATTGGTGATGTATTTATTTATTTATTTTTTAATTTATATCATGAAATTATTTGCTCTTTGATGTATTGTTAAAAATTTAATTAAATAATGAACAGTTTTACATAGACATTTCACATTTACTTTAAATAATTGGTTAAATATAAATCAATTATATACAGTGTAATAAAAATCTATGATTTATTAATACTGTGCTAAAATAAAAATGTGTAATTTAGTTACTTTAAAAAGAATTGGCTTTATTAATTATAAGAAAATTCAAAATAATGAACACTTTATTATTAAAATATTTTTTCTCACATTAATTTGACAAGTTCTTTTTAAAATGGGTTAGATAAAATGTTTTCAATTATTTTTATTATTGTAAATAATGAAAGAAAGAAGTTTAAATAAAATAACTTTACATGTACATTTCACATTTAATTTGTTATAATTTAATTATACAGCATAGTAAACATTATTTTTTTTAAATACTGACCATTCTTTTTTCATAAAATATGCTGAAAATGTTTAATACATTTACCTCATGAAATAATTTAGTGATTTATTGGAAATACTACAACCCCAATTTCAATGAAGTTGGGAGTTTTTGTTAAACATAAATAAAAACAGAATACAATGATTTGCAAATCATATTCAACCTATATTTAATTGAATACACTTCAAAGACAATATATTTATTGTTCAAACTGATAAACTTTATTGTTTTTAGCAAATAATCATTAACTTAGAATGGTATGGCTGCAACACGTTCCAAAAAAGCTGGGACAGGGTCATGTTTACCACTGTGTTACATCGCCTTTTCTTTTAACAACATTCAATAACCGTTTGGGAACTGAGGACACTAATTGTTGAAGCTTTGTACGTGGAATTCTTTCCCATTCTTGCTTGATGTACAGCTTCAGCTGTTCAACATTTCGGGGTTTCCGTTGTCGTATTTTACGCTTCATAATGCGCCACACATTTTCAAAGGGAGACAGGTCTGGACTGCAGGCAGGCCAATCTCGTACACGCACTCTTTTACGACGAAGCCACCATGTTGCAAAATGTGCAGAATATGGTTTGGCATTATCTTGCTGAAATAAGCAGCGGCGTCCATGAAAAAGAAGTTGCTTGGATGGCAGCATTTCTCCAAAACCTGTATGTACCTTTCAGCATTAATGGTGCCTTCACAGATGTGTAAGTTACCCATGCCATTGGCACTAACACAGCCCCATACCATCACAGATGCTGGCTTTTCAACTTTGCATCCATAACAGTCTGGATGGTTCTTTTCCTCTTTGGCCCGGAGGACACGATGTCCACAATTTCCCAAAGAAATTTGAAATGTGGACTCGTCGGACCACAGAACCCTTTTCCACTTTTCATCAGTCTATCTTAGATGAGCTCGGCGGCGTTTCTGGGTATTGTTGATAGATGGCTTTTGCTTTGCATAGTAGAGTTTCAAGTTGCCCTTACGGATGTAGCGCCGAATTGTATTTACTGACATTGGTTTTCTGAAGTGTTCCTGAGCCCATGTGGTGATATCCTTTATACACTGATGTCAGTTTTTGATGCAGTGCCGCCTGAGGGATCTCAGTCTTTTTTGCCACCTATCCTCATTTGCTAGAAACAATAGTTTATCAGTTTGAATATTAAATATCTTGTCTTTGTAGTGTATTCAATTAAATATAGATTGAACATGATTTGCAAATCATTGTATTCTGTTTTTGTTTAACACGTCCCAAATTCATTGGAATTGGGGTTGTAAAATTAAGATATTTGTAAACAATTCTGTAGATGTGTGATTGCTCATTATTTATATTAATTCAAAAATATGTAGAGCATGAATTATTACTAAAAACTATTTGTTGCATTGATTCTTCCTAAAATTGGTTCATGAAAATGTTTAATTAATTGTAAATACTAAAATTTTATATTTGTAAAAAGTCATTTTTTTAATGTATTCAAGATGAGCAGGAATTTTTAAACATTTTAGTACAATAAACCTTTACAGTTTTGTTTTTCATTTAACCTCATCAACATATGACCTGCTCCATCTAATAAAACTTTGTGGCCCTTGAGCACAAATTTGCTGAGCCTTGGTTTTCACCTCTGGCTTTGCTAAATGCTGCACTCTATAGGTACTGGCGTGCACTGCAATGACGCTAACAAGCCTGAGAATTTTCTTTATTTGATTGAAGGCTCATGTACAGTATGAAGTAGAACAGAACTGTCTTCCTGGAGTATGACAGAGGAAGATCGGTAAAAGCACACCGCAGTGTGGTGCCAGAGGATGATTGCCGATTGCAGAAAAGATTCTATTAAAATAGTGTTGTGTATTATTGTGCTGTAAGTAATAAGTGATCAGCAAAAAAACAAGATGGCGGACAAAAAAAATCATTAAAAAAAAACACATATTGGTTAAATAAAATAATCATTTTCCTGTCGTGATCCTGCACAGAGCTTCTTTTCTTGGTTTAGGTTTACATTTGTTATGAATATAAATAGTGGTGATTTAAAAATAATAATTAGAATATTAAAATTTCTCAATTTGTACTATAAGACTTCTTTTTGACATCATTGTGCATCGAAGAACACTGCTTAAATTACAAGTCATTTTTATCTTACAAGGTTCTTTTCATATTGTACACAAGTAAATGTCTACACTTAAGCCCACATCCACCACCGTTTAGTCTTCATGAATCAGTGCTGTTTCAAAAACCTACTGAACTTATTTTCATGAACATGGGGAAAAAAAATCTGTTTTGAAAAAATTTAAATTGGAAATTTAAAACATTGATTTAAAAAAATAATAATTGTCCTTCATTTCACAGGAAATGATGCATGGATGTTAATATGGAAGAGGTGTCTATCTATGAGGGTGTACAATTTGGCACCGTACTAAAATACAGATTGGTTGGCCCTGGTGATGCTGCGCTCAACTGACTTCCATGGGAGTTAATCACAGTCCTTCAAGTGTCACCACGTGTTCAGCAAACCTGTCAATATGGCCACCAACCAACAACCTCAAAGATGCGGCCAAAGATAATTAGAGTGTTCACCAGCAGCTTTCGTGCGCCGTCCACGCTTCCGCAGCAACAGGAAGGATGAGGTGAGAAATGCGGCTCCACAGTCCGCTGTACTTGTCCAGGTCCATCCTGTCGAAGGCCAGGGGACGACTGTGCGAGAGGAACTTCCTCTGGAGGTGGTCGTCTACCATCTCTTCCACGGCGCTCAAAGAAGTCCCGGCAGGGATATCCTCCTCTTCCTCCAGTAGGACTGTGAAGATGAGGAACGTCTTCTTGTACGCCGCGTTCTCGTGATCACAGTAGCGGTAGAAAATGAGGGTGGAGCCCGGTGGCAGCTGCTCGAAGCGGTGAATCACCGCCACGGGTTTGTCTCCTTCAAAGGCCCACTGCAGCTGGCCGTCGATGTCCAGCTTCACCTGGTCGCTGTCCTCTCCGGCTCTGCTGGCGCCATCTATGTGCAGCACGGAGCCGTTCAGCGAGGAGGAGAAGGCGGAGGCCAGGTCGCGGGCCAAACAGCGGAGCGTCTGGCGGCCCGCGACGCCCGCCGTCAGGATCAGACTGACGGGCTGGCTGGGACGTTGGGTCAGGAGGTGCCTCTTCAGGTGGATCCGGCTCCGGTTCCACAGCTCGGGACGCTGGCGAGGGAAGCGAGACTCGACTTTTTCCAGCTTCCTGAGAAAGGTGACGCTCGGAGGCGGGGGCTCGGGGCTGAGGACATGCTGCACTACCATGGCGACGAGGGCCAACAGTATGCCGATGCCGATCAGGTATCTTTTTACTGCACACAGGTAAGAGAGTGAGAGGTTTTATGAAGTCAAATATTTGCAGTCTTTAAAAAGAGAAACAGTCTTTTCTCAATTAAAAACTGTTCCTTGATGTCTTGAAAAAAGATCTGTCAAATGCTTTGGTAAAACAAAAAAATAACATTGAGAAATTGCACGCATTTCAAAACAAGGTTATGAGTGATGCAGGCAGGTGAACGTGTTTAGCATTTGGACCAATTTCAACTATATGAAAACCAAGATGACGTATAATAACTGGGACAAAATTTCATTGGAAAAAAATTTCAAAAACCAGAGCATACAAAAACCGAGGTTCCACTGTATATGTAATATAATGAGGCAATTATACTTTTATACAGTTCCACAGTCATAATGGCCCTCTGAAACCACAACTACAATGAGTTTGACACTCCTGCTCTAAACGATTATCAAAAGAGTTGTCGATTCATTTGCTAATCAATTAGTTGTCAATCGATTAATTGTGGCACCTCCAATCTTACACATTTTTTTTTTCTAATTTGAGGGACAGCAGATAGAGAGAGTGGTTCCAAACTCTTTTCCATATCACTGCGGTGAATGACTTGGGAGATTTTATACTAGAGTGGTGCCATGAGATACAGGTTAAATTTGTTCCATGACCGCGCACATAACTCTAAACACTTGTTCAAATCATCTTTACTGATTGAAATGAATGGAAAAAATTTCATTAACTGGTTCCAACCTCCCCCAAAAACCCAACAAAATGTTTTTGTTTTTTTACACCAAGTATAGCACTGACCCCAGGTGGCCGTGGCGCAGAGACCAGTAAGCGCAGCACAATGTCCATTGAATTTAAGCAAAAAATGTGCGAAAAACTGTTTCTGTGTTTTATTTAATTGTGTCATTACTGTATGCTTCTATAAAGTACAGTATTGTATAGAGTTCTATTTTCATTATTAAAAAAGCATTCTAAATGTTTTAGTTGTTTTTGTGGCAGTGAGGCATTTTCCATTCACTTCAATGGCAAAAGATTATTTGTGATTCGAGCATGGTCATGGAACGAATTAAAGCCGTATCTTAAGGGACCACTGTATTTTATTAGGGTAGTCATAAGAAAATATTTTTAGAAATATCCGTCTACGTGTGAACGTGGGTTCGGTCAGCTGGGTTAGACTCCAGTTTGCACATGACCCTAATCAGGATAACCGGTACCGAAAACAGATGAATGGATTAGATTACCTCCGGGTTGTCCAGTAACTTCTAAATCAGTTGTTTCCTGAGTGGTCGGGCCAATGGCCTCCACCTCCGTACTCCGATCATCCATCATCTCCTCCATTGAGGCTTTCCGTGGCACCTGTGTGGTCTCTTCTTCCTCGGGATTCCAAATTCTGGATTCTAATCAACAGGAGGGATGAATAAAACTAGTTGGTGAATATTTATTTACATTCATAAAACGAGAGCGAAATATGAAATGTGTGGTATGCACCTTTTTGATCATCATTAGTTGTGTCATTAAGGAACAGAAGGTCTTCCTGGAGCCTTTCTATGGGATCGTCTGCATGATCATGGTTTGTGTCGCCATCTGTTGCTGGTGTGGTGTGCTCCGGTGCCTCCTCATCCCCCAGTTGGTCCACCCCAGCTACAACAGAGAAGAATTTGAATGTAAGTACGGTGATGCCTTGGCTTACGAGTTGACTAATTACAAACACTCACATCTCAAATCACCTTTCCCCATTGAAATGAATGAAAATTCGATTAATCTGTTCCAACGAGCCATAAACCTTTTTTTAAAGAAAAAAATAATAATAACACTCTCCAGTATTATGCCTTATAAAAACATACAATAATATGATTAAATATAATGTAGAGAATTAAACAATGTGTGCATCATTCATTCATTGTGCAGCTCTTTCTGATACTGACAGTGTTGGGGTATAACTAATTACATGTAACGAAATTGTGTAATTTAATTACAAAATATATGTATTTGTAATCATTACATTACTGGGAGAAAATGTGTAATTAATGTGCTTTTGGAATGTTTACAATTTTAGTGAAAGAAGCTCAGGTTTTTTTGTTTGTTTTTTTCTCTCCTATCACTTCCTCCTGTGAGTGGCTCTCTCTGGTCGTGTGCTATTCTGCGGTAGTCTAAAACATGACCTAATTTTCCAAACATGACCTCAAAGCGCCACCTTTGATCCATGTAAATCCACAGGCAAAGTTATGTGGTTGTTTTAAATACAAATCATGCAGTTCTCTTTGTTTTACATTATTTTAACAGTACATTTCCATTGTGAGTGACAATAAACAGCCTGTAGCCTTTTTGGGAAGAATTTTCACTATCTGCTAAACTTCTGCTTAATATAAAGTTTGTGCTGCCACGATGTATTTCTTTTTTTTTTTTTTTTTTTTTTTTTTTTTTAATACTCGCTAGTATATGTTGGTACCTTGACTTATGAGTGACCTGATTTATGAGTATCTCAAAAAACTCATAAATCAGGTCACTCATAAGTCAAGGTACCAACATATACTTATAGGGCATACCTAATTTGTTACTTATGGAAGGCAGGGAACGCTCACCAGCAAACTCTTCTTTCATTGTTGGTTCCTCATCTCTCTGTGCTCCTTTGCAATCATTATTGTCATCACCATGCCCAGCGAGGTCAGTTGGAGGGATGGTGCCCTTCTCCACATACAGCTCGTTCAACAACTCACCTTGACTCCACCCATCAGTCAGAGGTACCGTCCTCTCGTCAGGCTCATCGCTATCTGCAGCACAAACAGTACAGGAGCATAAACATAATGACCAGATGTCAGAATATCTCATCTCAGCTGATTTAAAGCAGTGATCTCCAACTACCGAGCCACAGGGTACAGAGAAACTGAACAACAAAAGTATCTTATTGATCATCAGCATCTGAAAGAAGTTTAATTTTAAAAATCAGGTGCATTCGCCCGTGCTTCTGTACACAAACTCAAAACTACTTCTCTTGGTCAAGTGACATGGTTGTAAAACAGTAAGCCCACAACCAAGCAAAACTTATTAAAAACTAACGTCTTTGTAAAGGGAGAAATGGCAAATGATAAAACAGACAACGAGCCTAACAACAACTTCTCAGAAAAAGAAATCTGCATTGAAGAGATTATTATGACAAATTAAGCTGCCCAAAAAAAAAGACACTAAACACCTTGCTTCCATGTGCAACACCCTATCTTTGTGAAGCAGGATTTTCTGCAGAGAATGCAACCAAAACAAAACAAAGCGGACTAAAAAACCTAGACAAAGTTCCACTGTTAGAATGTCAAATGGAGACTGCTTAAAACCGAAATGGATCAATACATTGACCACGGTTTGCTATGATAAATTTCAGTTAGAAATTCAATTCCAATAACATTTTTCAGAGTTGATTAACCCTAACCCAGGGAAAAAAGGCTGATGATAAAAGCTCAACTACTTTACCTAAACAATGTTGCTGCTGCGTAATCTTCACAGTAGACTGATTGTCCTCTCCCTTGATACCTGACAATGTCACACATTTGGTACAATGTTATACACAAACCTATACATCAGATATATACTCCCCTTGAAAGTTTAGCATCTGCAATGCCTTACCTGCTGCTTCTTCTTGTTGGAGATGGTCAGCTGGGTCTAGTGGTTCTGCCATGACTGGTTGGGACTTGGGAGCTTCACTCAGACGGCCCAATGAGTGGTCCTTTGTAGCACAAAGACGAACAAATGCTCATCTACCTGCACATTGATCCACTTGGGACAACTGCTCCTGGGAGTGTCGGGAGTCCAAAACGATTTGTTGAAACGTGTTATGTACACCAATGAAGAAATTTGCAGCAATAATCCAACAATGCGACTGCTGTGAAGATGTAAGTCTAGTTTAATGAAGCAAGCCGGTTTGGGTGAACAGACCAAACGTGAACCTGGGTCCAAGTCGTGGAAGCTGACCTCAAACAGTGAAATTTGTCGGTTTCTTATACAACAAGAACAAAGGAATTGAGGTGGAAGCCTAGGAGACAATAAAACCTACAGATACAAGAACAGTCATTGGGTGAAATGCAAATACTGGGAGCACAGTGGGGTCTCTGTGTAACCCTGACACACAAATAAGATTCTACTTCTAGTCTATTCTATAAAACTCAACTTTTCCCTCATCAAATCCCTCACATATTACATATAGATCGATAATATATTAAAGCTAAGCTGGCAAACCCATATGTAAAATATATGCAAACGAGGGGGGAAAAAAAGGACTCGAATGGAATGATCTCACACACAAAAGTAGGATCAGAAAACGCGACAAAACGAAACGAAAATGTTGAACGCCAGTTAGCTAGCACATTGAGCTAGCTTCACTAACAGCTAGCACTGCCGTAGTATGAATTTAGCCGGCTAGGTGTAAAAAATACCCATTCGAGCACATAAATGTGTAAATAACTGAAGTAGAAATACATTTGTAAACTCACCCCCAATCACATCACTGTGAATTTCGAACAACAACCTGGTGATGATTCTGTGTTTCTCTCACTGACCAAGTGAGTGCGGAAGCTTTCCCTCGGTCCGTGTTGCTGGAGGGACCACTACAACTGGGGAAAGTTGGGGGGGAGGCGGGGCGTTTCTCTTCCGCTTTTTGTCCTGCGGGTCAATCATTCCCCCGTAACTCCCGTCTCATGTGAGCACGATGTTTGGTCCTGTTGTTTAATTCGTGTTTTGAAAGTTTTCTCGTTCAAAAACCAAAAATGGATACGGACTTTTCTGAAGATACGGTCCGCCGGGCTCAGAGGAGATCGACGCGAAGGCAGTCCATAGGAAAGAGTAAGTGGAACACACTGACAGTTAAATGACGTTAGCCTTCGATGCTAGCTAGGCCGCATTGTATCTTCACAAAAACCCCGAAGAGTTTTGTTTAGCGGCTTCCAAGTTTATTTCTTCCGAGTTAATTGTGGTTGAATACACTTAATCCAATCAAATTCGCTTAATTAAAAACAATTCTCCTTCCCTTTATAGCTCTGATTTTTGAAGCGACCCCGAGAGCTCCTCTTAAGAGGTCTAAAAGGGAGAAAGAAAAGAAGACTGCTGCTTCTTCTGTCCCAAATGTTAATGGATCCAGAAATGTGGAGAATGGCACAGAAGATGAAGGTGAGCCAAACCGGGTTTTCTTGGCTTCAACAACAATTAAACTTGACGTCTTACATGTTATAGTTATTGAAAAGTGCTACAATTGTCCAAAACTTGTCTTCCAGAGTCCCCCAGCAAGAAGAGTCGACTAGAGGAAGACGAAACGTCGGGTGGCAGCGGTGATAAAAAACAGATGGATGACCATGAATCGGTTCTGGAACAAAATGTAGACCACGAAATGGACATTGAGGAAGATGCCGTCCATGGCCGGTATAGGCCAAAAATAGCACTTGGTAAGTGCTTCATCAGACACATTCTCCACGACATCTAGGACCTCAGTTGAGGTTTACATACTGTCCTCAAACAACAACTTCCTTTGTTTGTAGTTGGAAACAATACCAATAGGAAATACAAATAATCACTTCCAGGGTCAATGTCGTCATCACGCCCTTTTTTTTTAAAATATGTATTAAAGTGCTTAACAACTGTATTAGACTGTCTGTCATCGAACATCCAGCAGTAGTTGCATCTTGATAAAAGCTTTAATGTAGACTTTCAATTTCAGTGCGCTCCTTGAGCTTTTTCCATTTTATTCTGAATGAGAAAATTCAGACAGAATTCAAATTTTTACACCCAAATTTAAGATGTTAGAAATTAATCAAGCATAACATCCAACCACTTAAAAAAGATTCTCTTCAGGAATGCAAATAATAATAATACAGTCACGTGCATTACTAGTAATTGTAAAATTGTAAAACATTTCAAAATACAATAATTATAATTTTGCATTTAAGATCACTGGGTAGAGAGCACCTACTGGTGTGTTACTGTTTACATGACACAAACTATCCTTTAAATTTTTTATTGTAATGAACCTTGAATTGGTATACTGGTCAAATCCATTTGTGAAGCACTGTATTACAAGTGTGAAAATTAATCACTTTCAAACACAGCAATAAAACACTCTACCTTAACTTTAAATAAATGAGGAAGGATGCGTATTGTGACGCTGGAGTATTGTTGCTTTCAATGCATGACCTTTTTTTCACCAACCTTTTTGAGTCAGGGCCTTTCTTAGGAATGAGTGTGACAAATAAACAAAAAGCACATGTAGAATTTGTACGGTTATGCTTTTTTGTTTGATTTTATTTTGTTGTTGTTTGAAGAGACAATAGAATTTGCACTTTATTTCATTTACATGTTCAAAATAAATACTTGACAGCCAAATATGTGGTCGAATTTGACACTACTTCCCCAAAAGGTTAATATGGTTGATGTTTTATTTAGAGATTTCTAATAGCTTGCTATCAACAATCTTTGATCTATTTCCTTTCATATAACATAGATTCCATAGGAGATGTGAATTTGTCCCCGTTTGTTGTGCTTGGCGAGCGCTGTCATTTAAGTGACAATACAGACAGATACTTGCTGAAACCCAAAGAAGGTACGACTCGTTTCTCTCTGTAAATTACATGTTTTGATTGAACCAGTATGAGCCTGTTGTTCTGAGCTGGTTTGTTTGAATGTTTGTTTTTTATCCCTTCAACTAAAAAAACTGCAGTGTTCACAAAGCCAAGCGCACCAACAAGATCGTCGGGCAACACACACAATCTGCAAAGCCACAAGATCACCAGCATGGCCGAGTACAAGAAGGAGATGGAGGCTAAAGCCAAAGGTTCTGGTACAGTCGACATTACTAAATGCATCTTGATTGTAAAGTGAGGGCTCTTGCGTAGACGAATTTCACGCAAAATATCTCCCATGTAACGTAGATGTCCCCAGAGTCAACCACTACAGTGTCCGAAGTGTGCATGCACCCTCTGTGACATTGCACAAGATACGACAGAGAGCTAATAACGTTCCGGCTCAGAAAGAACCCATCCCGCAAAAGAAACCAGGTGACTGGACACTTGAGAGAACCCACATGGTTTTGCTTTCTTTCTTCGAGCTTTAACTCCGCTTTAATTAGTGTAATTTTTTTTCCTCCCTCAGAAATTAAAAAAATACCAGGGATTACCAAGAGAGGCTCTGAAGAATCATCACGAGGTAAAGAGCAATTTAATAATTACATTAATTAGGGCTGCAACAATGAATCCAATAATTCAATTACAAAAGAAAGGTCAAGGCAAAATCTCTGCCTCAACGCTTTGCAGTAATCACGTTTTTCACACAGACTAATATTACTGGAGTCACTCACACCACTCTGTTTGGAAGTGGAAAAAGACAGGCTGTCAAACAGTTTGGGAATCATTTCACTGAAGATTAGCTGAAGTAAGACAAGTAAGAAAGACATGAATGATAGGGGTCGAAGGGGAAGAGTGAGGCTACAGGGAGAAGCGATGGCAAGGGTGGAGGACTTTAAATATTTGGGGTCAACAGTCCAGAGCAAAGGTGAGTGTGGTAAGAAAGTGACAAAATGAGTCCAAACAGGTTGGAACGAGTGGAGGAAGGTGTCAGGTGTGTTCTGTGACAGAAGAGTCTCTGCTAGGATGAAGGGCAAAGTTTATAAGATAGTAGTACGGCCAGCCACGATGTACGGATTAAAGACTGGCGCTGAAGAGATGACAGGAAGCAGAGCTGGAGGCGGTGGAAATGAAGATGTTGAGGTTCACTGTAGGAGTGAGCAGGTTGGATAGGATTACAATGACCTCATCAGAGGGACAGCCGAGGTTAGATGTTTTGGAGACAAAGGTTGAGAAAACAGACTTTGATGTTTTGGACACGTCCAGAGGAGAGAGTGAGTATTTTGGTAGAAGGATGATGAGGATGGAGCTGCCAGGCAAGGGAGCTAAAGACGAAAGAGAAGGTTGAAGGATGTAGTGAAGGAAGATATGAGGGCAGTTGGTGTTAGAGAGGATGTAGGAGATAGGGTAACATGGAAAAGGATGACACGTTGTGGCGACCCCTAACAGGACAAGCTGAAAAGAAAAGAAGAAGACTCGATACACCAATAGGATAGTCCGTAGAATCAATTCTAAATATATTAAATTTCTTTTTGTCACTACAAACTTTCTTAGGACACATGGTTATAGAAACGACATTTGGCAAAATACCGAAAGTAAAATCAGAAAATGCAAACACAAAACACTACAGTTACCTATACTTCAACTGTTAGGATGTTGTCAAGTTCACTCCCGCCATCAAGTGGCGGAGTGGCTAAAGATGACTCGTAAATCAAAATTTAACTTGTAACATAATGCACAAAAATGACAAAGGGATGGATCGAATGTTGAAAACCTCGTAATCATGTTACCACTATTTCATTTCATTTCATTTCATTGGTGGTGTATAAAGGAAAATGGTGGTCAAAATCCATGTGGACCTAAGTATACATCCTGTGGTCTTTCAGGATTCCTTCATTATTTCTGCTGCTTGGTTCTGCTCCTGCTGCTGCTCAGCTCTGCTGTGCTGCTGGTCTACAAGAACAAGCTGACCTCCGTGTACCAGAGGTCTGCAGAACGAGCTGGGCGTCCATCCAGGTCTGTGAGGCTCGAGCCATTCGCGGATCTCTTCTCTCAACTGGAGGCTCGTTTCCACAGTCAAAGACCCGAACTGTGGAAGAGGAGCAGGACCCACTTGGAGAAGCACCTCAAAAGCACCAAGCCCACAGAGCCTGTCAGTCTGATTCTGACATCAGGCCGCGGCGCTCAAAAGACACTGTCCTGCCTGGCCGAGGGCTTGGCCTCTGCCTTCTCCTCGGCCCTCAAGGCTTCCGTGCTCCTCATCGACGGAGCCAGCAAAGCTGGCCTGGAGAGCGACATGGTGAAGCTGGACATTGACGGGCAGCTGCAGGCAGCCTTTGGCGGAAACCGAGCGGCGGCTGTCATCCACAGCTTGGAGGAGCTGCCGCCTGGCTCCACCCTCATTTTTTATCGCTACTGTGACCACGAACATGCCGCCTACAAGGAGGTCTTCCTATTGTTTACCGTGCTGCTACCTCAGGACGCGGTCAGCGGGGAGCTCGGGGTTGTCGAGGAGCTGGTTCAGGACTATCTTAAGGACAGGCTAGTGGCCCCAAGCAGCCACATGGCCTTTAATGAGATGGACACGGACAAGTTTGGCGGACTGTGGAGCCGGATCTCTCACCTTGTTCTGCCTGTAGTTGCCGAGAAGGAAGTAGAGCAGAACGGATGCTGAGAGGCCAGAGGAGCATTTTCACAAAGGACCAGACTGGGTCATACCATGTTAAAAAAAAATATATATTTTTTACCATGTTAAAAAAAATATATATATATATTAATAATTTGTCCTTCTCCTCTGAGATTTTCTTCCATTTTGAGGTGTTCTCCACTTCCTGAAGTATCTACAGTATCATTTTAAGGGGGAAATTAAGGATTTCTTTATGTACCTTTGAAGTACAGTGGAACCAAGGTTTACGAACAATTTGGTTTATGAAATTAAAAATAAATAAATAAATAACCTCGGGTTACACAATATTTTCAGGTTTCTGAACAGTCTTGGCATGGCTGCAGATCAGAAGGTGGTTGTTTTTCTCGCACTGCATAAACATACTGGCTCTGCTTCAGCTATATCTGTTTATTGGCGAAATGGCCTCCACCTCCCACAATGCAATGCAAAAGCTACACTGTATTGTGGGAGGTGATGGCCATTTAGGGTTAGCAGAAACCACGATGAACGTAAAATTACTGTACCCGAAAAGGCTAAGAAACTAGTGGTTTGCAAGCGAACCCACTATTATTTTATCATCAAGAAATTTGTTTCCACCCATTTCTATATTGCTCAGTATTTATTTTTAACCACTCAATTATCAACATAAGGTAAATATAGTGTCATCCTGTGGCTGGAACGGATTAATTGCTTTTCCATTTGTTTCTGTGGGAAAGGACGACAAACAAACGGGGTTACATAACAAATTCAGTTCTTAAACCGAGGTTCCACTGTAGATGTTTAAAGTCAAGAATCACCTGCTTCCTTAGCTGAAAGTTTGTTAGCCTATATTTCTCTAGTTAAGAGGCTGAGAACAGGAATTCTTGGTGTTCTGGGCTTTTCCTTTCCTTTCCGACCACTCAAAATTTTACAAAAATCTGAGAGGGGAAGGGCCTGACTTGTCTCTTATAAGAGTTCATTGTTGAACCCAACCTTCACTGTGGATTCAGCGCAGAGTTACCAGCTCTTAATTTTGATTTAAGTTACAACAGTGACATTAACTACGAGGAATCTGATTTTCTCACAGTCTGGTGTCGTTTCACTATTTTATATCGTTAAAATAAGACATGTGACGCCCCTTTCCAGAAGCATTTTGTTCACCTTGTTCCTTCTGGTCCAGCAGCCTTGCACTCCTCTTTTGTTTTGGAGTGAAAAGTTTACTCTCCTGCATCCAACCTCCCACATGACTGATACATTCTTTTTTAGTCTTCTTGTCATCCCTCTTCTTTTGTGTACAAACAGACTGGTTTGCACTGATAATGTTGGATCTTTAATCAGGTAGCTGGGTTTTATTAAGAAATGCATTTTATAGTCTTTGTTCCTAATACTTTGTTCTTGTAGTGTCTGGGGAGTTATTTTTTTATTTTTTGTAAATAATAATAACGTAAGAATATTTCATCTTTGCACCTGTGGTCTAGAGAATGATACTCTTACACACACTGTACAGCGTATGACTATAAAAATGTGCCTTTGAGACTTGAAAGAAATTTTTTTTTTTGAAATGTACAAAATGAGTGAATAATTGATGTCCTGAAAAAAAAAAAGATATTTTCCTCGTTTGTACTAAATTTAAATTTCCCTTAATTTGTGTGTGATGTCACTCCAATTGCTATTTGACACTGAATATTTAGTAACCCTGAATATGTTGAATAAAGATTATTTTGCTACATTAGAGTACTTCACAATTATGAAACACTGAAAAGTGCAGCCTCATTTGACTGAGCTGTTAAAAGTGCTTCCTCCAAATAATGTAAGAGGAAATCATTTGGTTGATTCCAACAAGGCAACTTGTATTTTAAATTAACATCAGTATGTCAATTAGACCCATTTGGGCTGATTAGTGAAGTCCATCTAAATGACTTACCCAGCAAAGCAGGCACAGGGCTAAATAAATACTTTGCGAGTGTGCTCGTTTAAATTACGCCCACTCTCCCAATCCATTACGATATTTACGATGTGTGAAGACACTGTAATTAGGATGTGGGTGTCATTAACTTCAATGATGATTGGTTTAATCCCCTAAAACCAACCGAAGACGTGATATCAATATGCAATACTTAACCTTCAATGGCAGTATGATGCACAGCTAAAAAAAAAAGAAGAAAAAAAACCAAAACATTGTACTGGGACCAGGAGGAGCCAGTCTGTCAGTCAGTCGCAAATTGACTGTTCCGGTTGTCTTAGAATATGTTTCGCCTCTCATCAGAGCAGGCTTCATCGGTTCATTAAACAAGGCTTAGTTAGGACAGACTAGCCTGATTATGAGTACTATGCCCTGAGAAAGGAATGACCTGAATAAATGAGAATATTCACAGGCAAATACTGAATGCAGGATGTGCTTTGCATGTCTGTGAAGGTGACTTGTGTCACTGTAGTGTGGAAACAAGCATACAACCTAATTACCTCCCCTTTGACACAATAAAGGTTCTTCTAAATGTTTGTAAATGTTTTGGTTTTTTTCATGCAAAAATAAACCCACGGTATTTGTTGGTAATCTAATTCATTTGTATATATTTGTACAATTATGCAAATAAAAGGGTTGAGAACTTGAGACAATAATGAAATATGTAATCTTCTAATATAGTATATTTGATCATAAAGTACAGTCATGTATCTGTTAAAATCACATTCCACATACAAATCACATCATTTGGCAATAGGTTTAAAAAGGAAGCAAAAACAAAAGTGTTAGTCAATGAATGTATCTTCCACAATGCTTTTGTGAACATTTCATATAACAATTGTCTCTGTTCATAAGGACTTCAGGATTGGAAAGTTGACATAAAAATAGACAATTGCAATCGTGTGGATATAAAATAGTTTAAAACTGTAAAACCAAATGTTTTATTTAATACCACTGATTGTCTGGATGCATTTAATAGTGTTAACAAAAACTTCATTGTACTGTACTTATCTAACTGGTTTATTTTTCTACAAATGTACAATAACCCTAACCTCCAAATCGTTACCCAAACACCCTAACTGTAGCCTCAACCATACCCTATAGGCACGGGTGCACATAGGTGTTGCACACTGAAAATATTAAAAGAGCATCGGATGCAAGTATATTGCTGCAGATTTGCGTACCAAACATTTTGCAGTACAGAGTATGAGGCAGCTCAAATGCTCTTGGATTGATTATTCTGGGTTGAGGGGATTTGAACACCGCAGGAAATAGTAAGTAGATGGAGTTGTGATACAGTGTTATGCTTGTGGTTTAGTTGAGTGGAATGAAAGACTTGGTGTTGGTATGCAGTGACTGAGTCGCTGGCAACGTAGAAGTTTAAAATACGTCGGGTGGTGGATATTGGGGATTCCCTTGGGCATATTCCATGCAACCCAACCACAACCTTCATCCCAAACCCTAACCAACCATATTCCCTACCCACTTTCTTTACCCTGACGCTAACCATTAATCCTAACCCCACCTACGAACTAACCCAACTCTGTATGTATACACACATATAGTACGTTTGTGAAGTAAATATAAAGCGTGTTTCCATCATATTTCAGATATGGGTCATTGACTTCTTTAACTGGTTTACCAGAGCAACATACCAAAAGTGACAGTGTTTAGCAGTGAATAATTTTACTGTAGCATTCAAATCCTTTCCAACAAATGGTGGGAATTTTCTATTTTAAGAGTTTTAGTAGTTTCGATCATGGCAAATAGATCAATTTGAACAGCATCTAATACATTGATCCCTGTGAGATAAAGTTTCGCACCCGTCCCTGCTCTGTCTCAACCGTGCTTGGTCCTCTGAACATTTTACTGAACATTGTCTTCAGGTGACCCCTGAACCTCACGCCGACCAATGCGTAAAAGACGGGGTTGAGGAAGCAGTGAGAGAAGGCAATGAGCCGGCACACGTAGAACGCATAATCGAGTCGGATACTTACGTTGCAGTCTTCAAAAGGCGGAACCAACTTGTTGGACAAAAGCCTCAGAAAGATCACCACATTGTATGGCACCCAGCCCAGGAAGAAGACGGCCACGATGCACAAGACGAGTTTCACTGCTCGGGTCTTCGTGTGCGATCTGGTTCTCGTGATTCTGCCCAGTATTTTGCAGTAGCAGAAAGCCATCACCACAGAAGCGACCAAGAAGAAGAGGTTCTGTTGGGAAACGCCAACCGTTGCCCACAGGTCATCCTCGTATTCACAGCCCAAGGATGGTTTGTCCTTGCCGGGGATAGAGACGACGGTACTGAAGAGCAGCGAGGGCACGGCCGCCCCGATGCTGACGATCCACAGCAGGACGGACACCAAAACCCCCACTTTGACGTTTCGTGGTCTCAGGTCGGACAGCGGGCGGACCACGGTCAGGTATCTGTAGACGGTCATGATGGTGAGGAAGAGTACGCTGCTGTAAAAGCCGACAAAGAAGACAAAAGTGACGATTTTGCAGAGGGCCTTGTGGAACAGCCAGCCCCACATGTGGTAGATGGTCCAGAAGGGGAGACCGCTGGTGAAAAGCAGGTCGGACACGGCCAGATTGAGGATTAGAATGTTGGTGAGGGATTTGAGGTTCTCGTACAAAGCCAGGATGACGAGGACCAGGAGGTTTCCGATGAGGCTCAGCGTGATCACAACAGAGAAGAAAACAGGAACCACAAAGGAGCCGAATTGGATCACCTCGCCTTTTTCGCATACTTCATCTTCATAGTTGTAGTCGTAGGAAGTGTCTGAGTCATTCATTGCTGTGCCTAAAAACAATTACACTTGCATTTAAAGTAAATTTGAATTATAAATGCACTTACCCTAACCATATAGCCATATAATTTGACTTTCTCTCAACTTCTGAATGCACATGTCCAACTGTTCAGTGTTTCAGTACTTTTTGCACAACCTGCTGTTTCTCTAAAGGGCAAAATTCACAAACAGGTGTTTGATCTAGGGTTGTGGCTATTGAGTAATTTTCCATCCATCCATCCATCCATTAATCGAACAATAGGATGAAAATTGATTTTGGTCTACGAAACAACACAATGTACGCGTGAGGTGCTTGTATTATTGTTGTCCATTTGAGGGCGCCATCATCACTTACACTATAAAATCTGTAACTTTGAGTGTGTGTGACTAAAAGGTACGGTCAAAAAATTGTAGTCACATGTTACTGATTTTATAAGCCTTTCTGTGACTCTTCGAGTATCTCTGGATCTCTGTTGCAACCTGCTGATTACACTCTGTGACCACTCTAAGCTCAGTGGCTGCTTCCTTGTTTGAAGCTTCGCAATGGCGAAGTAGTGTTGATCAATTGTTAGGTGTTATCTTGGTCTCCTGATGCCAAGAATCTGAACAGCATGGTGAAGAGGAATGTTTCAATACCAATTCCAATTAAACCAGAAAATATCCATTCATGGATTAAACACCTGTTGTGAATTTTGATGTCCAGCTCCTTGTTAGAGAACAGCAAGTTGTACAAAAAAGTATTGAACCACTCAACAGTTGGACATGTGCATTTGAAAGTTTAGAGAGGTCAATTTAAGTTTACCTGAGGTCTTCGAATTTTAGGTTGATCCTAAAAATTTCACCCGAAGGCCAAATATCCCTTACTTTTTGCGAGTACAGTAATGTACTGCATTTACAAATTATAATAAAAAAAATATTCAAAAATGATAAGGTTCTTATAATCTAAGTATAAGTATAAAATAAAACAATCCTACCTGAAGTTGTGACGACTGATGTTGTCGACTTCACTCTTGGTCAATGAAAGAAGACTACTGTACTCATTACAGGCTACATCATTAATATTCTCATGACAGCTTGTAGTTCTGCTTCTACTTTAGTGGTTCAACCTTTTATGTTGGATGGATGGATGGATGGATGGATAGATAGATAGATAGATAGATAGATAGATAGATAGATAGATAGATAGATAGATAGATAGATAGATAGATAGATAGATAGATAGATAGATAGATAGATAGATAGATAGATAGATAGATAGATAGATCTTCATTAAATGGGTCACCATTAAAAGGGAACATTTGGAGGGATATTTTTAATTGCCTGTATACAATTAGCCCAGCTATCAAGTGATGGCCGTAGTCCGGCCGCAGGACTCCAGGTAAGTATTATCAAATCAAAGACAAAAGGTAAGCAGAGCTGCAGTATTAGCATAGATATCATTAGCTAACCGCATTATAGGTGTTAGCCTCTGCTAACCAACACGAACACAAATGTTTGGCGAAGATGTCAACATGTGGGGGGTATTTTTGTTTACCAATGTCTGCTACATGTGCTACACTGGAAGGAGTGAATGAAGGAATGCAGAAAAGAACATTTAATTGAAGGGAGAAAAATAATAAACAGCAGGTCTGAAGGAGAAAGGAAAGAAAAAAATGAAACCCGGAAGGCAAAGATTCCAGGAAATAAAGTAGGTCGAACGGGGGGACGGAAGGTAGAAAGGAAGGAAGTCAAGAAAAATAGTTTTCAAGTGAAGGAAAGATGAAGGAAAGGAGGGCAGTCAGGAAGAGAAGAAACAAACAGGCCTGAGCTAAGGAAGGAAGGCGAAAAAGCAGTTTTAAGTGATGGACGGAAGGATAAGTGAAGAAAAAATGAATGCAGAAAAGTAAGTTGCAGAAAAGGAAGGAAGGGTGCATGAAGGGTGAGAGGGAAGACAGGTCAGGAAGGAAATAATAATAATAATAATGCCACATTTACAAACAAAGATGCTCGGGGGAAAACATTAAGATATAATCTCTCCCTTTGTTATTAAAAATAATTAGACATATTAAATATATTTTTCGAATTATAGATTACATAGCAAAGAAATTGTGCGTACTACTGTGCTGCTTGTTACTTTCGATATGAGTAAAAGTGTCAAAACAAGGAACAGAAAACTAGGACAAATGTTTATGGGTGCCAGCGATCACGTGATGCCAGTGTTTACACTGCGACGACAACTAACCTTGGCAGTCGTTAGATTCCGCCTACCATCTACATAACCATTGGTCGGAGGAAATAAGACTCGGTTTGTGAGTGGATGGTGACGTTTCAATCACACCAGCTGCTCCGTGTTGATCCTGCGACGCAGCTGGGTTGATATGGACATGAGTCATATGCTGGAAAGTATGTTAAAGTTTGTTTATTCCGCTGAGAAACAAAATCTCGATAAGAATCTTTAACATTTTAAAATAGCTTTTTCTTGTTGTTGATGACTTAGATGTTGTCAAGAATGCCTGGTGAATGTTTACAAGTTACAAGTTATTACTTATTAGTCGAATCGGCCTGAACGACTCGCTCGACGTGTGCGTGAGCTCTTTAAATGTTTTTTTTTTTTCCACTCTTTTGTTGCTAAATGTGTTGGATGATGTTATTAATGACACGTGGTATTTACTCGCGTTTCAAATATGTTGTCAAAGTTGAACAAAGCCGCCGGAGATTAACCTAGTTAGCTTTAAGCTAACGTTATAAATCGTAACATTGCTCTTAAAGTGGCCCCGGTTAAAGAAATAGATGATTTAGTAAAACGTGAGTAAGTTTCGGTTTACCTTGTCATTGGTTTCGCTTGCTTAGACTTTATAATTCTTTGTTCGACGCCATTTATGCTTCCCAAACACTTAGATTTCATTCCCCCAATGTAGATTTAGATTACCTTGCTAAATCACGTAAACATATCCATCAAATCAATACAACTTGCTAGTTATTGACAGCTTAATAAACCCTAAAAGTGAAGCATCAGAAAACTATTTAAAGTGCAATACAACAGTGTTGGAGCCTCACAGCCACCAAGGCCTTCTTTGTTGACCTGCATTTACAACCTAAATTCTAATATTTGTTCCATGAGATTGTATTAACTTATTCCCCAACAGTCTATTATCTTTATTTCGTAGCATTTCTCTTGGCTGCACTGCTTCCAGTACGTGTATGTTGATGTTGGATTATTATTATTATTATTATTATTGCCCAATCAGATTTCAGCCTGTCATGTAAATCTAATCTGCGCAGGGTATTCAGAATCAGTAGTGCTGGTAACTTTCCTCCTCACAGGGCCAGAGTGCTGGCCCACAATGATGTCTACGCTGTATTTTTCCGTCCTCTGACTGGTTGGTTTTAACAAAACTTGTTTTGAGTAGCAAAACAGGTCGATAGCAATACGCACACATTATTACATTTATCATAAGCATCTGTGATGAGTATTTTTTTAATTTAAATGTTTTAGAATTTTTGTTACATTATTTATTCTGAACTGCTCCAGATAATGTACGTGGCACAGTTATGTACTGTTATGTAGCGTTTTTGTATAGTATTGATGTTTTCTATAATCGTGACATGATAGTGGTGGTATTAAGAGGTGCATTAAGTCAGTTAAATCCCAGTTACCAAATGCACGGCCCTCCACTTCAATAAAATGTGTCCAGTCAGTGTGGGTGAGAATGACACTACTAGTGTTCATCATCACAATTCAGTGTCACATACCATTCTTGTGGCATTAGATTTAGGCAGTCAGTACACCATCAAAAATTTGCGAAGGTCAGAATTTTATAGAGGGATGTTAAAAAAAACAACAACTATACATGATGGGATGTGAAAGTATCTCAGGCTGGCTTTTGTGCTGATTCTGATATTCTGATTCAGCAGACTGGATGTGACCACTGGAAAGAGGAGCGGTGGGGCCATGGCTGTCGGAGCTACGGTGGGGGAGAGCCAGCTCCAGAGGATTATCCGAGATCTACATGGTACGCCCCCAGCTTTGTGTGCGTGTTTGTCTGTGCGCATGTGTATGTGTGTGAGACATGGTGGCGACAGTTGTGGTCTGACTTCGTGTGTGACTGTGGAGAAGCAAAAGGAGGCTTTACCATCACACTATGACCCTCCTTGACAAGCCTGGATCCAGCTAATTTCACCTCATCTGGTTTAAAAAAAAAAAAAAAAAAAAAAAAACTATCGCCGGTGGATGTGACTTTGTTTCCGTGTAGAAAAGTGGCAAAGTCTGTGTCAGCATGCAGCCAGACAAAGAGCGTGTGCTGAGAGTACACCCAGCGCACGTTTCCTTTCAATTTTTGCGATGGATACGAGGCAAGTAGAATATGCACACTAAGTGGACCCGCTTATATAATATGGTAGTGCTATAATATATGGGAAAAAGTTTACAGAAAGGCTATTTAACTAACTCAACATTTGGCAAGTTTACCGACTCTATTGAACTTGTTTTTCTACAAGAACCAGTAAGCATTAATTGCTAGTCCTGTGCCACAAAGTGCGTTCATGTCGACTGTGACATTCTTGACATTTTATGTCATGTCATTGTTCTCTTTAAATAATTTGACATCATAGTCAAAGTGTAATTATTGTCTTTTCTGTTTTTCCATTTTCGATGTTAAACAGTTGTTGCGAGTTTCGGTTTGTCTCGTAGATTTTAAAATTCATGGATGACCATGACGATATTTTAGCATTAAAAATGTTCCAATGTTCTACATACTCTGGTATTAACCAGCCAAGAAACATAAGCCACAGATTTTCATAATTATCAATGTTGTTATTTAGGGCAGCGCGAGCTGGGTGTTGGTCTAATTCAGTGGTTCGCAAACTTTTGCCACCACCTCCAGAAGTTCTTGGCTCTTCAAGTCCCACCATAGTGAGCAACCATAAAATATAGTAGCGTAGTAGGCCCGTAGTAGGTAGTGTTCATCAAAAACGAGATATTTAATATTTAATATAATTGTAACCCACTGTAACATTAGTTTCAGTTTGAACATTAACACTGCACTTCATTATAGGAAAATATAAAACTGTAGGCTACTTAATAGTCAATAGGTTACTATTGTCCATAAAAGTTAAATATTGTACTTGTATAAAAGTTTAAAAATAAATAGCTCGTAAATATTAAATGCAATTTATTGTACTAAAAGGGTAAATACAACTTTGAGAATCACTTGTCTAATACATTTGTTCACCACTGTACATAAATACATAAGTGTTCTGTTGCTTTTTTAAAAATGATTAATGAATCGAGTTTTTTTTTTTTTTTAATTCTTTGGAATTGCAGAGGCTGTTGGGGAACTTGCTAAAGAATACAAGGAAAATGGGGAGCCAATCACAGATGACAGCACCAGCCTACACAAATTCTCCTACAAACTGGAGTACCTGCTACAGGTTTGTGTCCCAATTATTATCATATCATATATGCAGTTATATTCGCCTAAATAATGTCATTCCAAATGACTTTGACAAATATGTCACAACTTGTCTCTCAGTTTGACCAGAAGGAGAAGACAACATTTCTTGGTACAAAGAAGGATTACTGGGATTACTTCACTGACTGCTTGGCTAAAATTAAAGGCGCGAACGATGGCATTCGCTTTGTCAAATCCATTTCAGAGGTATGAAAAGTTTTACGCAATCTTAGCCCTCGCAGATTGCACTGTAATCCATTTTTTAAAACTGTTTTGAAAATAATAAAACTGTCAATCAAAGGAGGCGACTGCTGGTGAGGGAAGATAATGAGGAAGCAAACATTCACATTTATATGCCAGAAAGCACAAAACCAAATCAGATTCATCGGTTTACGTCTGTACATAATGTATTGCATGCTGATTGCTTCTCAGTCATGTGGAGTAATGTGATTTCAATTGGAGTTGAGTGCGAGGAGGATGAATTCTCATTTTTATCGCAGCTCCTTGTGGAACATCCCTGCAAAATAACTGAGCCGTGTGTTAGACAATGTAGTAATAGATTCTCTCTCATCCATCCTAATAATCTGCAAAGGTTCAATCGAGCCAACTGGACTCTTCTTGTTCGTTGAAGACCTTTAACCTTTCCTCCCTCCGATAGCTGAAGACGTCGCTGGGGAAGGGCCGGGCATTCATTCGTTACTCCCTCGTACACCAGCGATTGGCTGACACCCTCCAGCAGTGCCTCATCAACCAGAGAGTCACCAGGTACAACTTCTACTTCTAGATGTAAAAACATTTTTTACAGTAATTAAGACACGCTGGTTATAATAGAATGTACTTTATTGTTTTTCCATAATTACATTTTCTGTTGTTGTCTTTTTACAACAGCAAAGTGGATAGTAGTTGCACACAGGAAGATAAGAATGTAAAAGAATTACATAGAATCCCCAAATATCTTTGTATACATTTACAACACAATGAAAAAATAAATAATACATATACCCTCCTCTGGAAGTATTGGAACAAGGAGGCCATTTTTTTTTATCTTTACTATAGACTGAAAACATTTGGTTTGGATAAATGAATGAATATGAGACAAGAGATCAACAATTTAGATTTTATTTTCAACCAACATGAAAACCAAACAGCTGTCTATGAGTGAACAAATAAAGCAATTATGCTTCTGAGAGAGAATGGAAAGCCATTACACAAACAGTGGCCACAGCCAATGGCAACATTTGGAACGCTTTGAAGAAGAAATAAACCACTGGCAAATTAAGAAAATGGAAGTAACGCTATCATTGGGCCTATATTTTTCCCCATGCATTTCTATTGCTCTGTCTCCACAGTGACTGGTACTACGCAAGAAGCCCATTCTTGAAGCCTCACCTCAGTGTCGATATCATCAGTCACTTGTACGAACTCAATGAGATTCACTTTGATGTCGCTTCCAGAGGATATGACCTTGATGCCTCCTGGCCCACTTTTGCAAGGTAAGAGTTTTGCTCGAAAAAAAACAGAAAAATACCAATAAGAATTGGAAATGGAGGAGTAGTTGAGGTCGTTAAGATTTACTGAAACTAGAAATGTCACTTTGAACAGGAGAACACTGGGAGGTGCAAGCTCACCTGGACACACATGGAAACCACCCAGTCGCAGTTCCAGTATTAACAGTTTGGCCAGCAGTTACTCCCAGGTAACTGATCAGAAGTCGAGCAAAATCGATTCCAGGATGCTGGTTGCCCTCCAATTTGTCAGGATTCAGGAAGAAAACAAAAAAATCTCATACAAATAATTGTTCCATTGTCACACTGTACCGGTCATAAACAATTACCAATATTGTTTGGTGTAACACTTTAACATTCTTCATGGTTGTACGTGTAAAATTGAATAAACCAAAGTTAATTGTTACATAGTAAAGAGAAAACACTTAACTTTGACATGTATCTTGACGATAGTCTCACTGCTTTGAATGCGAGTCGGTTGACTGCACGTGCATGGTGTATTTTTCTTGCGTTCTCTTAACACTGCTTGTTGAGACTGCGCCTTCTTTTAGAACAAATTTCACAAATAAGCCTCGAAAGCCAAAGAAAATTGTCCTCCTGAAGTGCACCGAACTGCATTCTTGTGACATAAACTGTCTTGATGTACACTGATGTGCTGACCTCTCGCTTCAGACTTTTTTGTGGGACTTGAGGTGAAAATGTGATATAGTGAGACCAACTTTTTATAGTTTTTCCTCCCTCACACACTTAAAACACATTAAAAACTATTAACGCATACCTTCTGAATATAACACAACACTCCCAAATATAATTGAAAGCATAAAATGTATAGAAATGACTGTACATATTGTAGCGTAGTTAGGTATTTGCGTTTTAGAGTCGAGGCCTGGTGGGGTGGTGTGAGTGTCTTGGTGTGAGTTGTGACTGGCAACAGCCAGTCACAACTCATAACAAGCAGCTGAGCGTGCTTGTTATGTTTGTGTTTAAATGTTATCAGGGCATTCAGTAAATGGATGTAAAGTGCATCAGTGACTGAGGCTCTCCTTTCCCACTTGAGAGGGCATTACCATAGTAAATATAACGTAAGAGCTAATGAAAACAATGCATTGGAAACCACAGCTTACCACTATTTAGCAGGGATTTCGGCAACAGACAAGTAGATACGCTTTACAAAAAAAACAATCAAAGCTATAGTGGGGAAACAATACTATATTTAAATTTTCTTTGTTTTCTCAGTACAGCACATTAAACTGTCCTCCTCCTTCCCAATGTTGTCTGTTTTCCCTTGCAAAAATTTAGCACGCATCTGAGTTCCTCGCCAGCCCCGACTATGGTCACGGTCTTCTGAATGACCTGAACGACTCCCTGCCTCCCTGCAACGAAGACGCCAGCACCGTCGAAGACCTCCGTCTGGAGTTGGACCGCTCCGATCTGAAGCAGCAGGAGCTCCTGAATAAAGTGCAGCAGCTTAGCGGGGAAGCCGAGGAGCTAAGAGGGGTTGTGGTGGCACTCCAGAGACAGCTGGATATATCGCTCACCGCGCAAGAGGAGCAACAAGATTTGCAGGGAGAGCTCAGGGGTTTGCAAGGGAGAGACGAGAGCCTTTCCAGAGAAGTGGAAAAACTCAAGAATGTAGAAGAAGCCATGGAGGCCAAACATCACCTCCTCCAGGAAAAGTTGGCAGTTACTGAGGGGAAGAACATCGAACTGCTGGCCAAGTTGGATGGAATTCTGAGTGAGAAGGGCCAGCAGGCGGCCAGTTACTTTGATTCAGCGCAAAAGATACACGAGTTGTTGGACAGCTTGAAGGAGGCAGAGAAGGGCAAGATGGAGGCAGTTGCTGAAGCTGAGGAGAAGAGAACGCAGACAGAAAGGACAGAGGAGGAGCTGAGGGTTAAGGAAGCTGCTGCAAAGGATGCCGAAACAAAACTCAGCGCGTTACTTACATCTGCATCTGAGGAGAAAGGCAGACTGCAGACCAAAGTACAGGAACAGTGCCACTCCCTTGAAATACTGCAAGGCGCCTTGTCGCTGAGCGAGAAGGAGACCAGCAACTTACAGAGGCAGCTTCAGGACTTCCAAACATCTCTAGCGGAAAAGGAGAAAGAGGCGGAGGAGGTGAAAAGGAAGGGACAAGAGGATCGAGGGGAGCTCCAACGTTTGGACAGCCAGAGGGAGACTTTAGAAGGAGAAATGTCTGCTCTAAAAGAGCAGTGGGAGATTAAAGAGGCAGAGCTGACCTCCAGCTGTGAAAAGGTACAACATCTTGAAGACCGAAACCAAAGACTGAGCGCCGAGAGGGACAAACTGACCTCAAAGCTCAACAACCTAGAGAGCTCCGTTCGAGAGAAAGACTCAAAGATTGAAGACTACAAGACACAGTGTGCCAATCTAATGGAATTAAATGAGAAACTGCTGACATCGGGGAAGAGAAATGAGGAGCTTAAGCAGGAGATAGCAGAGAACCGGAGAGTTCTCGAAGGTGAATTAGCATCCCTAAGGGCCTCTGAGAAACAACTAAGGAGACAGCTGGACGATGCCAAGATGACCGTGGGTGAAAAAGAAAAGGGGCTGCGTGAGGAGAATCTCAAGATGGAGGAGAATCTGCAGCGGGCCACCATGGCTACCAAGCTCTTGGATGTTACGTCGAAGCAGCTCGAGAAGGAGAACCAGAGTCTAAGAGAGGAGCAGGACACTGTGAAAGAGTCTCTCTTTCGGATGCAGGCCGACTTGAAGAGCGTTCATGGGCAGATCGGCGAGCTGGAGAAGAGCTTAGGAGACTCGCGTAAGAGTGAAGTCAGCCTTCAAGAGCAGCTCCGGGCTATGGAGGCGCAGCTACAGAGTAAAGAGAAGCACCTTGTTGAGGTGCAGTCCAGGGTGATTACTCTGGAGGCCAGGGAGAAGGAGCTTGAGTTGGCAAAGGCAAAAGCAGAAGCAACCTATGCAAAACAGACAGAAATGATTGAAATGGTTACAAGTGAGAAGCAGGCCATGGAGAAGTGCCAGCTTGAGAGAAGCGCTGTCCAGGCTCAAGAGAACCAGGAAGTGTCCGTCAAGGTGACCGTGATGGAGGGCCAGTTGGATGTGAGCATGAAAGAAGTGTCCAGGCTCCAGGCGGACATGCTAGACCTCAAGGTGAACATACACAGATCGGAGGAGGAGAAGCTCAAGTCCCAAGCACAGCTGGAGGTGACCGAGGTCCAAAGAGATGAGCTCCGGACACTGACTGAGCAGCTTAAAGTCCAGACGGAAGCCCTGAACCAGAAGCACGTAGCGGAGCTCCTGGAGTGTAAAAAGAAAGAAGAGGCGCTAACCGAGCAGCGCGACAGGGAGATGGCCGCCCACGCCGAGCTCTCCATCTCCGCAGCCGCCCACCGAGAGGAGATGTCCGCCCTTAAAGCTGAGAACAACCGTCTCACCGTGGAGAACACCGAAACACGAGAAGGCCTGCACAGGGCCAACACAGAGATGGCAGAGCTAGGAATGACCATCTGTAAGCTAAGCGCGGAGAAGGAGGAGGCCAGAAAGCATTGGGTGGACGATGCCGCCGCCATCGAGGAACTGAGGCACGAGGTCGAGCGCCTAGAGGACTGCGTGGGCCAATTGCAACTTGAAAATAACAGACTAGAAGGGGAGCTGGGCCAAAAAGAGAAACTACCAGAAACTATCACGAAACTTCAAGAACAACAAGAAAAGAGCAGGAACCAACTGCAGAACATCAGGGTCTCCAGTCAAGAGGAGATGGAGGCTTTGAGGTTCCAGATGAGCTCCGAGAACATGAACCATCAAGTCCAGATGAAGGTGAATTAGTCCAAAAACATTGCAGTCTTGTTTGTTTTTATGCCATGATTATTCACTCATCTCACTTATTAGAATTTGGAGAAGCAGCTAATGGAGGTCAAAAGCCAGCTTCAGGAGGAGACAAAGACAGTGTCGTGTTTGAAGCATAGAGTGTCTGAACTTGAGGTATGTGTCCTCCAGGCATCAACCAACACATTTAGTCGTAGTAATACATCTTCATTCTCCAGAGAGGTCATACATAGATGTATGAAAATACACTTGAAGTAAAAGGAAGCCTCTGCAGACTCAATGCTCTGTAGTCTGAGACTCCTCAGAGTTAAAAAAAAAAAAAAAAAAAAAAAAGAAAAAAAGATGATACTGCCTTCATCATAAATGCCCCTGGGAGATAACTACACAGATTTGTGCCTTGTCTAACATTCAGCTGCGATACATTGGGATGTCTTCTTTTCACACATATTGAGAATTGTATCTTACTTGAATGGTGGCAGCAGAATAGCTAAACTGAGCACTGTAGCAGACCCAAATTTAATTGATAGATGACTAAACTGGGCTGTGGTGACCAATAATTGTATTGCGGTGTTGTTTGTGGGTTCCCCTCTTTTTTTAAAAATGATTTTTGCTGTACTAGGCAAGGAAGTAAGTAGTTAGGCCTTTACAGTCTGAGTGCATGTTTATTACTTTACGGTAAATGCTAATCTTATGTGTAAACAGGGACAGATTTATCCATCCGTCCATCAATCCATTTTCCGTACCGCTTATCCTCACTAGAGTCGCAGGAGTGTTGGCGCCCATCGCAGCTAACTATGGGCGAGAGGCGGGGTACACCCTGAACTGGTCGGCACCCGATTGTAGGGCACATATCGATAATTAATCATTTACACTCACGGGCAAGTTAGAGTCTTCAATTAACCTACCATACATGTTTTTGGAATGTGGGATGTACCCAGAGAAGACCCACCGAGGCACGGGGAGAAAATGCGAATTCCACACAGGCGAGACCAGATTTTAACCCCGGTCCTCAGAACTGTGAGACAGATGTCGCCCACCTTGCTGCCCCTGGGACAGATTTAATGATATTCAAAATTAACAGCTGAAATCATTTCTTTTTTAGGAAAGTGTAAAATCAAAGTGTAACATCAGTAGTTCTTTTTTTTCGGAAATGAATGATGCATGAACTAAAAGTACAACACTAACAGTTTCCAGTGTGACTTACTATGATATAAAAACCATAATAATTGCAATCATTTCTACATAAAATGATTGGAGTGATGGACACCTGTTGTTTAGATTATGCCAGGATCCTTCAGAATGGTGCAAACAATTGTTTTCTCCAATAAAATCAGGGATATTGATAAATAGTTTTTTTTTTTTCGCCACTTTCTTGTATTATTTCCAGACAAAGAGATACCTTTTCAACAAATAAAAATTCGGTCTAAACCATAAGTGCTTTACTAATTGTTCTCCTGTTCTTAACAGGCTGAGAATGAGCAGTACCTGCAGGTAAGCGGTGAGAAGGACTCTCATATCACCAAGACGGAAGCGACCGTTTCCGAGAGCAATGGCGCGATTCAGCAGCTGGGAGATGCACTCACAAGGTTCACGCACAGCGACGATTGCCAATTTGTATTGAGCTTGTATTGTCCCTAAAGTGTTTCTCCTTACTCAGCGCCGAAAGCTCACACTTGGCCGCGCAAAACGAATGCGAAGACTTGAAGCGCAAACTGGACGCGGCCGAAGCTGCCAGACAAAGTCAGGACCTGAAGATGACGGCTGAGATCGATGACCTCAACAGGACCAAGGTCAACCTGGAGGAGCGCCTCATTGAGCTTATAAGGTAGCACCCAGTCTATTAACGGCAGTGAAGAGCAGCCGCTGGAACAAGTGGAGTGAGCGCGTCGTTATATGTTTGGAAGTCTACTTTCTAGCCATTATGGTTCTTAGATATTACCACTGGGTTTTTAACAGGGTTTTCCAGGGAGAGCAGATTTTGTTCTCCTCACGCTGGATAGGCTGAAAGATACCGAATGAGAGCCGACAAGGTTTGCTTGAATGTGAGGAAATGTACGCAGACTCTTTGATGAAGACGAAAGCAGGAGGCGAGAGGTACAGGCAGCAAAAGAGAATAGAAGCTTTCTCTCTTTTATTCTGGTATCAGCAGCTGTTGTTGCCTCAGTGCCCACAAGGCTTTTACGTTCGGCAAAGTTGAACACTGAATGTCTGTGATTCTGTCAATTACTTCCCCTTGGATCTGACCACACGATCTCAATGTTCTTCCTCATGTGTTATGAATTACTTTTCACCTGCTTTATTTTGTGAAATCAATCTACTTCTATATATGGTTACATGGACCTCAGGTACACCTGCTTATTCGATTCATTCGTGTTATATTCATGTAAGCAACAATGCTAGAAATAGATCTCATTATGATGCCCTTTAGTTCGTCCTCTCATATTCCTCTGACAGGGTCATTCAAAAATGAGAATTATTATCTTCCTAAAGGCGGATGTTTTGATGTAAGTCTTGTATTGAATCTCATTAGCTTGTCCTTTTGAAGCAGTTAAAGCTCCGAGAGGAATATTGTAGTATACACCGATCATATGAAAAAGAACTACAAATGTTGAGTGTCAATCTTTTGACAGCTTCCCCCTTTTAACACCACTGTGAATGTTACACAATTGCAGCTGAAGTGTTCTGCACTACATTTATTGAAACACACGTCAACCAATCACAAGTGTATTCACTGCTCTTACACTTCCTTTCCCCACAGCATTACATACACCTTGGGTGGCAAACGTGCAAAAGATTTCCGGTTCAATTTGTAGAAAAAAATATGATTATATCCAAAGTTGGCCAATTTTATAGGAATGAATAACAATTGTTACTGTATTAGATTTTTTTAGTATGCTGTACTAATGGTGTAATAGAAGTTCAATTTTAATTTAATTTTTTTAAAAAACACTACCATTCAAACGTTTTGGGTCACCTTGACCCATGAAAAGCACTTTTGTACATGGTGCACACACTATTTTTCAAAAGTTTGGGGTCAAATTTGTACTTTTTCTTTAATTTATTATTATTATTTTTACCAAATTGACTGTCTATCCATCCATCTTCTTCTGCTTATCCGAGGTCAGCTCGCGGGGGCAGTAGCTTTAGCAGGGAAGCCCAGACTTCCCTCTCCACAGCCACTTCGTTGTGTGTGTGTGTGTGTGTGTGTGTGTGTGTGTGTATATATATATATAAAATTTAATAAACATATTCCATATGTTTTTTCCCCAACTCTCATGTTATACACTAACCTACATTTTTGTACATTTCCAGTTTACTCCCATAATTGTATCTGTGTAAACATAATACAATTAAATACAAGAGCTATATAAAAAAAATCTACCCTTTCCTAATATCAGAATGCTCTCTTTTACTCGACAATCAATTGGGTATTATGTTAATAGTGTATTATTGGGGTTGAAGTTTGTAGTGGTATTGAACTTGTGCCTCTTATCCAGCTACATATAAGGTTTCCTTTCCCTTTAGGGACAAAGATGCCCTGTGGCAGAAGTCGGACGCCCTGGAATTCGAGCAAAAACTGCGGGCGGAGGAGCGCTGGTGGTTGGTGGACAAAGACACCACTCACTGTCTCGGCTGTCAGGGCCAATTCACCTGGTGGCTGCGCAGGCATCACTGCAGGTGTGCACTGACCATCCCAAACGGGACGCTTTTCAAGACATGACATAATAACAATAATTTTTTTGTAGACTCTGCGGCCGCATCTTCTGCTACTACTGCAGCAACAACTACGTGATGACCAAGCACAGCGGAAAGAAGGAGCGCTGCTGCAGGGATTGTTTCAGCCAACACAGCGCAGTGGTGGAACGTTTCACTGCCGCCGAGCTGAGCCCGTCTGATCCGCAGCCTTCTCCGCCGGGAGCCGGACCTCATCCTACCCCTGAACCTGCCCCGTATAAATCCACTCCCAGTGTCACAGGTGCGAGCCTAGCTGGGAAAATCAACATTATCCCAGGGACATGTGTGACAGTTTCCTTGACATAAATCAACACTTTGCTTGTTCTTTAAAGATAATCAATAAGTCATAAGCTCTAAGCTTAACTGAAAAGTTGGACTTGTCAGGAACAGGAAACACCATAGACTGTCAATGAGCTTTTTGCTTTTAGCCGGAAGAAAGCATTACAGTTAAGGCCTGTTTATCGAGGAGGGTTTATCGAGATGATTCAGACCCGACTGCAATCGATGGAAATCCCAATATAGAGAGACCAAAATAAAAAAAAAAAAAAAAAAAAAAACACACGAACGCAAAACGTATTCAAACACACTTTTTTAAAAGTATTCCTTAGTGCCTGTTCTTGCTGTCTCGTTTGTAGTTCTCCAAAAACCTCAGTGCTGCTCAGTATGTTGTGCCACAATGTGGTACTACGTTGAAGGCATGCAACTTTAAATTCTGACTTTGCTGTATACTATAAAAACCCATAAAAAAATGATTACTTAAGAATTTGCAATGTATCATCATTTGCGTCCCTGCTATATTGCAGATTATGTGATGTGTTGTGGAAATCTGTAGTTTATAGCAATTGTTTTTCATGGGTTGTTACAGCATTCTTACTGTAATGCCCTCGCATGAGAGAAAAGAGTCGCCAGTGCACTTTTCAGTCCTTTATTGAACGTTAGGAGAACAGTAAAACACAAGAAGCACACTCATGCAGGAGCTGCTGTAGGCTACAGCTTACTCCCAACCACTCAAGCAGACTCGCCAACGACGCGCACATCCCAACAGGCCCCGCCTCTTAAAGGCACATACCTAACACAGTAATTTCTATACATTTTAAGCTTGCTATTTTTTTGTATGTTCAAATACATCTACAATGTGTTTAGGGTGTTTTACTAAATTTAAATGTGTTTAAAGTTTGTGGGAGGGGTCAAACGATTTAAAAAAAGTGTTTCACTATGGGCTCACTATATTACTAATTTTTACCTATAGTGGGTGGGTCTGCAACATATCGCCCGCGATGAGCTTGGGTTCACTGTAAGTGTGTAGTTGGTACTTGGTCCATATTCCCCCTTACCACCATTAGTTTGAACCTAATCACATCCGCATGTTCGCTTCCAGTTTCAGATCCGAGCGACAAGCCTGACGACGGCACTTTCGATATCATCACAGAGGAGGAGGTAAACGGCGTGTATGACAGTGACACCAATTCACAGACCACCGGCGGCTCCTTTGAGGGAGAACAGGAGCGAAGGCCACCCGGATCCTTGGACATGTGAGTATTTATAATTGTAGCCACCTATCCAAGCTCAGTAAGGTTTGCTTGGTATACTTAAGTTCTCAACGTGGGTGTTTGCAATGCACTTCGAATTGCAATAAAGTAATATGACAAGAAAGAATGACCACAATGGATATTAAGCGATTGACTCCAGGCAATTGTAACCTTAGTCGAACGCTTCAGCCTGGTGATAGCTTGCTGTAAAAGAGACAAATGGAATCAATTTAATAGTGACAACCTTTTGGAGCACAGTGGAGGCATTGGATTATAATGCAGCAGTGATTTTGGGGGAGAGGCAGTGTACACACTGGACTGGTTGCCAGTCATTCGCAGGACACGTATAGACAAACAAGCATTCAATCACACAGTCGCATTTATGGACAATTTTGACTCTTCACTTAACCTAACATCATGTTTTTTGGAATGTGGGAGGAAGCCAGAGTACCTGTAGTAAATTTAAGCAAGCACAAGGAGAACATGTAAAATCCACACAGAAAAGATTTGAACCCCAAACCTCAGAACTGTAAGGCAGATGTGCCAACCACCATATTGCCCTTTTTATTGCTAGCCATCCTCAAATTAGCAATGTGACAAGTGGCTGCCATCTTTATGTAATTTTCTGAAAAACATGGAATGAGCGCCCAAACGGCTCAAAAATCCTCCACAACAAATAAATTGACAAAAAAAACAATCAATTACTCAAGTACATGATAACTATCACTAGTACTAGTACTATTGCAGACTGCTCTTCTCGCAAATAATGTTCCATTTGCACTATTTAAGTGGAGTTTTTAGGGCAAAAACGCCGTTTGAACCATCACGGTAATTTTGATGCGTCAACTCGGTGAACCCCTCGGAATTCTGGCCCATAAGAGCTTATCGTGGATATTTTGGAAACTTGTCAGCAAATCAGAGGAAGCGTTCCCCAAGTAACAGATGAAACAAAAGTGTCATAAAAGGCAATTTTCTTCCATGATGTAATTTTCAAAGGTCTAGGTGCGTTGTGCTCAGCTTGAGGTGGCCATTCCAACCAGATTTAGTATTCTGACAGGCTGTCATTTTTGGGAAACATTGCTACTTAAATTTTAAGACTACACTTATATATACAGTAATACCTCTTGTCTTATTTTGTTTTGAGACTGGAAATGGGTCAAGCATGAGTACAGATGTGAAAAAGGTCACGTAACTAAGCCCAGTAGGCCAACAATTTTTTTCTCTATTATAATCTTCTCCACCCTCAAAGATGGGAAGCAGAAAATCTAGAAGTACACAATTTCCCTGTTGCTTGAGATACAACATCAATTGTTGCATGCTGTGTACACCCTGCTGCTACATTTACAAAAGAAAACAGTCTGAGCCTTCTTCAGTTTTTGGCACGAATGCCAACATTAACTCTTCGGATTAATCAGCACCACCTAAATAAAGTTCATGCTGACATGAAGTGGTGCATCTGGCCCCTGTGCAAATAGTTTACAAGCTTCCTGTTGGTTTCTTGCGCTCCTTAGAGAACACTCATCACTAATGTTAGGAATAATATAGCTGTGGCGAGTAAATGTATGAAAGTCACGCGGGTTCTTTCTTGAGCTTCGTAATGTGTCAAAATAATCTGGCTCTTCAAGGAGCTTTCAACTGCATATCACTGTATTTATCAGTGAGTCCTGATGGTTACATGTAATGACAACTTTGCCATCTCCATGACGACCGAGCGTATTTCATTGGCCGCTAAGATTTGTCTGAAAGCCCCAGAAAAAAAGGCTCCAGCAGATGCGTGATGTTGGGTTAAGATTGCCGTAGACTTGTGGGTAGCATCCAAGTAAAAGTCATTATCCTGGAGGGTTTCAGCAAGTCATCTTGAGATATAGCTGTCCCTCTCCCCCTTAGCTTTAGATGGGGTTCCATCATGAGGATGGAAATGATGATATTATTTTCCTTTGTGTGTGCAGAAGTGTAGGAGAATTAACCCCCAATGAACCGGAGGAGAATGTGGCCACCGTGCAGGATTCGGAAATCAACCTACTCAAGTCAGGAGAACTCACGTGAGTGTTGACGTCACCCGACCCCCGTGACCTTTGCCAAATCCTTTCCTACTAAAATGGCCTCTGCGCTTCTCCCTGCTTGCAGGATGGCCGTCCAGCTCAATATCGAGGATATTTCCCAGTTTGGCGATGGCTCCCGAGAACTTTTCATCAAATCCAGCTGTTACAGTGTAGTGACTGTTGCTGTGGGCGACCCGGGCCCAACCATCAGCTGGATGTTTTCCTCAGAGCCTAAAAGCATCTCCTTTAGTGTGGTTTTCAAGGAATCTGCTGACGTTCAGGTGGAACAGTCAAAGGTAGATACATTGGTGCTTGAAAATAAATGCCTTACAGAGGATTTGATTTGTGTGTTGAATACGCTCTGTAACTTCCAGTAACAACCCAGGCTAAACTTACATCCTCCCAGATATAGATCTTAGTCGCTCAGTTCACATCACTTCACATCACTTCAACATACTTCCTTCACACCAACTATTACTTTCCTTTTAGCCAGGGCTTTGACATCATTTTGTGATATTTTAGGGCATTACAGAAAGAACACTAAAATACGCAAATAGATGTGTTTTTCAGTGAACAGCTGAGAATTGGTTCCACAGAAAAAAAAATTGTGTACTTCCTATACACCAATTACTACTTTGTTACTAGGCAGGGCTTTGACACCATCTTGTGGCCTTTTGGAGCATAAAACAAATAGGTGAGTTTTTCAGTGAGTTGCTGTGGCTGGGATCCGCAGATAGGTCGGTTTTACTGTAAGTAATATGATCATTTTATTTTTGCTTGAATAATGAATGATAATTTGTATTTTTTTCATTTCTCCATATTTTCCATATTGCTATTTTTGTTGCAGTTTGCAGTGGTTTTGAACTGCTTATAAATAACGTAAATGACATCTACTACAAATACTAAAAGTACTGTACTAGATCTCTCAAGATGTTATTAAATTATAATTACCGGTAATAGCACTCCCTCGATAGTTATGATTCAGCTCTTTTGTGGGGGTGTCCCGAATGTTCTGTGAGAGGAGTGTACTTTCACGCTCCACAGACTGTGACCCCCTGCAGATTGTGGAACCACTGAAGAACATGTAGAATAGCGACATTAATATTCCATAACCACCTACATTATTTAATTGTTCCTTGATCATTTTGATCCATTTTGTGTGGCGGATGTCCTTATTGGGGTCACGGGTGAGCTGGAGCCTATCCCAGCTGACTTTGGGTGAGAGTCGGCGTACACTCTGAACTGGTCGCCTGTCAATCACAAGGCATATATAGACAAACAAGCATTCACACTGACATTCCCAAATCCCACTGATGGACAATTTAGAGTCTTTAGTGAATAAATGTTTATGAAATGTAGGAGGAGGCCAGAGTACCTGGAGAAACCCCCCGCAAGCACAGAGAGAAAAACAGGAAGGCCAAATACGATATTCGAACCATCTGACCTTTCGACTGTGAGGCAGACAGACTCTCCCACCCTGCTGTCTCATATTGAGTTTAATAAAAGGAATTCTTTAAAAAAAATAAATAAATAAATAAATCTCTTAAATGTTCTCAAATGGTATGCCAAATCTGAACTGAATATCACACACAGTGGGGCATACATTGACTTTCCCTACAGGCAGTAATGAGGCCGCTTCGATATTGTTGATTGGCAACTGGGGGAACATTGATTTTTTTTTCCCCACAGGCCGACAGTCTTCTGTTCTTTTCTTTTCAAGGTTCTAATTCCACTGACTCGCTGCAATTCCCACAAAGAGACCATTCAGGGGCAGCTGAAAGTGCGTCGGCCGGGCACCTATGCGCTCATCTTCGACAACTCTTTCTCACGGTAGGCGTGTGCTTCTTTACCTGCAAGTGATTCCTCCATTTGAGTAGATGGACACTTGTGAATGAGTTATTACATTAAAACAACTCTGACCATGGCCTCCTACTACATTTTATCCGGCTGTCTGTTTATCTCGCAGCGTCATGCATCAGTTAATGGAATTGCGACCGTTTGATTGGAATCCCTCTCCCCGCAGGTTTATCTCCAAGAAAGTCTTCTATCATCTGACCATGGAAAAGCCCATTATCTACGATGGAAGCGACTTGCCCTGAGGCTTTAACGTCACATGGCTGTCGCTTAAGTATCACCATGGCAACGAAATGGAGTGTTAGAAAAAGTCATCTTGAGTGACATTTGTTGGAAAGAAAAACAAGAATGTCTCACAAAATTTGCAGATACTTTTTTTTTTTTTTGACAGCGTTGACGTGCTGCAAGGCAAATATATACACCAAGTAACATTCTTGTAGTTCAGCATTACATTGGAAAAAAGCAGTAACACTAGAAAAATGTAATTGGCAATTAATTCTAAAACAAGAAGCCTATGAAGACTGCTTTTTTGTGTATTTTAATCATTATTATAATTTTTTTTTTTTTTTACTATACAACATTGTTTTAAAGTTATCAGTCTATTGTGCACTCGTGTAGTCTTCCAATTCAAACACCCTTAAGAGGCAGGAAACATTGAAGTTGGTTTTTTTTTTGTGTCTGAACACTATTTGCACTGTGCGCACTTCTCAGGAGTTTGGCATGAATGTGACACTTAGTTGTCATTTTATGGTTTTGTCTCCAGCAAAGCAAAATATTGAATGAACACCGCCATCTTACGATGACACGTTAGTATTTTGCAGCCACTGGAGCTTCCAAGTGCCTATTGACTAATGGCTCGTAATAGGGGTTCATTTTTGGGCAATGTTGTGTTTGAGTAGGTTGGGTTTTATTATGTCTTTTTGACATGTTTTAATTGTGTGTCTGTTTTATATTTAGAGAAAAACAAGTTTTGTTACATTTGAATGCTGTTCTTGTTAAAGCAAGGTCTTACCTTTGCCGATCTCTTCTATTTTTGATTGGTGCAAATTTATATGCAAAGCTTTTTTTCTCTACAAAGCTTCACTTGTTAAAAATATAAAATGTTCTCATGGTATGATCCACGCGGTCATGTGTTTTACTTCCTGTGTGCATGAAGAATGATAGCTGTAACCAAGTCAGACATTGACAGAATTTATTGTTTAAAATATTGGGACATTAGAACCCAAATAGTAAGATATGTTACTGTTTATTAGTGTTTTAAGGGGGTTGACACCAGCACAGTCCAAATCTGTAAAAGTAAGTTTTATGTTGTACTGGCTTGTCCCAGACAGGTAAATATCTTCTATGTTTTGCCCAAATGGCAAATTCAATCCAAATTGGACTCAAGCAGACAATGTCATACCGTTTATATTTTTGCTTGATGTTTTTCTCGCCTTGGCTTTTGTATTTGCAACTGAAGGGAAATGAACCAGTGAGGTTAACTTTTGTGTGTTACATTTTTGTCAGACTCCCTTTTGTCTTGAGAATTTTATATAACATTATATTCATTTAAAGCTGCACCAATGTTGTGTCTTAGTATAATAGTGTGTTGAAAAAATACAAAAAGAACAAGGGGGAAGAGTTTCATGACAAAATGCATGAACTATAATGTGAACATGTAACAGCAATTCTGCCTTCATAATAATGCTCAGTTTGAGGTCTGTTAATATTTTGGTTGTAGTTCATAGCTGTTTGAATTGCTTGATTTACTGCAAAAATATGAGATGCCACTGCAAACGACTACCGCTGTAATGCACAATTTGTTAAATGAATCCCTCCAGTGATAGTGTTAATCAAAATGTACTATTTTTGTGTAATCTGAATTGATAATCTTATTGCTCTTGATTGTGCAGGTTTACTGGAGGAATTGATTGGTGAGTAAATATACCATTGTTTACCTATATACAGTATATATAGTAATGTATACACTGTATGTAATGTACTGTCTTTGTCACTAGCAGATGTTTATTTGGCGAACATGTTTATTTGCTAATTGATGATCCATGCTTTTATTCTGAAAACACACTCTGGAAGTTTTCATTTCCCACTTTTGTGAGCTTGACAGTTGGAACTAATATTAAACTGGAGAGAGAGAGAGGTGCTTCGCATCCCCAAGCTGCTTCCAGGGTGGGCTCCACTTTCCACAGGCTTCTCGCCGGGTGGACTGCAACATGCAGCGACTGCGCTCCCGAGGGGTTTTCCTCACCCTGTGCTTAGCTCCTGCAGTGAGTACATTCTAAACTTCTCCTTCTTTAAATGTATTCTGCTGGAAAATTGGGACTTTGTGTGATAGATTTGCTGAAATGGTGACTGACCCGAGCTCATTGAAAGTTAAATGCCGTATGAGAGGAGAATTTCACTTTTACTGGTGAGCTGAATGACAATGTGTTGTATGAGTACATTAATATTCATTAAAAAGGGTGCATGTAAAGCTGTTGTGGAGGTGACAAGATATTTCAATTAATTGGTTGAATGAAAATATAAACTTTATGGTCTGGAACACTAGTTTTACTCCCTTTAGACTTTTCTGAAGAAATCTGTACAAACATCTGCATCTTGAAAAGATTTAAAAAAAGAAAAAATCAATTGAGTTGTACAGGTTATAGGTCACATTAATGGTAGAAAAACTTTTTAAATTATTCATCCGGGTCTCTTTTTTTTTTTTTTTTTTTAATCACAAAAACCTGGCATCTAAACGGGTGTGTAGACATTTTCTGTCCACTGTACATCCCCACTCTATTGCGACTCCTCCAGGCAGCTTTAATCTGCGCAAGAAAACACTGGCAAGGAAATAGGAGTTCAGTAGATTCAGAGAGGGATTCTCCGATCCCACAAAAAAAAAAATATATATTATTATTATTTCCTCCATGGTCAATTTAGCAAATGTAGTCAAATGCCCATCCCTAATTGACATTATTATTGATTGATTACTGAAACTTGTCATTAGCCGTAAACGTAAGCGAAGAGAATGAATCTTACTACAAACTGGAGAGGGACAAACACTTCGAGATCCAGAGCTGTATTTCATTCATTTGGTTTTGTTTACATTTCGTTTCTAGTGTGGTCAATTTGTTTGGGGCAAATCAAGTGCGCAGCCAGCCACAAGCAAACGTGAACAGTACACTTGAATGCACGTGCACACACTCTGACCCTCACGTCTTTAAATCCACACTTGTTATTAGGTAGCCTCCACCACCCCATTACCCCGCTCACTTATTTCCATAACCAAATAGAGATGTGGACAATTGATCAGTGTGGTGATCAACGTCGCCGGAGCGAGAATGAGAACAGGGTTTGCTGCTCATCAGAATGTTCCACTTCAATCTCTTCCCATTCACTGCTCGGGACTTTGGAGAATTATAACCATCTGCAAAACACTCACATAAATACACTCTGACCAAAACAAACACACGCAAAAAACAGCCCATGTGAAAGTCATTTTGTTCATTCATTTTGATTGAAACGTTGCACTGAGACCTGAGATGCTTAAACAGACAGGATGACAATTGTGCAGTGAGAATTATTTATGAGAGTATGAGTATTTTACTAGTTAAAACTGACTTACTCCACCATTGGTCAGCCTATGCCCCAGTAGTCTCTATAGTTTCCATTTATGTTGACCCAAACAGCGACATGGAGAATAAAAAAATTTGGTACAGTAGTTAGGGTTAGCCTAACCTAAAAATAACCAATATTGTGGCCACAACCTGTATTTAACAGGTACACAAAATGCTAATTTGTAGCCCTGAAAAACTAATTTGTGCCAATGAGATATAGAAGTACCTTGAATTATGAGTTTAATTTGTTCCGTGACACTCCCCCTTTGATATGACTGGAAAGTCTATGAAAGGGTTCCCCCACCCCCTAAAAAAATATATATATTATAATATATTTTTTTAGGATTTTAATAAAGACAAATAGCATTGTTGTGTAATATAAAATTTTAGTAACATTAAAAGAGACTGCAAATAAGTAAAAAAACATTACAAAGTGTAATTAAGCCAAACATTTCTTACACACACACACACACACACACACACAAACACTACACTAGTATTGTGCTGTGTATTGTGCTGTGTGTTGTGCCTTTAAATAGCGTAGCTCAGTGAGTGCCATTATAGTTCTTCTTGTAGCTTACACAGGCACAGCTGCTGCGATCTGTCTTTCAGTTACTTGCGCTTCTCATATATTCTTCTATAATCGTATTCTTCTTATCTGTTTTGTGGCAAAAAATAAAATAAAAAAATCCCCATTTTGGTGCTTCGTAATGTTACAGCACTACAAAAGCTGCTATAACAGTCCGACACACCATCATTCCTCCATTCATTAACACAACAACCTTTTTTTTTTTTTTTGTCCTGTTCGGCTGTTAGGTCAAGCAGAATGGAAAATCTGTATCCCTTTTATGCCGGAACAGTGTTACTGTGTCACAGTGGAGTTTTTAAGCTTCCGCTGTGGTATTATAATTGAGGTTTATTGAGAATCAGACTTGATCAGTCGAACAGAATAAAGTTTCTAGAAGGGAGAGAGCAACAAAGACAAAAGCACTAATTGTAAACAGGAAGAGAGAAGTAAATCATTACATTATCTACAACAATGAAACAAATATGAGTGTTGCATGGGGCTGTAGTGCTACACCCTGTGAGGGAAGGACACGACAAGATAGAACAGGGCAAGGACAGGAGAAGAAGCATGCAGGACAAGGGTCGTGAACCCGGCTGTACAACTGAAGTGTGGTGGCAATAATTATGTAAATTATAAGTCTACAGGACGAGAGTATAAGTGAGGGGATACACAAGCGATTTGCATATTCATGAGTTATCGTTGCAGTAAGTGCGTGACCCCACACCCAGTGAAAGAGTCCTAGGGGTGTGTGCCTGCGGATACGTGCAAGTAAATTGATACCGTTTTACATGCACAAAGACTGACAGAAGTGTCCTGTAATTGCTGTGGCCGCACCGCGGCGGCTGAGGACCCCACCCAATCAAACGGGGGGCGGGATCAGGCCCATGGGTCCACCCGAGAACAGCCCGGCGGACAGGACACGTCCCACACCGAGGGACCCAGGATGGTCCGCCGGCCCCACCGAGGCGCCCCGACAACCGGCCACCCAGCAGGGCAGCGGGGACCCAATGCCACCCCCCCCCCAGCCAACCCCCCACCGACGAAGAGGGCCATCCCAACCAGAGCCGCAGCACCAACCCCGGCCACCCCCTGCCCCACCCCTGCCAGCACCTACTACCTGCCCCTGAGCGTGGGAGGTGGACCCACCTCCCCCAAACCAGGCAGGGAAAAGAACCCCACAGGAGGCCCCACAGCCCATAGGGGACCGCCCGTCTCCCCCTCGGGAAGAGGAAGAGGCGACTGCAGCGGGACGCAAGGAATGGAGAGAATAGGAGGAAGCAGGCCCGAGGAGCGACAGGGGGCCCCACCAGCAGCCAGAGTGGGGGACCCAGGCGGGTGCCAGCCGGCCCAGCACCCACGGAACATGGGCGAGTCACCATCACACCACCATTACTCCCCGGGAGGTCACACCAGTGGTTCCCCCCCACCCCCGAGATCAGGAAGGAGTGAAAAAGAAGTCCCGCCCCCACAGACTCCGGAACAGCAAACACAGGGACAAGAGGAGAAGATCCCCACAGCATGCATGTGTCTTTTCACCATGCAAACCGATCTAAAATGTGTGAAAATAAAAATAAATAAATAGGAATAATAGAATATAAAATTCCATTGTTTACTTTCACACTTATGAAAATAGTCTTGCTATTGTCAATTGTCAGATGGCACCCTACTCAGGAAAAGGAATCAAGAGTCTAGATTTAGCATGTTTAGGAAAGGTGACCAGGTATCTACGTATATGTGTAATTGATTTTTTTCGTTCTGCTGATATTTTTTTGTAACGCAATATATTCTATGATGAGATTTAGCCACTGATTGATGTTAATAGCTTGTTTGTTTTTCCAGTTGAATAGAATTGTTTTCTTAGCGGTAGCTAACGCGACAAGTAATGACTGTGAATATTTATTAGGGAGGTCAATTATGCTTAAGTCGCCAAGTATGCACAATCTTGGGGAAAGTGGAATCCTGCAGTTTAAAATATACAAGAGCTTTTGTATAACTGAAGACCAAAAGCATTGAATTGGTGTACATTCCCATATAGCATGAAAATAGGTGTCTGGGGTATTTTTGGTGTATTGCACATATTAGATGGAGAGAAGCCCATTTTATGCATAGTGTACTGAGTAAAGTGTGTTCTCTGGAGCACTTTATATTGTATAAACTGTAGATTTGTAGTTTTTTGTCATTCTAAACGTATTGTTACAAATCTGTATCCAGTAGCTACGGTCAGCCGACATGGAAAGGTCTTCTACCCATTTGGTGATTGGTAAGTGCATTGATTTAGTACATGAAATTAATGAATGAACCTTTGAGAGATTTCCTTTACTTTGCGGGAGAAGCTTGACAAACTCCGGCAGTTCGAGGGTGCTCTGGAGTGTTGGTATTCTTTTTATTGCTTTTGATTTATTGTTTTGAAGAAAGTTTCTGGCTGTTATTTGGAATTCTTGAAACAGTTCATCACGTGTCCTAAAAACATTATTGTTAAATAGTTGTTGTAGGTGGTTAATTCCATGTTGTTCCCATGTACTAAAATGAAGGGGTCTATTATTAATTTCGAAATCTGGATTATGCCAGATTGGGGAGAGCATACTGGGAATTAATTGAGATCCTGTCGAATCTAAACTTTGCCACCAAGTCGTTAAGGTGGATGTGATTATTGGATTCTTGAAACATTTATGGCGTTTAAGACTAGTAGAAATAAATGGGAGTTTTGGTAGTTTGATGTTGTTGCAGTCTGTTTGTTCCAATTCTAGCCAAGAATCACACTCCTCACTGTGGTTCAACCATTTGATGTGGTATTGTAATTGGTTAGCTAAATAATAGTGTTTAAAGTTGGGAGCATTTAGGCCTCCCTCCTGTTTACGGCGAGAGGCGGGGATACACAGTGGGTACGGAAAGTTTTCAGACCCCACAAATATTTCACTCTTTGTTACATTGCAGCCATTTGCTAAAATCATTAAAGTTCCTGTTTTCCCCTCATTAATGTACACACAGCACCCCATATTGACAGAAAAAAACTGAATTGTTGACATTTTTGCAGATTTATTAAAAAAGAAAAACTGAAATATCACACAGCCGTAAGTATTCAGACACTTTGCTGTGACACTCCTATTTAACTCGGGTGCTGTCTATTTCTTCTGATCATCCTTAAGATGGTTCTGCACCTTCATTGGAGTTCAGATGTGTTTGATTATACTGATTGGACTTGATTAGGAAAGCCACACCCCTGTCTATATAAGACCTTCCAGCTCACATTGCATGTCAGAGCAAATGAGAATCATGAGGTCAAAGGAACTGCCTGAAGAGCTCAGAGACAGAATTGTGGCAAGGCACAGATCTGACCAAGGCTACAAAAAAATTCTGCCGCACTTAAGGTTGCTAAGAGCACAATGTTCTCCATAATCCTTAAATGGAAGACGTTTGGGATGACCGGAACCCTTCCTAGAGCTGGCTGTGCGGCCTAACTGAGCAATCGGGGGAGAAGAGCCTTGGTGAGAGAGGTAAAGAAGAACCCAAAGATCACTGTGGCTGAGCTCCAGAGATGCAGTCAGGACATGGGAGAAAGTTCTAGAAAGTCAACCATCAGTGCAGCCCTCCACCAGTCGGGGCTTTATGTCAGAGTGGCCCGATGGAAGCCTCTCCTCAGTGCAAGACACATGAAAGCCCGCACGGAGTTTGCTAAAAAAAACACCTGAAGGACTCCAAGATGGTGAGAAATAAGATTCTGTGGTCTGATGAGACCAAGATAGAAATTGTTAGCCTTCATTCTAAGTGAAGCATGGTGGTGGCAGCATCATGCTGTGGGGGTGTTTTTCAACTGCAGGGACAGGACGACTGGTTGCAATCGAAGGAAAGGTCTAAATACAAATGGCTCTGTGATATTTCAGTTTTTCTTTTGAATAAATCTGCAAATATTTCAGCAATTAAGTTTTTTTTCTGTCAATATGGGGTGCTGTGCGTACATTAATGTGGGAAAAAATGAACTCAAATGATTTTAGCAAATGGCTGCAATATAAAAAAGAGTGAAGCATTTAAGGGGGTCTGAATACTTTCTGTACCCACTGTACCCTGGACTGATCAAGCGCAGGACACAGTTGCCAAGTTGATTTTGCCGTAACAAAACCAGCAGCTAATTAGCAGTTTGAGGCCAAATAAATCAAAATGTCAAGGATTTTTGCCTACTCCTGTTGATAATTTAAATTTGGTAGGGTCGTAGACCTTAACCCCATAAAAACTGCATCCCTTTGAATTATGGTAAATTTCATCCCCCAAAAGGATTAGCAACATGACATTTTGTAGGCGTGTCTATCATGAGTAGACCAACTAAAAGGACTCTCAGTCCCTGCCATTTTTGGGTAATTTTAGGGACATTTCCAGTTAACCCTGAAAGAAGAGCCTGTCCTTGAAATTTGGTCACTTTGCTACCAAATTTTAATCGTGTATACTAGACAAATGGACGACACAAAATTGTGGAAAATATGAGTTTTTGTAATTGCGTGTAGACGGAGCATGGCTGTTTGTTGATTCACCATAAAACACAAAACAATAAAAACTGCTGCGAATAGCAAAAATCTGCAAGTAATGAACGTCCCCCTTAAAAAGGTCTGAACTGTAATTGCATGTTGATGCCGCAAGATGGCAGCAAAAGGACTACTTTTGTCTCTACTTTTGTAAATGTCCGACTCAAATCTTTTGCTATATTCAGCCCTCAAAGCTAATTTTCCTTAGCAACCTGAAATCTGGCAAGAATGTCTCTACCATTGAGTAGACAAAAGCACAGAAAATGTTTTCCGAAATAGACAGGGAGTCTGCCATTTTGGTTTGCAGCGGACATTTAGGGGTAGTTTTGGCCATTTCCAGAATTTGTCTTAGAGATTTTATCAAATTGCAAACAAATTTGAAACACATTTGCTAGATACTACAGATGTATAGATGCATGATGCTAAATTTCAAAAGAAAACATTTTGGCTTGGCAGCAAAATTTGATCATTTGTGTTAAAACTGTAATAAGTCAACTCCACATTACCAATATCATTACCATTAATGTCGCTCCTGATGATGGATCTTCACATCGTGCCCTCCGTCTGGCATGTGTGTTGTGAGTTCCAGTTTATTTATAACGGTACATTTAGTCAATACTCAATAAGCATTTTGGAAGGGTACTGAAAATCTAAACATTCTGCTGTATCTTCTGTCTGTATCACATATATTTGTGTACTGAGCCTGTATACCTTTGGTGATACAGTTGGACGTTGTTGAAAATAGACGCGGAGAAGTGACCTCAATCATATGCCCCCCGTACTGGGCTGTTCGTGGATAACGGGCGTCGCCACTCAACAAACATTCGATGAGCAGATTGCAATGTGAGTGGGTGTTTGTACTAAAAACATTTACTCATCAGTCGTAATATTAGGTAAACCTGCACAATGAACTCTAATCCAAAAGCTGTATAACAAATTCTGCTTTAAGAAAAAAATGATTACATTTTAATGGACACAGTCAAAGAGGTATCAGGGCTTCCTCAATATTCACAGCTCAAGACCAAAATTAGCAATTTGGTTCTTATTTGGTACTTAAAATATGTTATTGTCACAGACATGAATCAAATCATGTGTGCCATATACACACAATATCTGTATGTTGGTTTCTGAATGTGTGCAAGTATTTTTCAGAAGTGGCAAAAGTGATCACTCTCTGTATTTAGCAAGTACTTCTCTATATTTAAGTAAAAGTACAAATACTGGAAAAAAGACTGGTAGAAATGCTGATTCAAGTCCTGTACTTAAGCAAAAGTGCTTTAAATTTAACAAGTATTTTGACAAAATAAGGACTACAGAGTATACATATTTGTTTTAAAATGCAGGTAGGAAAACTAACAAGTCCTCAGAAAAAAATACATACTACAGAGTACAGAAACCTGAAAAATGTACTTAAATACAGTAACAGTTACTTCCCACGACTATTTTTTTCCATTCATCCCTTCCTTGACTTTAAAGAGAATCCGATCGTAATTGCGCATCATATCTCAAGCGAACGCCACTCATGAAATCATAAGCACAACATGAGGAGCAGCAATTTGCTCAGGTTGCTTTCCGGACCTTCTTTCCTCACGGATGGAAACGGAAGTGTTGCCGCTCGCCGAGTTAATTTTCTTTGCCGCCTAGTGCCAAGAGGATTGTGTGCGTAACTTTAATCTTCTCTGCTGCGTGTGTCCCTTTGTTTTTCTCTTAAGATTGTTAAGGCGCACAAAACGATGCAAGGACAAAATGCCGAGGGAAATATAGGAAGGAGAAGCTTCCAACCTTTTTGAAATACACTGTGGTGCATTTGGCTACACGCTATTTTGTGTTTGACCTTATGTGCAAAAGTGTGCACATGAAACAAAACATAATTGGATTGAATTTTTGATCCTGTCCTTCTATTTATAATCCCTAATTCCCTTACTACACCTGCATCGGAACCTTAAAAGCCAAAACAGAAACACACACAAAAAGAGGGGGTATTTTTCAAAATCCACTCCTATTCATGTGAATTGAACTTGCTGCCGTCGCTTGCGACAATGATTGCAAGCTTTACTGTTTCACTCACCACAGCTACATAAAAAAATTGAAATATAGTTTTAAGTATTGTTGTAAAACATGTCATGTATATGTATACTTGTAGACCGTATTTGAATGCGCTGAACTAGGCATCGGAGGACGTGACATCTGTCTTGCTATGCCGTGATATGGACCAATTCAGATCCTATCTGTTTTCCATAGTTAAATTAAGGAAGATGAGTGATCCAATCAGAGCAAAGCTCATTTACATGTCACATAATAATGAGAAATCCGACCATCTCAAATGCCAGGTGCAAAAGTCCAACTAGAATAGATTGAAAAAGGACATTTTTGGCTTTTCCAACCAAATTTATCATGCAAACCCAATAAAAGTACATCAAAGATGATCAAAATTAAATACAAAAAACAGCGATGGAAGTGGTTGCTTTGCTTCAATAAACCTAATATGCATGTTTTTGGACTGTGGGAGTAAGGCAGAGAAAACCCACGCAAGCACGGGGAGAACAGGCAAACAACACAGGAAGCCACGAGGCCAATCTCGAACTTCAGAGGCAGACGTACTATCCACTTTGCCGATTACAAGGTATATTTCCCCCCAAAATGTTCAGGAAAGTTAACAATTTTATGACCTTTTGTTTGAATTTGGAGGCGTCGCAGCACAGGTTTAGGGCGTTAACCTAGGTGCAACACGAATAAAAAGCCCACCAAAGCTTAGTTATATAACTCAATGAACAGCCGCAGGAGGGTTTGTATAAGTGTGTTCCCTGCCTTCTGGGTGTGCTCCCAATGGAACGAAGCTGCTCTTCCTCAAACGCTTACTTGCCCTTGGTCCTTTAAAACATGCTAAACTACTCATTAGAAGAAAGGTTGTTGTTGTTTATCAGCATAGGAAAAAACATTCACGAAGCTGATGTATGTGTCTTCTAAGGTGTTATAGTGCGTCTTCTATAGCAACACTGACCAGGCAGACAAAAACAAAATGTGAATCATTTCCAAAATTTCAAGTAATTTTCTAAATGAGAAGTTGTCATGGTTACACCTCTGCTTCAAAATGCCTCCCCTTTCGCCTTTCTTCTACTTCAATTTTTTCATGTTTTTCCCCCCACTTTTTAAACCTACACACCCATTGCTGTCGTTATAGTGTCTCTTACAATTCCGAGTAACGCTGAAAAGAAAATGTTGACATTTTGGCCTCTAAAAAGTGTACAGGTAATACTTTTTTTCCCCCCCTGGAACTCCCTCTTTTATGGAAAAATATTCAACTGCCCTTGCTTTCCATCTGGACATACTGCACCTTTTAAATCATCTCTGATAATCAAATACTGAAATAGCATTAATAGACGACAATCACTCTGCATCTTGACTTTCTCTTTAACAAGATTAATGTATTCATGGTCTCCTCAGTGTAGAAAATTAATAATAAGTGGGAGGAAATAGAATTAACAATAAAGGAGCTTGCTGAACATCACTAACTTTTATCTTGGCTGGAAATTTGTTTTTGGGGACCTTTTGCACACACAAAAAGTGCATCGAATCCCAAATCTCACTCACTTGAGGGTTTGTGTTGCTGCTAATGAGCACCCACCTTGCCTGAATATACTTTGCGGTCTCAGTTGAAGGAATAAGAGATTGGGGAATTATGTGAATATGAATTGAATAAGTATCACATACAATAGCTTGTGGTATACTGCATATCCCTGTGAAGCTCTTTTTAAAACATCCATTCATCCCCTTTTCTCCACCGCCTATCCCAGTTGACGTCGGGCGAAAGGCTAACGCGAAACACACTTAATATATTCAAAAGAGGAAGCGATGAAAATACTATTCTCAGGAGAATTTAGCGGGATTTTGTACAAAAGTAATAAGTAGATACTTGACAAAGCTTTTCATTTTCTAGTTAAGGGACATAAAACAAATAGCATGAACGGTATAACAACCTGCGATTGGCTGGCAACCAGTTCGGGGTGTACCCCGCCTCCTGCCCGATGATAGCTGGGATAGGCTCCAGCATGCCTGCGACCCTAGTGAGGAGAAGCGGCTCAGAAAATGGATGTATGGATGGATGGATGTTTTAACCATTTAATTTGGTAATAATGGCACTTTATATTAAATGAGTTATAATTGTTTAATTCCATAGCCTCTAATTAATTAGATGTTTTACCACTAATTGCATCGCAGCACTTCTAAATCGTCAATACAGATGTTAAATATGTTATTCATCCAACTTCTCCTCAACTCACAAACAACACTTTCTTATTTGTCTTACTATGTGACAAATGTCACGCCGTAATCTAATACTGCATGAAAGTGCTTGCGAGTGTTTATTTAACACTGCTGTGGTGTGAGCAGTGCCGGTCGGAGTCTCCAGTGACTCTGACATTGATAAAGTGCAAACTTGCTCGAAGCCAAATCAATTTTGGCCCACCTCAGGGACAAACGGCTTTGATGAATTAAGCAAGCCACCGCAGAGGTGGGAATAAGTCACATACGGCATGTGCAAGTCATAAATAAGTCTCAAGTCTTAAACTTCAAGTTTCAAGGATCTCCCAAGTCACTGTGGTAAGAAATCATTGGATTATAAATCAAGTGGCCGACTGGTTAGAGCGTCAGACTCACAGTTCTGAGGACTGGGGTTCAATCCCTGGCCCGTCTGTGTGGAGTTTGCATGTTCTCCCCGTGCCTGCGTGGGTTTTCTCCAGGCACTCCGGTTTCCTCCCACATCCCAAAAAAAACATGAAATGGTAGGTTAATTGAAGACTCTAAATTGCCCGTAGGCGTGAATGTGAGTGCGGTTGGTTGTTTGTTTGTATGTGCCTTGTGATTGGCTGGCAACCAGTTCAGGGTGTACCCCGCCTCCTGCCTGATGATAGCTGGGATAGGCTCCAGCACTCCCGCGACCCTTGTGAGGATAGGCGGCTCAGAAAATGGATGGATGGATATAAATCAAGTCATACAATCTTGCTCAGTCACAACAATTGGCACATTAGCCACTTCGCACTCAGTTTTTTAATGGTCCTAAACCAATCTCCATATTGCCTTTTACTTCGTCTTCTCAATTAAACACATTACCGAGATGAAGCATGGTTGACCAGCTGCCGCTTAGTGTAGTTAGTTGTGTAGTTAGCATAGCTTATCTGCTTTGTGGGTTTTACATTGAGTGTTAGACGTCATAGTTGTGTTTCTTCTCTTCGAGTTATAAACCTTGCATTTTGCTGTTCTCCTTTTCCAGATTTAACAAAAATTCAATCCAAATGTAATCATCTTTGGTGCTCTCTCCACAATACTTGCTTAATAAAGTGGCCCCTGCACTCTGCATTAAAGCAGGCCGGTGGGTTGCCAGGTTTGCGCACACTGCACAAAAAAATAACTTCCAAATTTCATTAGGCAAGACTTGTCAAGTCATTTACCGTAATGCTCTCGTATATAATGTGCACCCATGTATAATAAGCACCCCCAAAGTTGACCTCAAAATTCTGGAAAACCCTTCTACCTATGTATAATGCTTTTTTACAATGCACGATTTTGCTTCTACCCATATGATCAAAACATGCAGTATTCTCTGTATTTTGTTAGTTTTTTCAAGTAATTATTCTGAAGTTAAGCACTTTGTTTGAACATGTAATACTTTTTTTATTTACTTGCTCTTATTTTGAAATTCACAGCCCTACTTTTATTTAGTAATTGAGAAAACACACAGTTGTGCTCATGTTTGATTACCCAGGTAGAATTTGTAACATGGTTACAATTCTTAAAATAAAACATGAAGAGCCAGGCAAAACACATTTTATTTTATTTTAATGGGATTCAAATTAAACTGTCAAGCATTTCAGAAAATCATTATCATTTAACAAAACATAACCATAAAGAAATTCATGATGGTTGTTGTTCAGTCATCAGTCGTATTTATTTATTTAAAAAAACATTTCATAAATTCTGCCACGGTATTTAAACTTATGAGTACAACTGTACATATATGCAGTTATACGTACCTCTGTCATATTGGAATGAAAGTGTAGGCTACACCTTTCTCATAACCTCTAGGTGGCGGTGGCATATTGGAATGAAAGTGTACAGTTTTTTCACAACCTCGAGATGGCGGCATACAATAATAAAATGTGAGTTCCCCCCCACCCCATTTTCCCCTATACCTATGTATAATGCGCACTATTGACTTGACAATTTTGGGGGGGGGAAATGCGCATTATACACGAGAAATTACGGTAGTTCAAGTCTAAGTCAAGTTGAGTCTAATGAATATCAAGTCAAAGTTGAGTCTTTCGTAAGGTTTTGCCAAGCAAGTCCTAAATTGTAAAATTGTCGACTTAGGGCTGATTCGAGTAAACCTGGCTCACCAATTAGGCAATTTAGGCAAATGCTAAATTCTCTGTGGCCTCCAGGGGATGACACAAAATTGTGAAAATGATATTAAAACTTGTTTTTACTGTTAACTCTTAAAATGGAAAAGCTAACCGATTCAAATGTAAAGCAATGTCCAATTGACACTTTAAAACAAAACTTTCTCTAACGAATGTCTTTCATCCAATCAAGATCAATGTCTGATCACCCCTGCTTAAATGTGCGTTAATTCCCTCTGTGATGTCTTTAGGCGCTAACAAGCCTGCACCCTGAATGCGAGTTCATCTTCCAGCTGGAGAAGGACGAGCGCCGCTGCCTGCGCTCCATTGCCGAGCAGGGAAACACAAGTGCACAAGGTGCGTTTTCTCTTTTCAAACAACACCCCTGCGGCTGAATGGGTGAAATATTTAAACGAGTCACATGCTAAATGCTTCACAGAACTATCCACAAATGGAGTCTGGTTCTTAATAGCGCCATGAGACTCAGCTGTCCAATTAGAGATGGTATCTTGGCTTCATAATGGGAAGAATAACCAACACGCTGCATCATCATTCACGTCTTAAGTGGAGTACACAGGTACCGATAATTGGGCCAAACGGCTTGTTTCTAACCATGATGAATCCTATGAAAGTGAGTGCTGAGAAGTGGATGATGTTAATTCAATTGAAGTTTGAAAAACATGAGTGGTGTAAGTTTAGTCGACCCGGCAATGTATGAGCGCACTACTTCTCTTATGTGTTCTATTCTGAAGCAGACGGAATCAATAAAGGCTATAAAAACCGATGCTTTCGAAAGAAGAAAATGTCAGCTCCCCGCCAGGTAGCTGTCAAGTCGTGGATCGCATAACTCGGTGTGGGCGTGCCTAAGCATTTATGCTATCTATAAATTTGCCTGAATTTGATGTCACAGGAGCACCAAAATTGGAACAACTTGCTTTTGGACCCAAAAAATTTACTTGGTTGTTGTTGTTTTTTTTCTTGGTTGCTAATTTCACACGTACCATTCCAAAGAGCCATCTATTTGCATACAATTAAAAAGTCACCTTTGTGTTATATGTACCCTTTAATGGGTGATTTGGAGGCCGCATAACTCTGTATGACGATCTCCTCGATGTCATGAACATTTTCCCCCTATGCTGTTTTTTCAGAATCATTCCGAAGCAAATTGTAGTGGCATTTTCTATGAAAATAATTATATCGGTAGGGTACCAACCACTTCAATAGGCAATACAGTATAACAGATACATTTCCAATGTCCAACTTCTTGAGCCCATGTGGTGATATCCTTTACACATTGATGTCGGTTTTTGATGCAGTGCCGCCGGAGGGATCAAAGGTCACGGGCATTCAATGTTGGTTTTCGGCCTTGCTGCTTACATGGAGTGATTTCTCCAGATTCTCTGAGCCTTTTGATGATATTATGGATTAATCAAAAAAAATTGGGCTTTTCTACTACTTCAAGTTATTTTCATGACAGTTAGCGAGCAAATTTTAAGTTTGCCCATTAATAGACGCAAATATATTAGCTTTGTACGAAACATGGTGCATCATTTGTAGAAAATGTTAAAAAAAAATTAATTTTCACAATAACTATGCTATTTTCATTCCCCTGCCTCCCCAGGTTGTCAAGCATTCTGGGACACAGTGGTGTGTTGGCCTCAAGCTGCTGTTGGGGAAACGGTGCACAGTGCTTGTCCTGCTGTGTTTTCCCTATTCAGAAACAACACTGGTGACTTTTTACCTGAAATATCATGTACATTACTGTAGTATTGTGAGTTGGTCTATAACAACAACATTCTACTTCTGTCATGGAGTTGTTTACAATGCTATTCATTTATTCATGTGGCCTTTTCTTTATAAAGAATGAATGACTCATGGAGACTGCATTCTCGGGGGTCTCCGCTAATTATCCGCAATGGGAGGTTCAGCAGTGCTTTCGAAAAGTCAGTGATCTAAAAGTGTCATTAAATATATGGTCACAGTGACTGAAACATGTAATGCTGGTTCACGTGAGGTGTCCGAAGTAAGGCGTTTATATCACTCAATCATCGACCGATGCTCTGCAGGTACGCTGCTAATTATGGTCATGATGACAATCAGCATTCCGTTTGCTTATTAGTGCTGTCAACGCAAAGCTCGGCTGGGTCATGAGGTTAAATCACATAAAAATGATAGACATATTAAACTAACTTTGCATAAGGATGAGTGATGGCCTCTAAATTGAAAGCATGAATCAGCCTTTTTATTTTTGAACAATTAGTAATTAACTTTAGACATTTGTTCAATATCCAATATCCAACTAACTATGAGAAAATATACTGTACACTATGATGTACAGTATATTGTACTATATATATATCACATTTACACCTATGGAGTCTTCAATGAAGCCAAAATACATGTTTTTTGAATGTGGGAGAAAGCTGGAATACCTGAAGAAAACCCAACATGCACGGGGAAAAACATGCACTCTCCACACAGGAGGGCCTGAGCCGAGATTGAAAGGCAGAATGGCAGAAGGAATGACTGGAATGGGCCCTGAGAGGAAAACATTTTTTTCTGACATATTTACTATTTTGGGAGTGAAACACATTCTATTAGGCCATTGCATGTCAACAAATTATATTTACAATTTAATGACGCATTCCAATTTCATCAGGATTAAAGCAATTAGTCAGTATACCGGCGATGAAGCTGCTTTGCCAGCTTGGTGTTTTTCGTCTTCTTTTTTTTTTGTGATTATGTAAATCCCTTAGTGAGAGCTAATCTAATTAATCTCCTCCTCTTTTACACAAGGGCTAGTGAGCCGAAATTGCACCGATGGAGGTTGGTCCAAGCCCTTCCCGCCATACCACGTCGCATGCAGCGTGGACGATGACATACCGGAGGTGAGAGGTAGAGAAAACTGCTTTTAGTGCTTATTTTATCTGTAAAGCAGTGATTGTCAACCACTTAATTGGTGCTAAAATTATTACCGGTATTTATTAAATACAAATAATGTACAGTGAACCCTGTTTAACACGTTTATCCACAATATAGAGAAACCATATAATTGAAAAAAAAATTTTTACACCTCCGACACTTTAAACACATTTAAACGTATTAAAACTCACTACACTTATTGAAACACTTTTTACAGCATAAAATGTATAGAATATACTGTATATATTTTAGTGTCTGTGAACAGGCATGTGCCTTTAAGAGAGGGGGCCTGCTGGGATGGATCTACGTGTGAAAGTCTGGGCGTGAGCTGTGGACCGACAGCAGCTCTTAATAAACGGCTGAAAAGTGCAGTGGCGATCGGGACTCCCCTTTCCCTCTTCAGTGTCAGAGATTCATATTCAGAAATTGCGACGAGACATTAATGAGCCTAATGTACAAATACTTGAGCAAAGCAGTAAGTGAATCGCTTGTCATCCATCAGTTAATAACTAAAAATTATCTTGTTTCACAAAGAGAGAATGTGGTGTAATTGTTAAAAAGAGAAAAAGTGTGTTCTGGGAGACTATTACGAGCAAACCACTTTGGGTGCCACACAGTGCATATTGTGAAGTTAATAAAAACCCACATGATATCCGACTGATCGCGAGGTCGAATTTTAGATTAATTAAGAAGCTTTTTAAGGCAATTTTTCACACTGCCTTCTGACATCACCTTAACATTAATATATGCAAAAACTGTTTCAGAGTCATGCCAAAGCCATCCGATATAATCGAACTAAACTAATGATTTTTTTTTCTTTGTGTGTGCAGACAGAGCAGACTTACTTTGCCACAGTGAAAGTGATCTACACCATCGGGTACAGCATCTCTCTGCTGGTGCTGACAGCTGCTGTGGTCGTCCTGCTGCTCTTTCGGTAGGCACGCACGCACACCAGCTTCACCTTATACGCCACTTTCTGGCCACTTGAAACATATCGTCACTGCCGGGCGGAATCCTCGTATCTCTGAAATCACTACTTTTCATTAAAAAAATAAAAATAAAAAAATCTTGCTTGAATTACCTTACACTGCATCGAAAAATAAAAACGTAACTTTTTCCCACATAACTGTAATTTTGTCAAGTAATGTTAAGGGCTAACGACTCTAAATCAGTCTGGCATGCATTCCAATCGCTGACAAATTACAAGCGACGATCCCCCCAAGCTGAGAACAATAGCACACTAGCCAACGACTTGAATACCTTCTACTGCAGATTTGAAAAGGACACTGTCACACCCCACACCCACCCAGCCGCACCCCCGACCACAATCACACCTCTGACTTCTGCGTTAACCATCCGCGAACAGGATGTGAGACGCATCTTCAAACAACAAAAGATTAACAAAGCGGGAGGCCCAGACAATATGTCCCCATCCTACCTCAAAGTGGTAGGCGCGACCGATCAATGCAAACTAGAACTAGCAGACATTCCAACAGCTTCTTCCCTCTTGCAATCAACTTCTTAAACAGCTAACCTATAATTCCATTACAACAAGCTGGCAATTTTTTGACTTGAGTTCGTTCTTACATTTCTGTGGGGCCAATTATGTATTACTCGTGCACTCACTGTGATTGTCTGCACTATTTTCATATACTGGCCACTCATGCCAGAGTAGAATCTGCTCCATTTGCACACTGATTGAGGAGTATCTGTAACATTTGCACAACCAACATTGTCCCAGACTATCGTACTACCCGCTTGAAGTCTCGGCGCCCTTTGCACAATGGTCATTGCACCGGACTATTGCAATATTAGTCATTCGAACTGCTCTAAGTGCTTGAGGACTCTGCATCTTTTTGCACAATTGTAAAAAAAAAAAAAAACAATTGTACCGGCATTACCAGATAACTAGCAACCCTTTATTGCTCAGTGACTATTTTTCTCAATGTCTTTATGTCTCAAAAGTGTTCTCTGTCAATTGAATGTCTGTTGTCGTACTAGAGCGGCTCCAACTACCGGAGACAAATTCCTTGTGTGTTTTTTGGACATACTTGGCAAATAAAGATGATTCTGATTCTAAATGTTGAATTTCCAACTCTGAACATTTTTCAACTGGGCTTTTTCAGAAGAGCAAATGGAACTTTTTCAAGTAGACAAAATATGTACATTTTCTGCTAAATATGGTGGATTTTCATTTAACCCCCCCCCCCCCTATTATGTTATGGCATACTATCTTCATAGCTTTCAAAAAAAAAAAAATTCAAAGCTTTTTTTTTTTTTTTTAATATCGGGACATGTGATTTTCATAGAATTCAAGTGGGGAAAAAACTAACTTTGTCAAGTAATTCCCCCTACACCCCCCCCCCCTCCCCCCCCCCCACCCACACACACACACAAAAACGTTCTACTAAATGTAGTTTTTATAGAAAATCCTAAAAAACATTTCCACTGGGGCATGTCATTTTCATTTAATTCAGTTACAAAAATGTAACTGTAATAACAAATATTCAGGCTTTTTACTAAATATAGTTTATACTGCATGCAGTTATCTCCCTTTTTACCAAAGCCTTAAAGCATCTGAAATTATAACAAGAAAAGAAAAGTTGACTTTAGGAGGGATGGTATTGCTTCGTCCAAACTGCTAAGGACTTGACGTGAGAGTTGTGCTGCAAAAAATGGTGAAGCTCCACTAAGAGGTGAACTGGTAATTAAGATCCCGACTGGAGTCTCTCTGGAGACGACAGCTGTGAGTGTGATCACTTCAAGTTGACACTACAAGAGGACAGCAGGTGCAATTTTTGGAAATATGGGATGGTTCTCTGAGGAATGACCTCCAGAAGATGTTATGATGTATTTTTTTAAAACCAGAACATTCGGAACGTTCCCCAGGTGCAAGCAGCCAAACATCAGTTTAGGTGTCAAGTCCGAATCAGGCTGGAATGAAGCACTTGAGGTGTCAGGAAAAACTGAGAGAAGCACCAGGGAACGTGTAAAACTTCCCGGTTTCACCTGTTTTTCAAATGTTTTTTAGTTTCCAGATTATGCCACAAGTGTTTTTATTTTTATTCACTGTGATATGTGGCTGATTTTTATTTCAGTCATATGATGTGTCATGGGAAATTACTCGAGCGCGTTGCTCAATGCAATCAGATGATAATGGAGGTTCGTGTTTTAGTATAATGTGACGGCAGCTCCCAAAACAAAATCTCTCAAACACGTGGAAAAATCTTGAAAAAGGTAGATTTTTTTTTTTTTTTTTAGCCATAATTCCAAAATGTATGTTTCGCGCAAACACAACACTGCTCATCACCAAAAGAACACCATGCCTACAGTGAAGCATGGAGGTGGCAGCATCATGCTTCGGGGATGGTTGTCTTCAGCTGGAACTGGAGCCTGGAGGGAATTATGAACATTTTGAAATAGCAGTCCCTAAAAAGCCCACTAGAACATCTGAAATCTAGTGGGGGTTAATCAGAGGGACTTTAAATGGTGGCAGGTGTGCGCTGACTCATATTTAACATGAGTTTGAATGTGATTGGTTAATTCTGAACTCGGTCACAATCCCCTGTTATAAGAGGGTGTACACGCTTGTGCGACCACATTATTTCAGTTCTTCATATTTAGTTCCCCTCTCAAAAAGTTCCCCCCCCCCCCCTTGTGTTGCACGAGCTATATGTCACATTAATGCTTTGAAATTATTTATCGTGGTATCTTTTTTTTTTTTTTTTTATCTAAAAAACCTGGCATTTGAACAGGGTGTGTGTAAAACAATAATATCCAAATAAAAAAATGTATAATTTTGTTCTTCTTCCCCAGGAGGCTCCGTTGCGCCAGGAACTTCATCCACGTCCAACTCTTCCTCACGTTCATCCTGAAAGCCGCGGCGGTGTTTATCAAGGACGCCACTCTGTTCTCCAGCGACGACACCAACCACTGCACCCTCTCCACCGTAAGACAAGAGGCCATCGACTGTAATAACCTGTTTCCTCTCATGCTCATTAAATAGGGCTCCTGGTAATTCCTCACCCCTCTGTGCTGTTCATCCTTCTGATGGTCCCAGTTTGCCTGTAAGGCCGCCGTGGTCTGTTGTCACTATTGCGTCATGGCCAATTTTTTCTGGCTCCTGGTGGAGGCGCTCTACCTCAATTCCCTGCTGCTCGCCTCCTTTTACTGCAGCCGCCGGTGCTTGTGGGGATTCAGCCTGCTGGGATGGGGTGAGACACTCGCACACATGTGCATTCCATCGTTTGTGTTGCATTCTGTAAGGATGGCGAAAGTGCTACTCACGCTAAGAAAAAGTTGCTGTTTACAAAAGTTAAATAAGTAAATAAGTAAATAAAAGACTTAAAAGTCCAAGTAGTGATTCCATTTCTTTACTTTGGGGGGGAATTTCTTTTCAAACAGGTATAAAAAAAAAAAAAAAAATTTCAAACATGTATAAACATTTTAAAAAACAACCAATTACTATACTGACAAAAGTGTAATAATGTAACTTACAGAAAAAAAACAATAGTAGTTAAAGAATAGAAATAACACAAACATGGATCAAAAAATGCCAACACATACCTGATGATTGACATGTTTTAAAAAGGGGTAGGAATAAGTACTTATATGTTCCTCCTACCCTCTTTGCTCTATTTCATTATCAATCTATCCAAAATATTTAACATTATTCAAATGCTACGATCAAACTTAACATAAAATATGATTTACCAATATGAAATATTGGTAAAAATATTGGTAAATCATATTCTCCCTATAGGGAGAGTTTCATGATTTTACTACGATTAGGCGGAGATAAGATATGAGGGCTCGCTCTATGTGAACATAAAAGGCTTCAAAGATGGTGAAATAAATCATATTGATCTTAAAATGAGGCCAGTTAGGTCGGACAAAAGAGCGTTTTCTCGCATCAGTGCAGCGATTGTCCAAGAGGCAAGACATTGACATTTTAAAATTACCATTCATTTTTTTTTTTTTATTTTTGAAGCAAGGAATCAAAAGTGTTCTAAGAAAATCTAACTTGAGTGGGGTTCTAACTTTTTTTTTTTTTTAATTGTCTATTATTGTTGCCTCAAGTATGTCTCACCAAGTATTTATTATTATTTTTTTAACCTTCACAGGTGTTCCTGTGTTCTTCATTGTGCTGTGGATTGGGTCCCGGGTGTATTTTGAAAACACAGAGTTAGTATCGTTTCCTTTTTCACATGTCAAGCATGTTCCTTACAATCCGATTATTAAGAAATCCAAATCTTAAGGGCACTGGAGATATTTAATTGACCTTTCAAATAAGTGCGTCATCATCTGAAACCAGATTAGTCCTCTATCTTAAAGGAACCTGTCTAAAGGTCATGTCTCCAAATGTCTCGCCTCCCTACATACAGATGCTGGGACATCAATGACGACTCACTCTATTGGTGGATCATCAAGGGCCCGATCGTGCTGTCCATTGTGGTAAATGCTGCTCATTGTGTTGCACCTGCACTCGAGGCTCCTGTTGGTTCCACACAACAAACCTCCCAGATTGTCATGCAGATGACTTGTTTACCGTCATCTTTATCGCAATATTGATCAATTATTGCCACCCAAAAGATTTCAATGAAGCGTCTTTTGTGTGCACCAGAGCGACGTGCCAGATGCATCCGTCCCATTCAGTTATACGCTGTGCTGCAGATATTGTTGGCGCCGCACAATAAACTGCAGCGAACCTCCACCACCTCCCCCTCATTCTTCTTTTTCACGCATAGGTTAATTTCATGCTCTTCGTCAACATCGTCCGAATTCTGATCCAGAAGCTGAGCCCTCGTCTGATCCAGTTCAACAACTCCTCACGGTACAGGTGATTCCTCGCCCTCGCGTTATTCTTCTTTAACTTTTTGCTTTAGTCCAGATGGAGGTGCACTCATCCAGAAATGTTCAGAATCAACTTGCTGAACTTCTCCTGCATGTTATACAATATGTAACAATTGTTGCTTAGTGGTTAGAAGTGTGGCTTTTCTATAACAGTGAATAAAACTCTTGATGTTTCCCAATGTTTGTTATAAATTATTGCCATAACGGTGTTAAATAACTCTCTCATCCTACATTGCCTTTGTTTGTGCCCACCAGACGCCTGACCAAGTCCACCCTGCTGCTTATCCCTTTGTTTGGCACCCACTACATGTTCTTCAATTTCCTGCCCGACTACTTTAACGTAAACCTGCGACTCTGTGTGGAGCTCTGCATCGGATCCTTCCAGGTATCTGCATGTGTCCCTTTCACCAATAATTCAAGTTTTACCTTTAATTTGTTCTTGCAAAAGTGCTTCAGAAAAGTAAGAGTTCCAAATCTGCAATTCAGCAGAAACTCTGAATTGGGATCAGTTCCACAACACCGAATCCACGTTTTTCTCTCCAAAATAACTAATCGAGCTAAGGTTTTTTTTTTGTGTATCGATGTTTAAAAAAATATCGCCATTCTTATTAATATTTTGTAATACATTTTAGTTTACATCCTACCACTGTGATGTAAAAATGACAAAACACTCAGCTTTGGCAGTAAATAAATAACTAGCTAACTACACTGAAGAAAAATATAACTGCAACAGTTTTGTTATTGCTCCCATTTTTTTATGAACTGAAGACTTTTTCTATGTACACAAAAGGCCCTCTCTCAATAATTGTTCACAAATCTGTCTAAATCTGTTAGTGAGCACTTCTCCTTTGCCGAGATCATTTATCCATATCCACGGCATATCAAGATGGTGATTAGGCAGTATGATTATTGTGCAGGTGTGCCTTAGACATATAAGCCTTCTCTAAAATGTGCATTGTTTCTTTATTGGGGGAGTTCAGGGGATCAGAAAAAACAGTCAGTATCTAGTGTGACCACCATTTTCCCTATGCCGTGCAACAGAATTGTTGCGCTTTTTTATGTAAGAAGATCATAGGTTTTATGAACAAATGTGTTCATGAATGAACGTTAGGTGACACATAGGTACACATGCACACATCTTAAACAGTTTTTATTATACAGCGATTCCCCGTACATCGCAGGAGTTAAGTTCCAGACACGGTCGCAATAGGTGAAAATCTGCAAAATGAAGATACCACGTGAAAAAAACGTTTTATGTTTTGGCCTTCAAATTTCCCTTTTTAAACACACTCTGAACATATTTGAACATGAAAATATGTATAGAAAATATGTAATGATACATGAACAAAAAAAAAAAGTTTTTTTTTAAGCCTTAAAATACCCCGTCAATGCTCTGTAATCACATTGAAACTCACGTGTTTGTGACTTATAGGCTACTAACATTTTGGAATATTTACAGTGCTCCTTTTGTATTCAGCTTAATTATTGCAAAACTAATTCAGACATAAAAAAAAATTATCTAAGAAAAGAGCATATTTTACATGGTTTTGCTAAATACCCTCTGCATATTTGTTTTTTTTTCCTAAGAGGAATCGGTAAGCCGACTCAGGCAAGATAAGAAACGGTTCCAAGGAATCGAATTACTGGAAAGCGGTTTTCGATTTCCATCCCTAGTGAGGACTGTGCTTTAATGTCAAAATTATGAAATTGCATATCCTGTCACTGAAGGCTTCTTTTTTTTTTTTTTTTTTTTTTTTTTAAATAAAGGAAAAGGACATTTGTTGAAAACCTGTTTTGTAAAACAAACCATTCTGATACATCAAGTTCGTAACTACATTGTTAACGCAAAGTTCATTAGCATATTCAAATTCATTGAATTACTCTTCCGTAAGATTCATTTACCTGGTGAAAAATGAATAATGTATGACTTTATCAGTTAGTTGGGCCAGATTGCACTTGAAGCTAAATGGAGGGTGTGCGCATTTGTAACCATTGGATGCTCGATAGTCGTCTCGTACAAGGTAATTAAGTTCTCTGCACTTTCCTGTCTGGTAATTAGGCAAAGAAGTGCGACTACTGAGGATAATAGTGCATCATCGGCTCTAACAAGTGTTCTCTGCTTGGTAAATGGTCAAATACATTTTGGTGGTTTAATCGAATCTGAAAGGTGTAGTCAACCATAGTATATTATTACATTACATGTGTACAATGTTATTTACATTAACATACATACTGTCCACTGTTATATTCATATTATCATCCATCCATCATCACCACATCCACATTTATACTTCTCAATTTGTACTCATTGTGTGACTGTAGAATATGCGACGATATTATAAGTGCATTAACATTGTCCTGATTTTAATTGAATTTTATTTTATAATTTTCAGGAAACAGTATGCATCGTCACCAAGGACGTGTCGATTATTACAATCGAAGCTAGCGCTTTTAAGTAACGCTACACACTGTGCATCCAACACATCTTAATGCAGCTCTGCTTACCTTTTGGCTTTGACATGATAGCAGGGATGTCGCACGAGTGGCGGATGTGGGCGTTTCTGCGTGCGACTGCTTCAAACTGTGTAGTCCGGCCGCTGCTTGAAAGTGGCTAAGAATCTTCGGCTAGCCTAACTGATTACATCATGGGTGAAGAAACTGTGTGGGGGCGGTTGTTATGTAAATTAGCTCCACTGTTATATAACAGTGGATTTGTATACATGTGCTTTAAAAGTCAGTTTTTCATAGTATCTCCCCTTTAAGGTTTTGTAAGCTAAATCACATTGAAAACGTCCTTCTCTTTCAGGGGCTGCTTGTCGCAATCCTCTACTGCTTCCTCAATCAAGAGGTGAGTGCGCGCCACACACAAATTACACAAACGTGTGATCTGAGATTACCTGACAATTGGAGTTGAGGTTTGACGGGTCTGGCGGGGGGGGGGGGGGGGGGGGTATGTTATCCAGCAATTGCAGCTCGAAGGTCAAAAATCATTTGCAGCACTTTTTGGCCTCATTACTACATAAGGGAGAAGGACCCCGGGCCCTTATATAAGAGCATGATTAGAGGTCGGCGCCCGTCACACTTGGGGGGCGACAACGCCTGCACTTAATAGCAACGACCTCACAGGTAATAACTCACCTGGAGGAGTGCACATTCTTCACTGGAACACTCCTCTGGAGAAGTCAATAATCTTCACAAACAGCAGCTTGTGAATACTGATGTTCGGCAATACGACCTTAAGACCTTTGAAAGAACACTTAAGAAGTTTTCTTTCTATCCAATATGTAGTTATGTGTTTTATTTGAACTTAATAAATGAGAATGTAAAGAAATAATTTTTTTATGAAACGTAATTACTGTACTTACTGTAGTATTGGAGTGTTGGATATCTGCCTTTAATGGCCGTGGTTTATCAATCGACGTCGGGAGCTAGCGTCGGTCAGCCGATGAGTCTGCATGTGAGCAAATTTTGGCATGTAATGCAAAGCACAAAAAAAAAATCGACCAAGCGACAACTCTAAAAAAATCATAAATTAGGGAACTTGTAAGCCTTTTACCACTTGTTGGACCCTCCAGCATACTGTAGCACTCATGTTGTCTTTGTTACATCTTCCTACTCCTTTTTGAATATGTGTAACTTAACTTGAATTTTTATTTTTCATTTGATTTTATTTTGTTGTTCTTGTTTTGGATATCATTCTTACATGTTCGTAATAGCCGTCACGGTGACCGACTGGTTAGAGCGTCTGCCTCACAGTTCTGAGGACCGGGGTTCAATCCCCGGCCCCGCCTGTGTGGAGTTTGCATGTTCCCCCCCGTGCCTACGTAGGTTTTCTCCGGGCACTCCTATTTCCTCCCACATCCCCAAAACATGCATGGTAGATTAATTGAAGACTCAAAATTGCCCGTAGGTGTGAATGTGAGTGCGAATGGTTGTTTGTTTACGTGTGCCCTGCGATTGGCTGGCAACCAGTTCAGGTTGTACCTCGCCTCCTGCCCGATGATAGCTGGGATAGGCTCCAGCACTGCGGCAACCCTTCTGAGGATAAGCGGCTCAGAAAATGGTTGGATGGATGTTCGAAATAAAGAATTCAAAAAAAGAGAGAGATAAAACAGTGGGTCATTGCCATGTGACGCCGAGATCGTCTGTTTAGTAGTCAATGTAATGTTGGACCAACAAGGACAGCTCTCGTTTTCTTTTAAAGTTACCGTACAGAGTTGTGCACAACGTCTGTTTCCTAGACATAATGATGTCATTGACTTGCCTTATGCTGCTGGCAGAATTTAATCCTTGCTTTTTTTTTTTGCTAAATTTTATTAAAATAAAATTGATTATAAAAATTGATGTAGTCCTGTCCACCTTAAAAAATATATAACAAATGTATCCATAATCAGGTCTTCTTGAAATTACTGTGTTCATTGTTATTCTCAGTTGCCTTTTTGGGGGCGTCAATGTGCCTAAAATTTCACCAATTATTATTTTCTGAAACGCTTAAAAAACAAAATTCCCTAGACAGTAATTTCACCAATTGACACGAAGTTTGATGGACGTGTCTATCGGAACAGGACTCGTGAACAAATCTCAATGACCCATGCCTGAAATTAATCGGGAAATCAACCATTTTGGTTTGAAGCAGCCATTTTAGACTCATACTTCGACGAACTAAACCCCAATCCGAAACAGGCATCGTTAAATTATTTTTTTTTTTGCCTACACCATCCAACGTGGGGCGAGCATGCCGTAAAATTAAAATGATAATTTAATTGAATTAATAATTTTGAAAAATGGACACGAGAATCCGTTCATAGCTGTTTGCGGCTTTTAATTATTTAAATTGTATTTGTTAGATACGCTTGAAGTATTAGAAGCTCTTTACTGTGTATAATGCTGCAATAAAAAGGTGATTTTAATTTGTAAATGTGCCCACATCGTATTAGCCACATGCATCTAGTGTGTGTGTGTGTGTGTGTGTGTGTGTGTGTGTGTGTGTGTGTGAGATTACAGGTGCAAAAAGAGGTGCACTTTCAGTGGCTGAGGTGGCAGGAGAGGAGCTATGGTGTGGTTTCCCCTGCAGCAAAGGGCAGCATGATGGAGACACCCTTCTAGACGTGGCGCCGCAGGACACAAAAACACATGCACACAAACACATTATGTTGCTCTGCTTCAAGACTTACGTGGAAGCCTCATTAGTCAAACTGAACATTGGTGATTTAGTTGAATAGAGAGCCCAATTTAAAGACTAAAGCCATCTATTAATAATCAAATGTTTTTTATTTATTTATTTATATATATATTTTTTTCAGTATTTTTTATTTTTTAAATAAACTTTCAATTATTCAACCAATATCGATTTGACTTACTGATGACATTTGCATCTTCTTATGCAGGTTTGTATCTTTTTTTTTAGACTGTTTTACAATATTCAGCTTCATGTATGAATTCATTGGCAGTACGTTGGAAGGAAAAAATTATTTGGAGTGTTATGAGAACTAATGACAATTACAGTACGGATTATTTTGCTATTTTTGCAACAATATATACTGTAATTCTGCAGCTGCTAAGACTGTCTGTTGTTCAGCTGTACTACTGTACTGCATGACAATATCATGAAAACAATGACGGTAACACTGCCTTTAAGTTAAATGTTGTAAAAATACAGTATTTTGTTACGTAATTTGTGTGAATAGTCAGTCATTTGTGTTATATCAAGAACATGTATGTTACATACATCAGTCCTTCGCCTTGAAATGAATGTATGAGCTTGTGTTTATTTAAACGTAATTATACGTGTTTCGACTTCTCCTGTGCTCACAATGGTCTTTTTGAATTCTTTGTGGAAAAAAAATAATAATAATAATAAAAAATTCGCTGCGGCTTTCCTAACATCAGATTTGGCATCTCCAAAATGTTGTTTCAAGTAAATCAGATTACAGAAACAAGCTTTTAAGTGTTTTTTTTTTTATTATTATTATAATTTTTTTAAAAACCACAAGCATCATAAAGTGTGCAATTGATATTGTAGCTATGGTTCTCCAGCGTGCAAATTACAGTACTCTCAAACCATTTAATACGCAGCATGGAGCTTCTTTGGTTTCAGAGCTGTGCATGTCAAAGCTCACCCAAGTGTTTCCTCCTCACAAAAACATGTCATGGCCTTTGTCTCCCTTTTCCCCCGAAGGGAAATTTGTTGTGGTGGAAATCCATCCCACCTACTACACACACAATGGCTAAAGGATGTCATATTTTTTAAGACTTGAAAATAATTAAGCTATCGATCTCTGGACAGTAAATAAAATTCAGAAGGATTTGGAACCAGTTTTTTTACCCTAATTAATGACATAACTTATTTTAGCACCAGACTGAGCTGCTGATTGGGTCATTTAAAGTGATATTATACAATGAGGTTACATTTGAAGGTTCTTGTCCATTTACTTTTTCTTTTCTATATTTGATGTGTCTTGTCTGTCTCATTATTATCTTGTTTCATTTGTCCCGGGGAAAGCAAGGGTTGGGTGGGTGGGGTTTATTTGTTTATTATTATTTATTTGTTCAACTGTCGCACTGTATGACATTGTTTTGTATGCTGCATAAAACCAATTTAAAAAGATGGTTTAAAAAAAAAAAGCTCAAGTTCACGGCAATGTCAACCCAGTGAAACATGAAAAACCTTAATTTTCAGCAATTTTCATCTGAGATTCTCCAAAGCAAAGTTTGGAAGACAAACCGCAGGTATAGCTGCTCAGCGAATTAGTTTTAGCTGGCAGTGACTGTGAAGCTCAAAGTTTTGTCAATATTTTGTCTAATGATAACATAATGACCGAATGTGTATCTAATAAAAAGAAAACGCAGTACAGGTGGTTCTTGGTTTATGGCAGAGTTCTGTACCTACGGCAGCAACGTAACTTAAATTTGTACGTGAACCGTAACTCGCCTTAGTGTTTCACAAATGTACTGTAACACAGCAATAAAATCATGAGAACAGAATATTATATATTAGAATATTTATATGTAAAACTTCTAAATATAAAACTTTCAAATGAACAATAAGTACGGCAGTAACTGTGTCTCCTTGTACCATGTGACGACGTGTTATTAACGTTGCTGTGTGAACTTGTTCATTACCTTCCTATCTTAACCTCTAAACACCTTCCTTTCTTTACCTTTAAACAGTCTTATTTTAACCTGTGCAATTTTAGGAAAAATTATGCTAATTGTATTTGAACTTGCACTTCTGTTTTCTGTATTCTTTTTTTAAATGGTTGCTCTATTTTAACTCGCACAACTTTATGTGTTTTCAAGGTCGTCCTATTTTAACCTGTACAGCTTTTGGGCAATTTAGGGTAATCGTGTTTTATCTTGTGTAACTTCTTTTTCACTCCTCTTTTTTTTTTCAAAACTGTAGTCCTATTTTAACCGATGACTGTTTTTTTTTTTTTTTTTTTTTTTAATGGTAATATTTATAACCTGTCCATCTGTGCGTGTATATGTTTTTCCTTTTCAAGTAGTCTTATTTAAACTTGCTAATGGTTAACTTTTTTTGGTTTGGGGCACAAGGGTAGGTGCTTGAGTACCACCTCGTGTGTATGTGTGCACGTGCCTGCTTCGCAAAACTGCACCGGTTCGTAACCTCGAAACGGCGTAACCCGAGGTCGCCTGTCCGGTGCTCCATGTAACCAGTGAGCAATCACCTGCTGCCCCCATGTGGCCTCTGTCATATCCACTCGACTCCTACCAGAACCACCAGCACCCGCTTGGGAGCTTCTACTGGAGAAGTTGACGAGCGGGAGGTGGGAAGGGGAAGAAAAAAAAAAGGGAAAAAAAAAAGGAAAAAAGTTCTGTCTCGGGTCCACACGAGAAGGCAGCGATTTGACGTCACTAAACCACCTTTATGCTCTTTTAAACACGTTTAACCGGGTGAGTTTATTACTTTGTATCATTTTCAAGCTGTTAAAATGGAGGGGGGAAAATAGTCAGGTTCAAAGTGAATGGTTTTGTTCATTTGGGGTTTCTTCTTCGTGGGGGTCCTCACGCCACTTCCGTGTTTAATCGACGACTCATTGTTCGGTATAATGTTTTACATCAAAGAATATTGTGAACTGTTCTATTGTATCTGCCTCTTTTGTTCCGAGGAAAGATGGAGGAAGGGGCTTCGTGTCAACTTAATAACAGGGTGCACTTCGCTTCTGTGTTGTTCTGCCTGTCTGGACATGTTCACTATGAATGAAGCCTTTTTTTTTTTTTTTTTTTTTTAAACAAGTAGATTATATTTTACCTTTCCTTACACATTTGCTGACAAAATTAACTACTCATGTATTTTATTATTTTTTTTTAATACTCTTTCTGAATCGACCGAAAATGACACAAAGCGGGCGGGCAAGCAAGCAAGTGGTTAGCAAGTCTGCCTCACAGTTATGACAGGTTCTTGGTTTGAATCTCGCCTCCGGCCTCTCTTTGTGGAATTGGTATGCGCTCCCTGTGTTTGGGTTTTCTGCGGGCTCTCCAGCTTCCTCCCACATTAAAAAAACATGCATGTAAGAAGAACTCTAAATTGTCCATCGGTGTGAATGTGAGTGTGAATGTTTGTTTGTGTACATGTACCCGACGATTGACTGACGATCAGTCTGGGCTCTATCCCGGCTCTAACCCAGTCGGCTGGAAGAGGATCCACGTGCGACCCCAATGAGGATAAGTGGTATAGAAAATGAGTGGATTGATGTACTTTTACCACATTCACAGCTGTTAAACATTTCACATTTCATATGGTCACTCTTTGGGTCATGAGTCTTGTTTGCTCATCTGTAAAGTTGTATATGTACATATATCTCCTCCTCCTTTTTATCGTCCTACAGAATCAAGACATGTCTCATCTCTGCATCCTCCTGTCAGCCCTGCTGCTGGTCGCCTCAGCGGCCGAACCACAGAATAGCCGTGAGGGAGACTGAAAATGAAGACGTAAATGGCACGCAGGCAGACCTCGTCAAGGATCAGGCAAGTGACTGAACTACATAGCATGGAGATCAGGTTTATTAAACCCGCAGGGAGGAATTTTGACGGCGTTACAGCCTTAGAAGGAAAACATCCATCCATTTTCAACTGCATATCTTGTTTAGGGTTAGGAGTGAGTTGGGGTCTATGCTAGCTGAATTTGGGCAAGAAGGGCAGTACACGCTGGACTAGTTGCTAGTCAATCGCAGGGCACATATAGACAACTATTCATACGCACATTCCCGCCTATGGACAACTTAGAGCAGCAATTTAGCATTTTTTTTTTTGTAATTTAGGTAATTAAAATATATCTATCTTTTATTTATGTTCAATTCTTATTGTTAATATAGCTCGTTAAATTAGTTAATTCATTTATTGTAAATAATAAATTAAAACATTAGTATAGTAGTAGTATAGTATTAGTAAAGAATTTTTATGTACTGTATATTTAACAATTTTGTATTTATTAAATCATTGGTTAATTATAAATTAATTTTCAATAATAATTACTGAATTAATAGTTTATTGTGAAACAATTTACATACTTTATATACATTTTAGATAAGAAAAGGAAAAGAAAAGTGGAAACAATTTTGATCACTTTTTCTGCAATCAGCAGTATGCATTCTGACAAGAGTGAGGCAGTAGATGACAGTGGACAGTGTTTAATGTGAAGCACACACAAATGCGAAAAACAGGGATTTAAATTTCCTCAATTGGCAATGAGGGAAATGAACAATTAATTGTTTGAAAATATATATTAATAGTATTTTCTGAACTTCTGTTTGGATAACTATTTATTGTGAGTGTTATTCTGCTCAGTAAAGGAGATGGAGTAGAATACTAACTATTTTTACTCAGTTGCTTAAAGACACCATTTATCAACAATCATCTCAACACCTTTCACTAACTTAACTTCTTAAGCATCAATTAATTAATTACTGTGCCCATCCTTAATTGAACTGCTGTCCTCTTTTACAGATAAATAATCTAATTGAAAACGGATCCACTCCAAGTCTCACGCCTACGATGGGTGATGTTAAAAACAAATTCATTTCATTTTGAGTCATAATGTGGTTTCTAACATACAGTATATTCTTTTACGTCAGCCACTTCTCTCAAGACTACCGCTCCAAGGCAAGCATCAACTGCTGCTCTCAGCCAAGTGACCACTCTAAGCCAAGCGTCCAGTACTGCTCCCAGCCAAGCACCCACTACCGCTACCCACCAGGTGTCCAGTCTTCCACCTCAGTGTCCCGGCAACCAGGTGATGGTGGAGGGCAGCTCGGATTGCGGCTGCCCGTCCGACTTGATTAAGGCTGGAGACTTCTGCACATGCCCGCTTGGCTTCAATCTTGAAGGAGCAACAGGGTGTAAAGGTACAGCGGCAATAAGACCAGAACATACGGTGTTCATTAGTGTAATAAGTAATTATAATGGTGAACTTTTTAAAAACATATCGTACTGACATATTTAAATAGAATTTAGAGAATTTAACCCTTTTTGCCGAATTTGTGCTTCATTTCAATGGATATTGTGCTGCTCCTTTTGGTGGGTGCTCCTTGGCCACCTAGGGGCAGTATACTAAAATCATATGGATATACAGCAGTAAGCCGCAGTACTATTAGTCATTCTTCACGGAGGATAAAGAATATATACGTGTTCGTCTTGTTATCTGCCTACATGTGTTGCTCCACAGTTTATGTTCAAATATCAGTTGGTTAAAGGGTTATACTGTATCACATTGCGACGCCGATGATATTCATTAGCCCGTCTATAGCCTTTTGCATTGTTTGTTAGCATTAAGCTAAATAGAATTGTTAGCTGAAGCTGAACGGTGCGGTTATTCTAAATACACAACGTGAATTGTTCACTATCTGCCAAACTCCTCCTTGTTGTGAAGTCCGTTGAGTTGAGTTCAGTGCTACCATACAGCGCTCGCATCTTAAAATGTTCGAGCAAAAAATCAGCCGACAGACAGTTTATGTCTGGAAACACTCGCAAGTTGGGTCACTCGAATCTCAAGGCACTCTACCACTTGACAGAAGCGGCAAGTTATGTTTATTTGCAATGCACAGGTGGATCTCAGTTAGCTAAATAGATAATAGATGAAAGTCCATTTATTTTGGGAGCGCAATTCAGAAAGTGAAACTCAAACAGATTCAATGAAGACATTGGGAAATATGTTTCAGAATCCCAATTCCTACCTAATTTTGATATGAAAATGAATCTGGTTGGTTTCATATGTAATTGTCAAATTTCTTGAAGGTAAATTTGGGGTCGTCATCAGTTGTAAGCTGCTGTATAATGATTAAGATTCTAAAAAGAAAATTGTAAAATGTTTTACTCTGTATAATACCGTATACAAGATTGACTTTGAATTAACTACAGATTTTTTTTTCATTGAGAAACATATATAATTGAATGTATTTCCACCTCTCCCATCCGCAGATGTCGATGAGTGCTCAGAAGAGGCGCCATGCGGACCTCACGCAAACTGCAACAACATCCCAGGCTCGTACTCGTGCCGATGTCACCATGGTTACCTGAAGGGCGCAGGAGGGTGCCAGGGTCCGTCCGCAGAGATGATGTTTGTGTGTGTTAGCGCATGATGAGGAATAATTAGCCGTGCGGTTTTGGTTCGCGTGCTTCCCTGCTAAACGGCGTACTTTGCTCGTTTCTCAGATGTCGACGAGTGCGCTTTGGCCGAGGTGACGGGGCTTCAAGCTTGCGATGGGAATGCAGAGTGCAGAAACACCCTGGGCTCCTTCAGCTGCTCCTGCCCTGTGGGTTATATCATGGCTGCGAATGGACAAAACTGTGACGGTGAGGCTGGAAATGTATACCTTTTTCAAAATTCAGCCCCCATAGCCAGTTTTGCTCAGCAACATGACCTTTGGTTGGGATGGCTATCATAAGTCAACCCAGAAAAAAATGTCTGAAAAACCATACCAGGGAAGGTACTGCTTTGACTAAGTCTACCATTTGAGTTTGAAGTGGACATTTAGGTCATTTCCCGGTGTAACTTACAAAACTATCGAATTTGTCCGATTGTGACCAAATTTGAACCACATATACGGTGAAGATGCGTCGCTCAAGCTGCTCCAATTTCTTCCGAACCTTCTATACTCGCATCGAGTTCTTCGTCCTGAGCACATACAGATTGCAGTTTCACAGTAATGTTTTTACTTAGTCTTTTCTGAAACTTGCTTCTGATTGGCACAAATGGCCTCAGTGGTCCTAGCACCACCTGTTGCTCTGGCATATTGCTTTATAGTCTGTTATTACAGTATGTTGTCATGTGGGTACTGGCGTGATATAGTTGAACCCTGTGGCGGTCAACTTGCCCCTTTGTCATCTCCGTTCTTAATTCTCTTGTAGACGTGGACGAGTGCAGCTTTGAAGATCTGTGTCGCCGTGAGCTGGGAAACGTGTGCGCGAACACACCTGGGAGCTTTATGTGCCAGTGCCCGACTGGGTTCAGAGCAGAGGCCCCTGCCTGTGTGGGTGAGTTTGGCACTAAGCTTCAGCCTCTCTGGGTTAGTGTGACGTGGCGACTGTGGTACTCTGCAGCTTATCTCAACACACTGATGACTGATTTCATTGTAATGTTGCCATCCTCTCATGCCCATTCTCTTAGGTGCTGTGTGTCCAAACTTCACCATGTGTCAAGGTGGGAAATGTGCTAGTACTGCTAATGTGCACTCATTTCTTTCATTCAAAAATGCTCTTGTCAAGTATGAGTATGATTTGGAAACATCCTACTTACTTATAATACGAATACTACACGGGTGCATTTTAGAATCACATTTATAATATTCACATCTGAGCGGTACATTAACACTAAGTGCATGCCTCTCCCTTCTTCTGCCACTCATCGTCGTCCCAGATGTGGACGAATGCTCGGAGAGTCCCGCGCTGTGTGATGGCCGGGGTGTGTGTGAGAACACGCTGGGCAGCTACAAGTGTGTGTGCCCACCAGGTTACCGTGGAAACGGCACACACTGTGAAGGTAAGCAATTATCCTTGATTTCCCTCTGTGAGGAACGCAACTTCCTGTTGACAGTGTTCTCGCGTGAGTGTGTTTTAAGGCCTTCCCTGAGAATTAGTCACATTTACAGCAATGAACTACGTCCGTTTGTGTCTTTCTTTTCAGATACGAACGAGTGCGCATCGGACGCTCACGGCTGTGACGTCAATGCTCGCTGCGGCAACATCATTGGCTCCTACTTTTGCCAGTGCTACCAGGGTTTCAATGGAGATGGGCATTCTTGTTTTGGTAAATGGTGGGCTGGTGTGTGCATGATCTGCTCACCGTTACACAGCTCAATCTAATCCATTGTAAAGTTCATATAAATTCATAAAATGGCAAAAAAATCCATATATATGCAAAAATGGACATAAAACAATGCAATTATGTTCAAAACTCTATGATCAAATTAAAGTGAAAACGAATAAACTCAATAATAACTTTAAATGACAACAATGTTCGTGAGCTATACAAAAACATCTACGGTATCCATAATCTCAACTGAGTTTCCCGAAACGTTAAAACATCATCACAAACAAGCATACTGCTGGTGCTACCATTGGTTGATAAGTTGTAGAGTTTAATTATCATAGGAGCAATATATTTTTTTTTTTTTTTAGCAAAATTAATTTAGTCAAAATCTGCCATTCTTGAAACATGACCATAAATGACTTGTGTAAATCCATAATAATCGGTAAAAAAAAAACATGATCTGATTCACTTTAGCTGCATTTGCTTTGTAAATTGCGTTATCATCTCATAGTTGGATTTACTACACAAAGAACATCTCAGATTATTATTTTATTTGTTCTTTTGTAAGCGTCGTCTGCGTGGAGGTACCTCCACATTGCATTGAGACTGAATCAATGAAGTAGTTCATTGGCTTGAAATATACATATGGTATCAATTGTTAATTATTTTGATTTTGTATTTATGTGTAAATACTTCAAAGTATTTTCCCTGAGAAGTCAAGATACTACAGTATAAATGAAATCAATAATAAATGGTTAAATCATACATGAATTATTATGTTGGACATGAAAGATACTCACAAACTTATTTTACAAACACAGCATTATCCAACATCTATAGCGACGCACACACACACTTTTCATTTAAGCACCCTTGCAGAAAACTGTGAAAAATGTGTCATTTTACTGCATGGTTCGACTGTGAAAAAGTAACAAATATACTGTTAAAGAAAAAAAAAGTAAGCATTTATTGTAGTACCAAATTAAAACCTTAAAATGTTAGCTCCTAGAATTTTCAATGGTGTTCATTGGGACATTTGTTTTTGTGGGTAGGGAGAAATGCGTCTGTGTTTGTGTAGCATGGCCATTTTAGGCTAACTTACAGAAATAGCAATTCTAAAATTTGAGTTCTAACTCTATGCCACTGTGTTGGATAACCCAATGCACCCAAAAAAACCTGTGCCTCACAGAACTGTACTGCTTGGTGGAAACGCGGTCTTGATGTACCGTACACGCGACAACACCTCTGAATGTTGTCCAATTGTATTTCCTTTACAGACATTGACGAGTGCGCTGTGAACAACGGACACTGTGATCACATCTGTACCAACGAACCAGGAGGCTACAGTTGCCAGTGTGCCTCTGGCTACCAACCGAACCAAGATGGACATGGATGCGCAGGTGAAGCCAGGCTTTGAAGTTAGTTATTGAAGACAGTAAACCATTCGTGGGGTATAGGGGCTCGGCAGCATACAGCCCAAAAAAGATATAAAAATGTTATAATTTCCTAAAGTATAGTAATATATTCAAACTGTAAACATACCCCGAACTATGCTCTAAAAACAGTTTGTCATTTCAAACCCATGCCATACAAATAAGTAGCATACAAGATGATTTGATTTCAATAGAATGCATCCATAGTGTGCATATGGCAAATACGCTCTGCAACTTCCTCTAACAACCCAGGCTAAACTTATATCCTCCCTGACATACAAAGCTTGTCTTTCAGTCCATTCCAGATCCAAATGTGAATGGACCATGTTTTTCAGTATCAGCAGAGCTAATGAAATGTCTCTGAGCCTCCAGACGTGAACGAGTGTTTGTCCCTGAATGGAAGCTGTGCGCACCTCTGCGTCAACACTCTGGGATGCTTCCAGTGCTCGTGCCGGCCCGGCTATCAGCTCCACATCGACGCCCACACCTGCGTGGGTCAGATTACTCGTTGACACTAATCCACTTTTCATTGCAGTATACCTACTCATTTTCAACCATTTAAACATGGATGGGAATCACTAAATCACTCACTGTGTCCACAATTGGATGTTCCAAGAGCACATTTTGTGGTTCAGCGATATCAGAAATGTGTTGCACAGAAAGAGAAAAGTTTGTTGAAAATTACTTTTCCCCTCTGAATATCTCCCTATGATTGTGCGTGCTTAGACATCGACGAATGTAAACTTCAGAACGGCGGCTGCTCGCACACCTGCACCAATTCCCCAGGGGGACACAACTGCCACTGCCCGCCTCCTCTGCTACTCGACACTGACGATCTCACCTGCAGCAGTATGTTAAGGGCAATCATGACATTGTCGCCATCTTGTGTTTTATCCCAGTGGAATGCTACAATGCAAAGCAATTGTCCAACATCCATAGCCACACTTATGATTTCAGTATAAAGGTACCCTTGCAGAAAACTAAAAACAAGTTTGAAATGTTGCTGCATGCTTTCAATAGAAAAAGGTATCGCCACATGGTGGACAAATATGAACAAAATTAATTGAAAGCCATTGCAGTAGTCCAAATGAAAATCTGAATGCCCTAGCTCACTGGCGGAGATGTCACCGACTGATCTGCCGCATCAGTCGCGGCAATTCAGGAGACCAGAGTATTGCTTGCACTCTCACCAAAACTACGTCTCTATGTCTGTTTTTGTGTTGTTTAGCCGTTTTAGGCAAAGACGGACAGAGATGACAATTCCAAAAAGAAAATATTATGAATCTCCTCTGCCAAATTTGACCATGTATAAAATGCTACAATGCAATGATCTGTTTTCTTTCAACCCTGCCAAAATGGTTTAAAAAATAAAAACTGAATGGCACAAAATGTCCCCAGGATCGCTCCAGAGTTGAGGTGTAAGTTTATTTCAATTATGTAAACTGGCTAAATATTAAGCAGTCTTCTTTACAAAACGCTCTCCTGTTGTGTCTTTTTTCATTTGTACAGATGTAACATCTTGTAAACTGAGAAATGGCGGTTGCGACCACGTATGCGTTACGAGGGCCGAGGGCCACGTGCAGTGTAGCTGCCGCACTGGCTGGAAGCTCAGCGAGGATCTGAGAAGCTGCGAGGGTAAGACCACAGGCTACATTTACACTATGTTCCCAGAGGCCACTAAAACGTAGTGCGACATGGGATTTTGGCCTTTTTTCCTCTGCAAGTTTTCTCACGGTCTATGACGGTGTGCGTGACGGACTGTGGGAGGAAGGGGCTGCTAAGTCTCTGAGGCTCAAAGTCACATGGATTCCATTATTTTGCCTGCCTGCCCCGGCTCCAGAGTCGGCGTCAACGCAGGGGGTAGGTGGGGTGGAGTGGGGTAGTGGGGGGCACATACTACAACTAATTCACTGATCTGTCTGTTGTACCAATCTCTCTCTCGCTCTGTCTCACACACACATTCAACATTAGCGTTCTAAACAGGCACGCCGTGGCTGGCATTGTAAGTCAATTAAACACGTGGCTTAGCTTGAGAGTTACAGGCAGCGTGTAAAATGGGAATACATATGCTTGCCGTCCGACCATGGCTCTCCTCCAAGTTTTGATACGCCCCATTACATACTGTCAGGTTTAGTTGTGTTCACTTCGTTTTACTCCGGCCAACTAGGTTTGCCGCGGTACATTTTTTGACACTTAAAAAAATCTGACCGGGTAATCGCGGCCTGTCACGTTTGCCCATCCCGTCCCCAGGCATTGCTCACGACTATCATGGCCTGAAACGGGGCTGCCAGGAATGTTGTGTAAACATAGCCGAACACTGATGTTGACGTCTTGCAATACCAACCATCATCAAAAGATAGTGGTTAATTTAAAAAAATGACTTTAGTAGAATGGTGATGCGACTAGATTTGAGTCATAATAGGATAGGTTGTTTCAAGAAACACACCAAGAACTGGTGCTGTTTGAATGGAACAAATGACATGCTCGGCCTGTAGCGTGGGATTTAGCAGTGGCTTTTTGGGCAGCTGTGTTACGTCAGCCTTTTTGAATGCAACTGGAAAGTCTCCCAAATGTACTCAATGATCAGCTGCACAGTGGTAACAGATATGACTTGGCGAAGTAAGCACTCATCGCCCATCCAGGTTTTTTTCCCCCCTTCGAAATGAAATACAGCGTTTCCCCGCTATTCGTGGGGGGTAGGGCCCGAGCCCTGCCACAAATAGCAAAAATCTGAAAGTAACCCAAGATTGTGCCAAAACATCCATCCATCCATCCATCCATTTTCTGAGCCGCTTCTCCTCACTAGGGTTGCGGGCGTGCTGGAGCCTATCCCAGCTGTCATCGGGCAGGAGGCGGGGTACACCCTGAACTGGTTGCCAGCCAATCGCAGGGCACATAGAAACAAACAAACAACCATTCGCACTCACAGTCACACCTACGGGCAATTTTAGAGTCTCCAATTAATGCATGTTTTTGGGATGTGGGAGGAAACCGGAGTGCCCGGAGAAAACCCACGCAGGCACGGGGAGAACATGCAAACTCCACACAGGCGGGGCTAGGGATTGAACCCCGGTCCTCAGAACTGTGAGGCTGACACTAACCAGTCGTCCACCGTGCCGCCTGTGCCAAAACAGTCCTTTATATTAGACAGTCTTAGAATGCTTTTGTCTTCTGTCATTAGATGCGGACGAGTGCGGAGACTTTACGAACGGAGGCTGCGAGCAGTTGTGCGAGAATCACCCTGGCGCCTTTAACTGTACCTGCAGAGAAGGCTATCAAGTGCAAACGGACGACCCCACCAAATGCCGGCGTGAGTCAAACATCACATCTGCGAGTACCGTCTAGTTTTTATGCTGGCATGACACAAGACTTTTGGTGTTTCGTCTTTCCAGCTGTGTGTGACCCCCCGTGTCGGAACTACGGCTCGTGTGTGGCGCCAAACATCTGCGACTGTCCTCCGGGCTACCCTGGCCTTGGCTGCTCAGGTTCCTTTCTGTACTGACATACTGTATATACCAAGGGGTGGGCAAAACTTAGTGCGCAAGGGAATTTTAAATCTGACAGTATTGTCCCGTATAAAAAGACACAGTAATAACATCTGTTCTCCACATAACCTGCATATACGGAAAATGCAAGCATAAAACACTGCTGTGCCTAATGTATTGTCCTTCCTTGTTCTTCCTCTGAGGGGTCTATTGGCAGTCGGCAATCCAGTTTAATGGCACATTCCTGCCACCGACTGATATTGTCCTTCCACCGCAAGGAAACCAATGTGAATCAATGGTGACTGACTGTTGTGAGGTGTGCTGCCTCCATCTAGCAGTGGGGGTCTGAAGCACACTCGGAACTCAAATTTTGCTCTCAAAATCTCAAAAACCTCGAAAGTTAAGGCACTCTTATCTCAAGGCAGCACTGTAATAAAATGAATCCAGAGCTGTCAAATGTTACGGAACTTACGTATTTTGTTACGGAAATCACTGAACTTTGACTCGTGACGGCCGTAACACTGATTGTTCCAGATATTAGAAAAAAAAAAAAAAATCAGCATCTGACATTACTGGTTAATGTTTTAATGGTTAATGGTTAATTAAACAGATGCTTGGTGCATGCCATTTTATTACGCCGTCCGGCTGCCAAGCTGTGGAAGCGAAAGTTCTCTTTGCGTCCGGTGTCAACTCATTGTAAGTCGCTAATCATCGCCTCTGTGGTAGCGCGAATAAGTTACACATCTTACCATGCTTATTAAAAGTGTCATGAAGGGAAGACGAGGAGTGGATAGGCGAAAACAATGTCAATGCTAATTGCTAAGCTATCGTTACAAGCAGTCGCAAAACAGTGATACAGTACACTTGTCATATAGGTCTGGCTGCAACCGTGTTTTCGTGGAGAGTAACCAACTTTAAACACGAAAATAACAAGCCAATTAATAGGTATTTAGAGATATAAATAAATCTAAATATAAAATAGTTTGCGCAGTTTAAACAGGAATTGTGGATATAAGAAATATAAATATGCATAAATATAAATAGCATGCAAGAGAAGATAAGATAAAATAAAATATCCAATTCAGTCGATCAGCAATCTTATTTATTTGTTTGCAAAATAGAGTGCTGAGTTTTAATTTAGACGTTTGAGATCTAATTAATCTTCTTTAGTAGATGCGTTTTTGTTTTGTTTTGTTTTGTTTTGTTTTGTTTCTTTGTTACCAGGGTTGGCAAAGGTGAATTAATCCGTAGACACCGATATTATTGATGATGGAATGTCGAAATCTCTTACACTGCCGCTTCGATTCAGGCTGCAACTGCGTCCACCATTACAAGGTTGATGTAATAAAAACATTAAAATGAAAAATATTAGACGCCATTATTTGTTAATGATTATGATTATGACTGTTGCGCGGAAAAGTTCATGACAAAATTTAGAAAATATGGAAATTCAGACAAATTTGCACAAATTGTTCTGGAAGGGATTTTTTATTGTTTGGCAGCTCTGAGAATCTGTTTTTAATTGTATTATTTATACATTCATTAATTCTAATTAATTTTCCAATTATTTGATAAGATACAGAAATCCAGAAAATAATATTAAATGTATACATACAACTGATGCTTTTGCTCATATGTTTTATTGTATTATTTACCATAAATACTTTACCCAATTGTGTAACTAGTTAAAGGAATAAAAGCTAAATAAAAACATTTAATTAGCCAGTTTTAGGAAGAACAACTCAATTTAATCAGCAAATATTACAAGAGTCTTAATGCTAGGTCGGCCAGTTTAAAGAACAGAGTGAGTTGGATGTGGCCAGTGGGCCATATTTTGCCCACCCCTGTTATATACTCATTGAACACTACATTAACGAGGTTTAGTACAAAAGGATCAAAGATTGTCCTGTTACATAACCCAATTTTGATTGACACTGGTATTACTTCAACAATATGTTTGTTATTGGAGTTTATAATGTGTTCTATGTGCGTTTCAGCCATGTGCTCCCCACCTTGTGCACATGGCGGTACATGTATGCGCTGGAACAAATGTTTATGTCCTTCTGGCTGGACTGGAGAAGGCTGCCACTCAGGTACGTTGTCTCTTGCGTGGTTATCCCTTGTTATTAGTGTTTCGGTAACCAGTAGAAGTTTTCCTTATTGGATGATGCGTGATACTTGTAGTTTATCCTCATTGTCAGTCTTCTGCTGCTATGTTTCAATTGCTTTTTTAAATAGATGATATTTTTAACATTCCCCCCCGCCACCCCTTGTATCTGATCCTACTTCCCAGCCGTGTGCGAGCTGCCGTGCGCTAATGGTGGTCGTTGTGTGGGTCCCGATACCTGCCAGTGTCCCTCAGACTACACAGGTCCCCAGTGTCTTTTGCGTGAGTAACCCAATATCACCTGGCATGTTCAGTAACAGTCCATCAGTCGGCTTTCCACTTCAGCAACAACACGCCGTTTGTGTGTGTGCGTGATTTGCAGCCTTGTGCACACCCGCCTGTCAAAATGGTGGCCGATGTGTTGACGTCAATAAGTGCACATGTGTTGGTGGATGGCAAGGAGCTCGTTGCCAGATAGGTGAGATTCTGCCCAGATTTAATCCTGGTAATGTACCTGTTTTGCCTGTATTCATAAAAATTTACCCAAAAACAGCACTACAGTGGACCTCTGCTGTTGGCGGAGAATAGAGACCAGGCCGGACCGCGAATGGCAAAGATGTGCGAATAACTGACGCCCATTATAATTGCATAAATAATTGTTTTTATTTTTAAGCCCCAAAAATTCTTGAATAAGCGGCGATAAACCACCAATAAGTGTTTTTGTGGTTGGTTCCGCACCCCTGAAAAAAAACAAAATAAAAATGTAAAAAAATCCACGAATAGGTGAATACGCGGGTGCATTGTATTTCTGAATATGGCATGGCCTAACCCATAACCTGAACTTCAAATATATATATATATATATATATATATATATATATATATATATATATAGCAAAAAAAATTTGTTCTAAATATAAAATCAAATTTTCTCCATACCTGCCATGTGTGTCAATTTTCTTGAGGGCACCAATCATACTTTTGGAGTACTGCTCATGTTGAAGGGACAACTTTCTACAGTTTCCTGCTAAATAATATTTGGAACGTGTTTTCTTGTCTTCTGTGTTGGAGTTTTGAAAGAGACTTTGCTTTGTCCACAGTCCCAAGGCAAGAGATAGTGTATTGCCGTAACTGAGCGTGTCAACGATTCAGACATCGTGTGACATCCTATAAAATAAGTGTCAGACAGCGGCAATTGCTTTCACCACAGTAGGGCAGTATGCGTGTGTGTCAAGTGTCAATTTTTGTGTTTATTTTTTTCAACCTTTATTCAAGCAGGTAAAAAAAAAAAAAAGTTGAGACCAAGGTTTCCCATTCATAGAATGGTTTTACGCAAAATCTTTTACCCAGATCAGTAAGGTGTAGTGGCTTGTGAATTTCACACCCTTGTCCACCATTTTGGCATTCACTTTTACATTTATAGTCTTATGTTCTCCCTTAAATTCTTCTCATTCAGAGCCTATTCAGTGTCAGAAGACTTGTAAAAACGGCGGCGTGTGCGAAGGCCTCAACAGGTGTCGCTGTGCCAAAGGATTCACTGGACGTCTTTGTGAAACAGGTGAACTGCGTGCGTGCGTGTGTGTGTGTGCGTGTGTGTGTGTGTGTGTGTGTTATGTCTGCACTTCTTGACTCTGCTAGCGTGCTCACGCGCAGCCGTGACCACCCCGTGTGTGCCTCCCTGCCGGCACGGAGCCACCTGCAGTCCTCGCAACACTTGTACCTGTCCTGAGGGCACCGCGGGCCTCCGCTGCGAGAGACTGTAAATTAATACCATTTCTAATCAATGGTGTGAAACCGTTTTGGTCTTGCAATGTCATGTGTGCTGTTCTCATTGATGTGCAGGACATGCCCTGTGGTCACCACTGTGGTCAGCATGGCTCGAGCGGTGAGAAAAGCGTTTAGGGAAAGTTACGTCGACCGTTGCGGACCTTTGGGGATTCAGCTTTGCACCAAATACAGGTTTGTATTACATATACATACATATTAGCAGAAGTGCACCATCATTTCGACACATTTACAGTTATATCCTAGTGTCATTAATTATAATAGCATGTGACATTCTCCCCCCCAACAGGATGAATCAGGCACGTGTGTACCTGCAAGCCTACAGGGTGGGCTACAAAATCCACTGTCCAGAGAGGAGAGGCTGACGATGGACTGTTTGAAATAAACATTTCAAAAATCACATTTCAGTCAATGCTGAAGGAGGCAACTGCTGTGATGACTGCAGTTTGCTTAAATGTTGAAATGAGACAGGATATGGCTTAATACTACTGTACAAGCCAAGGTGTTAGTTATCTTGGTTTCCATTTCATATTGTTTTCCTTGAAAGTAAATTGTACAATGGACTATTCTGATTTTTTTTTTCTTACAGCGGATTAAAGGTTATTTTTTTAAAATGACTTAATAGCTGCACTGTCCACACTGACTTGCAAGGTAGTATCAAACCTGTGTGTTTTACACCTGATTCTGACGCAATAGGACCAAATTATATGTACGTATGAAATCATTATCGCTAGAACGTACTGATGTTTGCAGTCTCGCAGCAACACAGATTATTACATTGCAACCCAGTGAAGATATTATCGCCTAGTTCCCATGTTTAACAACGGCCACATACTACCAAAGTGAGAGAAACTGCAGTATAATATGTCCATCTAAATTGGAGGGAAGTATAAATGTATTGTATTGGGTCACTGCCGGTGCAGGCAGAATCAGTTCAGTTACCACTTAATGACGGTTTGAGTGTTATTGATTATCTGTTTTTATATGTGACCTGTGATTGACTGGCGACCAGTCCTGAGCGTTCCCCGTCTCAAAAAGTCTCTCAGATGTCTTTGGGAGAGTCAGTTGGGATATGACCCAGATCTAGATAAGGAGTTGTTTGTCTGTATTGTATGTGGTCTGCGATTGGCTGGCGACCATTCCGCAAATGGAAAAACGCATTTTTTTCCTGAGCATTTTAAAAGTACAGTATAGAATTGCTTTCCTACTTTTTGGTCAAGGCTACGCTTTATGAAATACTTCAAAAATGCATAGCGCCATCTCATAATATCAGGACATCTGGCTAGCCTTTGTCAAATGAAAAGTATGCGACCATGAATAAAGGTAAACAGCCGTGAATCCTCTGGAAGATTTTGTGCACCACACGTAATGATGCCAACCCGTTGTGTTTAGCTTTTTTATACAACCCCCAAGTGGCCAAAATACATTAAATTTAAGCGTCTTGTCTTTATTTGTGTAGTATCGTTTTGAGCCACACGATGGCGCTGAAGGAACGCGTAACATTGCGCAGTATAGTTCCGCTTTCGACCTACCAAACTTAAAAAACCTGGTAGTATTTTAAGAAACTAACCCGATTTTTTTTACTATCATTATATTATTTATAACATGCGCCAAGGATAGTAGTTTTAGGTATATATATATGATAGGGAGACTGTCAAGATATTTGGAGAGAGGGGATTAAGAAGGGATTAGTCTTTTATTTTGAAACAGCGGAAAGTACCGGCGCGCTCTCCCTGACGCTCGCTTTGAATCCGGCCGACGTGACCTGCAGTGTCCTACAAGAGGAAAAAGAAAAATACACTCGAATTGGATTGTGATAAAGTAAGAACACGGGACAGCAGGCAAAATGGTCCTCGGGGAGGAAATGATCACGAACGTCGAACCAGACGACGTATGTACAGGTTCTAATAAAGCCTGATAAACGAATGTGTCACCTTAAAATGATTGGTAACATTAGCTTGTAGCTAGTCAGATGCGGTTAAAATAGGTGATGGGGTACCATTCCTTCCCAATCCCTTGTGTAAACTTTCGAGGATATTTTGTTTTATTGAAAAAATGAATATGTAAAATTGATAACTGTAAATTTGCTCGTCATTAATATATATATATTTTTAAATTCGTTTTATTTGAAAAATGTTATTTGATATTGAGTGATAGGTAGTGTCGTCTAAAACAGCCTGAACAAGTCACTTGTGATGGATTCAGTGCCGGAGAATCCAGTGACCTGCATGACTGAGAATATTCACAGGCACTACTCTCATCGCTGTTTGTTTGCAGCAGGAAGAGGAAGAAGAAGTGGAGGCAGACTTAGTGGTATGTTTGCACATTGTAAAACACTTAACTGTAAATTGACTTGACACATGCACAGCCTGTTTGTCACATTTAGAAGATTTAACAAACCTACAAGTAAATCAGAAAATATATGGTTCTTATTTGTTTACAGATCTATAGTGTTAGTGTCAGGGAGTAACGGATTAGATGTAATGAGATTATGTAATTTAATTACAAAATTCATGTAATTGTAGTCCATTAGTAGGGTGAGAACCTCGATCATCCGGGAGAGGCTCAGAGTCGAGCCGCTGCACCTCCACATTGAGAGGAGCCAGATGAAGGGGCTCGGAAGTCTTGTTCGGACGCCTCCGTGGTTAGGTGTTCCGGGCATATCCCGTTGGGAGGAGGCCTCGGGGCCAACCCAGGACACACTGGAGAGACTGTGTTTGACTGTTGGCCTAGGAACACCTCGGGATCACCAGAAGAGCTGAACGAATGCATCAACGCTGTTGAGTCAACAGCGTTGATGCATTCATTGAAAATTAAGTAATCAAAATGTATTTAGTTATATTACTTTGGGAAAGTAATTGAAATAGTTACACTACTATTCAATTTTCAGCAGGGTAACTTGTAATTGTAAACAACTACAGTGGTCACCTTCAGATTCAGCTAATTGTGGATTTCAATTTTTCTTTTCCATTTTTATTCCAATAAATTACTTATTTTTGAAATGTTAATGATACTGTCTACATGTTTTAAATTCTGTGGAAACTGCTGCATGTTAATGCTTGCTCAGGGAGCAAAATCTGCTAGGGAAAAAAACCCAATTCCAAAGCTTTTCTTTGTTAGAAGAGGAAATTAAGCAAATCCCACAAGGGAGAAGAAAACAAAGAGGAAGTTGGTTTGAGTCATGTCATTTTCATTTTCTTTTTCTATAAGCGAAGAAAAATAATCGTTTAAAATCAGATTTTTATGAAGAAAAAAAATTAATATGTGACTGTCAGTATTCCTAATGTTGTTTTTTTTAGGATCCCCTGGAAACAATGCGAGAAAAGTGTGTTGAGATAGAGCACTGCGTCCACACTCAGGCACGTCTGGAGCAGTGTGCGACCAGAGTGAACGCTCGCTCCTCCACAACAGAAGACTGCACGGAGGAGCTTTTTGACTTCCTCCATGCTCGGGACCACTGCGTACGTGAGATGTGACTGCTTTATGGCTCACAAGATGAATTTACACTGCATGGTCAGGTCAAATACTCATACTCACTGTTTTAACGCTTTTTTTTGTCTTTAGCCGTCGTGCGGATGATTGAAATTTACTTTTTTTTCCCCCGTGCTTTGACTTGCAAGCAAAAACTTGATGGTGCCAGTGAACTTTACAACAAGCAGAGGTTTGGCAGTCAGGGAACAGTTGTTCAAAGAAGAGGTCAAGTGCTTTGTTCAAGCTGTATATTGCTACTCTCAGTTAAACTTTGCTTTCAAAATAAACATAAAACAAAAAAAGTACACATCTATTTACCTTTGGCTCACAAAAATTCGCTAGCTTAATGCGAAGACATCCATCCATTTTCGGAGCCCCTTCTCCTCACTAGGGTCGCGGGCGTGCTGGAGCCTATCCCAGCTGTCATCGGGCAGGAGGCGGGGTACACCCTGAACTGGTTGCCAGCCAATCGCAGGGCACATAGAAACAAACAACCATTCGCACTCACAGTCATGCCTACGGGCAATTTAGAGTCTCCAATTAATGCATGTTTTTGGGATGTGGGAGGAAAGCGGAGTGCCCGGAGAAAACCCACGCAGGCACGGGGAGAACATGCAAACTCCACACAGGCGGGGCCAGGGATTGAACCCGGGTCCTCAGAACTGTGAGGCTGACGCTCTAACCAGTCGTCCACCGTGCCGCCTAATGCGAAGACATAATGGGAAAAGCCACAGATGGGCGAATGAAAGTAGTATTGATATTGTTGTAGTTATAAACCAGTGTTTCGATAAGTCAGTCTCAGGGGTTCAGCGAAGAAGGGTTCAAGATACACCCCACTCGTATGATCTGTGACATCATGCTTCGGTTGACCATCACTGGGGACATGTTACAACATTTTCCAACATTACAACTTTGTCTGAAATCCTTTTATCATAGGGTAGAAATAAAAATGAGGACAAGAAAATCTCATTTTATTTTTCCCAATTTACGAAGGGTTCTGTGACTGCACGTATGGAACTGTGGTGTTCAGTTTCTCCAACAAGGTTGAGAACCACTCTTACAAACCTTTTAAGAACGTATATTTGAAAACAAACTAGCAACACATGTAGACATGCATTATAACAATAAACACAGGTATATATTCTTCATCCTCTGCGTAAAATGACTAATATTACTGCCCTAATTGGAATTGCGTATTGGAATTGTGCCACTTGAGAGCAAAACATTATCACTTGAACTACAAAGTGTAAATCCAGCTGAATAGCGGACACGTGTCAGTATGAGTGATGTGCATCTAATTCCCATTTTTGTCATCTCCAGGTGGCGCACAAGCTCTTCCATTCAGCTAAATGAAGCCGTCTTCTCATTGGCTGTGCCAGTGGCCCGTGCAAGAAGGAGAATATGCTTCTGAGTGCATCTAAAAATATATACTGTATGTACATGAATATGCTGCATGCTGTTTTATCTGTATGATTATGTGAGGAAACTGAATAATTAAAGTGGAATGCTCAAGACAGTTTCCCCTGTGTCTAACTTTTAGTTGAAAGCAGCTGAATTTGTGAATTACATATAGTAAGGCTGTATTTCCTTATCCATTATATAAAAATAAATCTTAGAATTAACCATGCTCTTACAGTACAGATTGAAAAGTAATTGCCCCCTTCCAGTGTTAAATTTTTTTTTTTGGGTCTGTGTACATATCTATCACACTTGAGTGTTGTGGATCAAGCTAATTTTAACATTTCACAAGTAAATACAAAATGCAGTTTCTAAATGATGATTTTATTTATTAAGAGGCCAGGTGGAATCAAAAAGGGATTGCTTTATCATATAGGCTGAGATAAGTTTAGATTTTTTTTTCTCAATGAAATCATTATAGATTTACTTTGTGAGATATTAACATTAGTTTGATCTGAATTATTCAAGTGTAATAAATGACCCCCCCCCCCCCAAAAAAAAAAAACCAAAACCTCATTCTTTTTTACATTATGGTAAAAAAAAGGTTGTTCAGAAAAACAGGAAGGTAGATTGAAACTACTATTATCCTAGGATTCATTTTCAATGAATTAAAAAATCCATCCTATCTTTTTTTCCAAATTAATAAAATATATGGTTAAGTATACAAAATCACTCACAAAATATTGAAAAGGAAAGGTCAGTGGAAATGGATAGAAGATTCTGTATGACAGAAAGGAGACATTAGCGCCCTCTATATTGGCCCATTTCAGGTAATTCTTTTGAATAGATGCCACGGATCCCGGACGCGCATGCGCAGATATGAATGTCTTCAAGGACAAGTCGCATTAATCTTGAACAAATGAGTTAATAAACAGACAAAAAAGGAGAGCCAAACCCGCCTCTTAAACATATGACGTCCGTGGGCGGCTCCCATTTATAAAGTGTTGCGCACAAGATTGAGCAGGCGTAAATTGTTTGGTAGTAGCGAACTAGGCTAGCGAGTATGGCACATGTCAAACAGTTTCTCGCAGGGCTGGAGCTGGACATCCGGTCGACAGTCGCCCTTTTCGCCGGGGCTGTCGCCTGCCTCGTGGGGGGTCTGGTGGTGCTGGCCCGGGCGGTCGACGGCCACCTGGACGCTGGGAAGAAGATTCAGCGAGCCAGGAAGCTCAGAGATGGCAGCCTGGAGAAAGCCGAAAAGGCTGTACTTCACTACAAGAACTTGGTGAGTTGAGGTTAAAAATAAAACAACAACAAAAGTTGCACAGTGGTTCCATAAGAAATTGTGTATTCGTGTGTGTAATTAAAAAATATATTGCTTTTATACTTAAGGGATGAGTATTTTTTTAATGATATATATATAGAATTGTGTGTGTGTGTGTGTGTTAAAGAAAATATTGTTTGTTTACTCGAGGGATGAGGTTATTTACTTGTGTGTGTGTGCGTGTGTCTCTTCCAGCATCCCAAGATGGACTCTTCTCTCATTTTGTCCTTGTCCCTTGCCGAGCTGACAAGTAAACTGCAGGATGGCTTGCTGAGACCCGAAGATCTGTTTTACTCCTACATGGAAAAGGTCCAGGATACCAAAGCTAGTCTTAATTATTCCGCAAAAGTGGAGTACTCAAGATTGCCAGTGCTTTTCCTTGAGTTATTGCTCTGATTGTGGAGCTCAACGTCCACCAAATTAATCATCATCCTGAAGAGGATCTTCAAATACTTTGTGATATTTCATTTTTTTTCAATATATTATTGCAATTATCATTCTTTTTGCAGGCTATCGAAGTTAACAAAAAGTTGAACTGTTGCACCTCTATCTTGCTGGAGAGTTTTGAGCATCTGAAAACGCTGGACCCCAACGACCGAGGTCTCCTGTACGGCGTTCCGGTTAGCATCAAGGAGAACATGGCGTACAAGGTAATTGCAAGATTGCTTATAGCTCATCCCGCTGACTCATATGGTCACTGCATCCAATCATGCGCTTCAAAACTACTCACACAAACTTTAATTCTTGATTATGTAAATTATGTGATATTCAGGAGTTACTCTGCTTCACTAACACTCCACTGTCACACGGCAAGTTCCTTAATTGCCATTCTCGTCACCGTGCCTTTTCCAGTATTTACCTCAGACTTGGTTGTCTTGGCAACAGGTTACAATTAGGCATTCAACATTGATACTACTTCAGCAGCCCGACTTATGCTCGGAGCCTTGTCTGCCGTGTGGAGAGCCGCGCGGTGGGCGGGCGGGCGGTGGGCAATGCTGTACTAAACTATCACTAAAGTTGTCCTGTTGCAGTTTTATCTCAAGTTACGTTCATGCTCTTCTTGCTATCTTATTTCTTCTTTGTCTATTATCTTTTGTATATACAGTGGGTACGGAAAGTTTTCAGACCCCCTTAAATCTTTCACTCTTTGTTATCTAGCAGCCATTTGTTAAAATAATTTAAGTACATTTTTTTCCCCTCAATGTACAGACAGGACTCCATATTAACAGAAAAAAATGGAATTGTTGAAATTTTTGCAGATTTATTAAAAAAGAAAAACTGAAATATCACACAGCCATAAGTATTCAGACCCTTTGCCCAGTATTTAATAGAAGCACCTTTTTGAGCTAATACAGTCGTGAGTCTTTTTGGGAATGATGCAACAAGTTTTTCACACCTGGATTTGGGGATCGTCTGCCATTCCTCCTTGCAGATACTCTCCAGTTCTGTTAGGTTGGATGGCTTCCTTGAGTATTTTCAAAAGAGCCCTTAAAATGTGGCTGCAAAACATTACACAATTACACATTTTTAGTCATATTTTCTGTTTTCATGCTTCAGTTTTGGCAATTTATTTTTCAGGTGTATGCACCTCAAAAAAGAGAATACGTGATTACTAATATGTAGTACAGTACATAGCTTTCACTTCAATATTTCAGATGAATAGTTTTTATATCTAAATAACTGTAAGTAAAATGTATAGCAAGAGTGTTATACAAAATAATTTCGTTGGATGTTAAAATGTAAGTCAAGTCGTTACTCAAAAAATGTTCTATTTGAGTGTTTTGATCAAATTAAAACTAATTTTCATCACGATTGCAAGATGTAACAGTATTATCAAGTATGGGTACTCTGTGTCGGCCAATACTCAAATGCAAGTACTTGTACTCAGTCTGAAAAAAGTGGTGCATTCCTAGTTACAATGAAATCCATTGATTTTGGCATTTGCTTGACGACCTGCAATTGTTTTCACGGGAAGGAAATTTGTTAAAATTTGCTAGATATATGACTGAGGCTGTAAAGGAGCTAAATCTGCCAGCTTCAACTCTTAAGACCATAAAATGTATTTTTTTTCATCCACATGCAAGACATTGCCCTTTGCCTGTTGTCCTGCTGCCACAGAACTACGACTCCTCCTGCGGCGTTGTCGTTAATCTGGGCCGGCCAGCTGAGAGGGACTCTGTGATTGTGCAAGTCCTGAAGAGGCAAGGCGCCATTCCATTTGTGAAAACCAACATCTCTCAAAGCATGTTAAGGTAATGTCAACCATGTCCAGTGGTGCCTTGAAATATGGGTGACCTGACTTGCAAATTTTTCAATATATGAGTCCTTTGACCGATTTAATTTATTTTTTGCTTTGACTTGCAAGTGCAGATTTTTCAACTCAACACACGTTACAATAAGCAGTAGTTTGTCAAATAGTGAGCAATTCATCAAAAAATAGACTTCAGGCTTTTTCATGCCACTAAGTTGCCACTAAGTTTATTGTCAAACTAAATGTGTAACAAAGAGAACTACACTTTGTGTATTTAAAACAGCCAAATAACTGCCTAAAGATAGGCCCAGCTAGCTTAGTGCTAACGCTAATTAGCATTTATGTTGAGGTGCTTTAACCCTTTAAGCAGCTGAGTGTACACAAATGGTTCAGTAACAACATTAGACAGACATAAAAGTAACCACAGTCATATACTTTTTATCCTCTGCATTGAATGACTAATATTAGTGCCATACTGATGAGCTCAGTCCCTAGCACATACCCCGCTGCAATATGATTGGCTGCTGCAAAGAGGCCAGGACTGCCAAGAACTCCAGTGGGATTCATAATAACACCCCAAGCAACAGTATGTCCAGCTGTCTGTTTTTTACTGCCCCCTGTTGGCCAATGTGGACACACCAGAAGGAGCAGAATTTAATTGATGCAGTGTGATAAAAACTGTTGATTTTTAATTCTATTTAATTATGTCATTACTGTATGTTTTTATAAAGTTCATGGAATGTTTTCCTCATAATACACATTACAACCATTTTTTTTTTGGGGGGGGGGGGGAGGCTGGAGCGGATTAATGGCATTTCCATTCAATTAAATGAAAAAAGATGATTTAAGATAAGTGTTTTGAGTTACAAGCGTGGTCACGGCACAAATTAAACTCATATCTCATGGCACCATTGTGCTATGTTTAACATTTGCATATTTGTCATCTTGGAAAGAAACGGTCACACTCATCTCCTTTCTCCTTCGGGTTTTACCTCCAGTTACGAATGCAGTAACGTCATCTATGGCCCGACGGTGAACCCCCACAACCTCCAAAAGACCAGCGGAGGATCTTCCGGCGGGGAGGGAGCTCTCATTGGCGGAGGAGGCTCCATACTTGGCATCGGCAGTGATCTCGGGGGCAGCGTCCGTATCCCCGCTGCATTCTGCGGGATTTGCGGCTTCAAACCAACAGTGGGGCGACTAAGGTCATCATCTCTTATTTATTCAGTCCTACGACTTTGCAGTTAACTCTCACAACACTTCCCTGAAATAAAATGACTTGTTTTGTGTCTTAGCAAACTGGGTACGAGCACTCTTTGTCCGGGGCAAAAGTCAGGTGAGGAACTACTCTGCCATTTGGTTGCAGGCAAACTGAACAACAATTGTGTGACTTTTGTGATCGGATTAGTGTCGACAACAGCCGGGCCCTTGGCGAAAGATGTGGACAGCCTGGCTCTGTGTATGCAGGCGCTGCTCTGTGACCACATGTTTGCCCTGGATCCAACTGTCCCACCTGTACCTTTTAATGTGCAGGTGTGTACTTGCTGAATCATTGACTTTTATACTCTCCATATAAACCGCGCTATCCTATGCGTAAGGTAATGTTTCCCGACCTTTATTGAGCCAAGGCAAATCATTTACGTGAAAAAGATGTCATGGCACCCCACCAAAGAAAAATGTCACAACAAGGACAAACCCCAATTCCAATGACGGTGGGACATTATGTAAAACGGTCATACAAGGATTTGCGAATCCTTTTCAACCTATATTCAATTGAATACAACCCAAGATATTTAATGTTCAAACTGACAAACTTATATGGCATTCCGCTTTGCATGGTACAGTTTTAACTTGCGTTTGTAGATTTAGCGAAAAACTGTGTTAACTGACAATAGCTTTCTGAAAGTGTTCCTGAGCATTTGGTTTGGCCAGTTATTCATGATAACCGCCACCTCGTGCAATAGAAGTAAATGGAACGACTTCGCTAAATCTGGCCTAGAGTCCCACATTAGCTCTAATTACTGTGCTAAAATGTGGCTGCTTTATTCTAAACGTGGTATGAATGTACGTGTGGTTGTCAGATGTATAAGAGCGCCAAGCCGCTGAGGATCGGCTACATGGAAAGCGACGGCTTCACGCAACCGACGCCTAGCATGACCCGAAGCCTCAGAGAAGTCAGAGCTTTGTTGGAGCAGGCGGGACATACCGTAAGAGCTCAACATAAGGGCACAACTGTAAGTAAAGTGTGTTTTTACATCTTCTTTGTTATGTGTCTCTGAACACATAGCTGGTGCCATACAATCCTCTGAGAATCAAGGACAATTTTGAGCTCACTACCAAAGGCGTCTTTGCAGATGGAGGGGCCAACCTGCTACAAAAACTGTGAGTCTCATTCAGTGGATGAAGAGATTTGTCCGGACGCTTGGAATTGTAAATCACTTTCCAATCACTCTGGCCCTCTTGTTTCCTACTTTCGTACTTTTAGGAAGGGGGGACCTCTTGATCCTTCTCTCAAACTTCAAGTGTACCCTTTCTATCTTCCGTGCTGGCTGAGGAAGACCCTCTCCTTCCTGATGAGGCCTCTGGTGAGTAGTCTTTGCATAAAGCCAGGTCCATTCACTGGACACTTCATTTAGTACACCTGCACAATCGAATGAGATTTAATGGAAGAATTCTATAAGCAATTGCAAAATGATAGCCATTTTTGCTTGTATATGTCTGTTGTTGTGGTGTAGAACTGCTCTGTATTATACGGAGTAAAATTTTATCAAATAAAAGTTTATTGTTACTGATTAGGTGACAGGATAGCATAGTGTAACTGGAATAAAGGGATATGTTTTGATATCATTTTGTTGTAGTTTTCTCAATAATCCCCAAAACGATGCTTAAAAAAACAACTACTACTTTATACAAATTCTACTAAATTCACATGAATACACATTGCGCTATACAACTTGGGACATTATAAAGCTGCAACATTTTGTTAATAAACAGCAACTACTGTATGGACCGATCAATTGTCTTAATAGCTGAGAGATAAAGATATTCTTCAATTATACAAGTGTCAAAATAACTTCATCAAATTAATAAATAATAATTTATAAAATACAGATATTTCGTTTTGAGCATGGATACCAGTAAATTGTTGGTGCGCATTAGGGAATTCCAGATTTTGGGGGTGCGGATTATATTTAAGAGCGTGAACTGTCTGAGAAATTTTGTAGAACTCCACCTCTCCCCTCACTCTTTCCCCTAAAGTAGTTTTTTCATTTGCCCGCAGTCTCCTCGTGGTTCTTCCCTCCTCAAAGCCTCCACTGGAGTTGGGTGAGAAGTTTAAAGCTTTCTTGGTCAAAGATGACAGGTGAACCCACTCGTTCTTTCTCCGCTGATGTTTCAGATCCGTTTCGGAGTTGTGGAAGCAGCACTCGGCTGTGGAGGTACTGTGAGCTGATGACGTTTGAACACGCGCAGAAGGACACGCTGACTGTTCGTCTCGTGTGTGTGTCCATCAGGACTACATTCACGAGACCTTGGCCGAATGGAGAAGGTGCAACATCGACGTGCTGCTCTGCCCCATGTTCGGACCCGCATACAACTTCTTTCACTGCGGCAGGCTTCCCTGTACGTCTTCGGGATTTATGTACACTTTGCATGATGCCGTAGTCGTCATTTACATAACAAACCCAGCAGAGAAGCAAAGCACGTTTTTAGCTTTTTTTTTTTTTTTTTGGTTTGTTTGTTTGTTTGTTTTCTGTCCGTCTAGTTCCTTTGTTTTACACGGCAATCTACAATTTGCTCAACTTTCCTGCCGGCGTGGTTCCTGTTTCCACGGTGACGGCAGAGGATGAGGAGGAACTGCGCCATTATAAAGGCTTGTTTCAGGACTTCTGGGACAAGCTTTTCAAAAAGGTAATGCAACACGCAACAAAGAACGGGGACTTCATTAACACGGTGACTGGAAAACATTAATAATAATAATCATTTCTGTGCCATACGGTAGTTGTATTTTGTGTTATTTCTGATTGATGCTCTCCCAGAGGCCATTTTTTTCCTGTTTATCAGGTTATTGACTCATTTGTGTTAATGTACACTTTCTTCATAACGTCATCAGCCTAATCACATTGCTTATTTCGTCCAATTTACAGCTCCCGACTTCACACCAAAACCTGAAACTAACATTTTGCATGGAAAAAATGTTATGTTTGTAGTTGTTGTCCTCCATGTAATAAGGGAAAGTACAGTGTTTCCCCTGCTATCCCCCAGAAAACTAGTAAATTGGTGCACTCGTAAGCAGTGTTAGGAAGTAACTAATTACATATAATGAGATTATGTAATTTAACTACAAAATGTATGTAATTATAATCCATTACTGGTAGAAAACGGGTAATTAAATTGCAGTTTCTTTCCATAATTACAATTGTAGTGACATTTGAAATATAGCCGCAAAAGGTCCGATTTTTAAAAATCTTTTTTGTGATTGGCTCTCTCCGGTCATGTGCCATTCTGCCTCGTCATATTTGACATATTTTTCCAAATATGATCTCGAAGTGCCATATATCGAAAAAGTGCCATATATCGAAAAATATATATATTCAGATTTGTCTACTTTAAACCAATGTCAATGTTTATAAACTATTTCAGACTGAAATAAACATGAAATATTCAATATATTTGTGGGATTTTAACCCTTTATTATTTAACAAGTTTATAAAGCAGAGTGTGGATTTCTGAGAGGATTTTATGCAATATCAATAGATATGCACTTTTTTTTTTTTTTTTTTTTTTTGCGATGCACCCTTACAGAAAACGGTAAAAGGTTTGTCAAATGTTTCTGTGTGCTTTGAATGGGGGGGGAAATGGCAGCCTTTGATGTACTGTAAATTAAAAACTGAAAGCCAGAAGTCCAAAAAGAAATTTTAACAAGTGTTAGTTGGACAAGGTAAAATAAATGTGGGATGAAAAAAAAAAAGTCTCTGTAGTTCCACTGTTATTCAACAGATGGAGACAAAAGACTACCCTGGATGCTATCTAGTATCTGAGAATTTCGTGTGTTAACGTGTGTGTGTGTGTGTGTGTGTGTGTGTGTGTGTGTGTGTGTGTGTGTGTGTGTGTGTGTGTAGGCATTGTCAGGAGGCCGGGGTCTGCCAATGGCCGTGCAGTGCGTCGCCCGTCCGTGGCAGGATGAGTTGTGTCTGCGCTTCATGAAAGAGGTGGAGGAGCTTGTTAAACAGAGCAGGATGAAGTAAGGCCTCAACTGTCACCGTCAGGACACTTAAGATAAGCGACTCTGTGACTTTGTCAAACACAACCATTTCCTCTTTGCACTCAAGATAATGTCATTGTGGCTTGTGAGTATTTTTATGAAAAGAACCGCAATACACCTGACAGGCAGTACCAGTAAAAAAGTTAAGACACACTTTCTAGTGCTATTGAATTTGCCTGGTGTGTACTCATCAAATAATAGTAGAAACAACCTCGAATTATTGCTGCATGCATTGAAAGCGCAAACCTGAATTAAACTGAATTGAACTAAATTGAGTATAACATGTCAGCTTCATGGGCTATTTTTGCAAAGTATAAAAGTAAGAACTTTTTGCTTTGAATGGTGGAAAAAAAGCACTATCCAGTGCCTTGAGATATGAGTGACCAGACTTAAGAGTTTTTCAAGATAGAAGCTGTCATTGGGTTTGAGAAAAAGTGCCTTCGAGCTGTTTAATGCCACTCCCAGTTAATGTGGACTGTCAAACTAAACAAAGCAGGGAAAATTACACCTTGTTAAATTAAAACAACCACACAATTATACCCTTCCCCTAGCTTAATCCTAACACACAATTCAAAATGGCATAGACGGGCTAACACAATGTTGTAATCCTTTAATTAACAGATATTTGAACACAAAGTGTGTAGCAACACATGTAGACATAATATAACAATAATCACAGGCATGTAATTATTAATCCTCTAAGAAAAATAGTAGTTTTGAAAATCTACTTCATTTATGTCTGCATTATACTGCCCCCTGAAGGCCAGGTTGCTTACACCAGAAGGAGCAGCAATAAATTAGTCATGCTGCACAAACATTCCATTCAATTAGGTTATTACTCTCTGTTTATAAAGTGTATTTTTGTGCATCTACTCCTTGGTGCACCACAGACTTTAACCTACCGCTAAGCTAAAACAAGATAAAAATGATGCACTCCTGTTTTTGAGTTGTTTGAACTAATACATTGGCAGTTTCCAAAGTTTTCACATTTCATTGATTATTATTTTTTTATTTTATTCACCCCCCCCCCCCCCTATGTCTTTAGAACGTTTGATTAGACTAACACATGACTATTGCTCATTTTTCCCATTTGGACCATTGCATAATATGTGATGTAGTATTTTGGATTAAACTACAAACCTGCACTGCAACCACTCACTGGAAAATTCCAAATAACAATTTCTAAGGTTTGTGTCCTGTGTCAATATGTACAATCATTAAGAATAAAGTACACATTCAGCTGTATCTGTCATCCACTGTGCTCTATGTTTGATAATACCTGCACAATCAAACTTTTTTTGGGTCACTGAATAATGTATTAAATGTTTCTTTTCACCCCAACACTCTACCTTTCTATCTCTCCTCCTCCTCTTCATCACTGCTCACATCATTTCCTTTCTCCTTTTCCACTCGTGAGTGATTGTAGCACCTCCCAGGTAAAAGAAAAGCGATAAAGCAGCCTAATGACACATGGCGTCTCCATCTAGCGTGTCGTCACATTACCCCGCGCTATTGTAAATATGTGTTTTCTGTTGGGTTTACATAAATTTACATATGTTCCTCCCCAGCTCTCGCGGGGATGCCAAGCCATTAGGTACAGCGCTTCCGTTTTCCATTACAATCGCCTGAATGGGGAAATAGCTAAAAAGGCGGGCACATGAGACGAGCGGGGGAGCCGCAATTGAGAGGTTGTTCTCGGCTCTTATCGGAGGCGCATGGAGAGAGAGCGAGTGGCTCTCGCTGTGCCACTCAGTCAGGGAGCATTAAGCTTTAAAAGGCACCGGAGGGACTTGCCGGGCCCTCGGGGAACTTGATATTGTTCATAAATCCCGGAGGAACCTGAGGAGGTATAGCGGTGACAATCACACACGTACAAGAACACAAATGAAACGTACATTAATTATATTTTGGGGATTTTAACCTATGTATTATTGAATTAATTTGTTTATATCGGAGTGTGTGGATTTCCATCTACTCTTTGCCCATTATCCAACATCAATGGGGACATCCACTCATCTTTTATGTACTGTAGGAGGAACCCTTGCAGGAACAATTAAAGGGTGTGAAATGTTGCTGCATGCTTTGAATGGAAGAAAGTATCACCAAAGATACAGTGCTATGAAAAAGTATTGACCCCCTTCTCAAATTCTTATATTTTTGCATAGTTTGTTTTAGATCATCAAACAAATGTAATTATCAGGAAAAAAATATAACCCAATTGATCTTATAAGGCTGTTTTTAAATGGTGATTTTCATTTATTTAGCAGGAAAAAAACACTATTCAAAGTTACCTGGCCCTGTGTGAAAAATTAATTACCCTTGTTGCATCATGAATTTATTGTGGCTAATCATAATTTTTGGTTAATCTTAACTGATCACACCCAAGCTTGATTACCTCCGTTCATTTAAGACATCACTTAAATAGAATCAGTCCCGAAAAAAATCAAGTTGGACAAAAAGCTGCAACAAAATGACAGGATACAAATAAATTCCAGAACAGTTGAGAAATAAATTAATTGACATCAGTCTGGAAAAAGGGTAACAAAAGCAATTTGTAAAGCTTTAAAATTCCAGTGAACCATAGGGAGAGCCATTATCCTCATATGGAGAAAACATGGAACAGTGGCAAACCTTCCCAGGACTGGCCAGCCTACAAAGATTACCCCAGGAGAACAGCAATGACTCATCCAAGAGGCCACAAAGGATTTCAGGACAACTTCGAAAGAACTGCAGACCTCCCATGCCTCAGTTAAGGTCAGTGTTCATGACACAACAATAGGGAAGAGACTGGACAAAATGGCATCCATGGCAGAGTTCCAAGGCGAAAACCACTACTGACTGAAAAGAACATCTGAATTATTCTCAAGACTTTTGGGAGAGTATTCTATGGACTGATGAGATGAAAGTTTAGCTTTTTGGAAGGTGCGTGTCTTGTTACATCTGCTGTAAATATAGCACAGCATTGCAGAAAAAGAACATCATTCCAGCAGTCAAACATGGCGGTGGTAATGTGATGGTCTTGGGCTGCTTTTGTCCTTCACGACCTGGACAACTTGCTGTGATTGATGGATCCATGAATTCTGCTCTTTAACAGAAAATCCTGAAGGAGAATGTTCATCCATCAATTTGTGACGTCAAGCTGAAGTGCACTTGGGTTCTGCAGCGGGATAACGATCCAAAACAAACCAGCAAGTCAACTTCGAAAAAAAAAAAATAAAAATGAAGGTTTTGGAGTGGCCTAGTCAAAGTCTAGACTTGAATCCAATTTGAAATGCAGTGCAATGACCTTAAAAAGTCCTTTCATGCTCGAAAACCCTCAATTTTTGCTGAATTCAAACAATTCTGCAATCAAGAGTGGGCCAAAATATCTCGACAGAGATGTGAAAGATTCAATGCCATTCATACAAAACGCTTGATTTCAGTTGTTGCTGCTGAGGGCGGCCCAACCAGTGATTAGGTTTAGGGGGCCAAAAAATTTTCACACAGGGCCAGGTAACTTTAAACAGTTTTTTTCCCCTTAATAAATGAAATCGGCATTTAAAAACAGAAATTCAAGTTCATTTGGGTTATATTTTTCTGATACTTACATTTGTTTGGAGATCTTAAACATTAAAGTGGGGATACTGCAAAAATATAAGAATTTGAGAAAGGGGCCAATACTTTTTCACGGCACTGTATACAGTTTTTATGATATACAGAATACACAAAAGCAGTAGTCCAAATTGAAATGTTCACATAAAAAATGTATTAGTTTATGTTAAGATGAATGTGGAAGAATAACTTTTAAAAAAAATTTTCAATGAGGCATTTTTTTTGTCCATTTGGGTCTAAAGCAGGGGTGTCAAACTGTTTTGGTCCAGGGACCTCTTTCAGAGGAGAATTTAACTTATTTTTTTTTTACATTTGTGTCGCAGTTGTAAATTTTAGCTCATTCCCTGTATACTCGATACTTTTTTGTTTATTTTTACTGACGACATTTGACCCTGGAAAGTTATTTTTTTATTTTCGATAGGTAAATTTGTTGTTGTCGTTTTTAAAAACGTAGCTTCCCAGAATGGCTTGTTTTTTACCTTTAAGTTCCCACTCCTCCTTTATGTTAAAATGACTACTTGTGTATAAGTTTAAGGGGTAATAAAAGAACACGGAAGTCTTGAACTCTAGAATAACGCATACATTAAGCAACTCTCAGCTTGCACAAACAAACGCATTTCAAGAGGAAAAATGTAATGGTGAGTGAAGTCATCCTATTTAACTGAAGGATTTCTATACTTTTCCCCTCATTGCTTGATGTGTGGCATTAACCCCCATTGGCGTCACAGCTTCAAAACTTTGCAGATGTCTTCATTTAGTTATTGTGGTGTGAGTATTCCAATCCAATCCTTCCAGGGATGGAACGTAAAGCGGTGAGCTAGTGTATCGTGAAATATGAAGTATGCGCCGTGATGGAGGAGGATGGCGATCAGCCTGTTGAACGCATTCAGGCTGAACCGTCCGCCTTGATAAGAGCGGCAAACACCTCATTTCCAGGAACCTTAGGCTATAAGATCGGGTACTTCAAAAGCCATCCGGTCCCACTCCTACGCCGCTTGTGTGCGAGCGAATAAAACACCTTGCTGTCGCCCCAACTAACCTGGGATGATTCTGTCTTAATGTCCCATTTCAGGGGCCAAGGAGCCCATAGTCATTATGGCCGCTACCGTAATGTGACACAGCGGGGGGCTCCTGTCTTTTAGAGCAGTGGCCCCCAACATTTTTTTTGGTGCCACAGACTGGTTCAATGTGAAGCAATATTTCAACAGATGAATCAAATATAAACAAATGATTAAAACTGCAACCACCATGACACCAGGTGTAATTAGTGGGAGCTAGGGGTTGAACCGATTTAGTCAACAAGTCGACTTTACTATTCTGGATTGACACTTAACGCTTATAGTCAACTAATCACTAACCACGTGTTTTTGGCATCTCGTCTTTCAATCGGCCAATTTAAAGGACTTTCAACTCACCCGTCTGCTGCCGTCGCTGGTTTATAACACTCTGTGGAGGAGTAAAATGTCCAACCAACAAGACAACCGAGTCTGCGCGGGTCCAAGATCACGAAAATAAACTAGTGGTGGATGAGAATAGCAATTACCCTCGCTAGCTTTGGCTATTCCCATCGCCGCTAGATTCATACTAGCGTTAATTAACTCGGGACTGGCGGAGAGGAACAAGGGCATTGGTGCGAAATGAAGCTCTATTTTTGTGGCCAAAACCTTATGTCTAATAATGCAGACTGTATGCAAACAATGTTTTAAGACTGGGGACTTGACTAAAAGATGAACGTCTTTCAGAGTGATGGTCAATAAAACATTTTGGGTTCAGTCTCTGGCCCACTGACCGGTACCAGTCCGCTGCCCTACGGTTGGGGACTACTGATCTAGATGATCCCGTTGACTAGTTCACCCTGTTTGCTTCATTCCATCGGCCATTACTTCCAATGGCGGCGCGGCGCAGTAGTGGGAGGAGAGCAACGGGAGATTACTAGAGAGCTGATACAGGCGCTATTGAACAACAGCACCTGTCAATACAACAGCTTCTCAATATCAGCAGAAGGATTCCCAAAGTATGCCCAGCATTTTTATTTTTTTATTCTCCTATGACAGGATTAACAAGCGAGCGCTGTATGATTCTCTCCGATTCTGAGACTCAACAATTCCGTGATCCACTTTCTATCGGCTTTAAAGGCCCTATCCGAAGTTTGAAAAGCTTACCCTTCGGACAAGGGACACTCTTTCTCAGTCTGTTCCGCTTTACTTTTTTTTTTTTTTTTTTTTTTTTTTTTTTTTTTTTTTTTTGCTGCATTCACTCGTTCGTCAAAGCCCGCATCGTCGCCAAGCTCTTCCATCTCGCCCTTTTTGCACATCTGCTACGTTTGGGTTTTCCATTCTTCCCCCTCCAGCACCTTGATTGGCCCCGGGCCCTTATAGCCAAATTGGTTTACATTGGAGAGATAAATGCTCAGCAAATGCGCTTAAAGACGTACAGTAAGAAAATGCAGACAGTGCGTGTCAGGATTATCACCCGAGTCGGTGGGGAGAAAGGAAGAGCGCCTCTGTAGCACAAAGCTGGGGGAGCCGGAGTGAAGCCTTCAGCAGATAGTCCGTCTCATACGCTCCTCAGGAGAACCAGGGGAGGATTTCACATTTGCATGCTAGGCTCTAATTCCTGGCATTATATAACTTGTCGGCGCAATGTGAAGACACTCAGTCCCTCCACGAGACCACCTGATCAGCACAGCACAGCGCAGTGCTTGCACATAGCCACAGAAATGACATGGGGATAAAAAAAATATTTCGTCTTGTCCTACTGGTTAACAGACAAAATCTCTATCACAAATTCAACCACTAGTGACAATCACAATGGTGACAATCACCCTAAATGATCTGCTTCAAGACAACATTGGCCGGCTTCTTGTGTCGTTTCTGACATGGGTTCTTGAGACTTTTTTCATGATTCTACTCCTGATAGAACTTCATGTAAAGTGAAAGTGGCTTCGGGAGCTGAATTTTACAAAATCTCAAGGACAAGTCTGTTTTTGAAGTTCACCTGGAAAATGGTGATAATGACCGTAAAAGTGTTTCAGGACTTGAGACCTTTTCAAGATTCTAATCATGACAGACATAGCAACCAAATTTCACATTTATTAGTGAAGCTGGTTTTGTGGGCAAAACAAATTTAAAAAATCGGGAGATGCTGACAAAGCCAGTTTGTTACGAAATGTAAATGTTCACCAAAATGAACACATCCGTAACATTTTGTAAGTTTTTAAGAATGGGGAATACCCTCAAAAAAAAAAATTAACTGATAGCCTTAATTTTAATGTCCGTCCTTAAAACACTATCTGGATCTTTGAATGCAAATTATTCCAAGAAAACGAGAAAGGCAGCCAGTGGCGGTTTTAGGGGTGTGGGGCTAAAGGTGTCCCTCTAACACTGGGCTTGGCCCCCTGTGCCCCCCCCCCCCCCCCCCCCTTATGAATGCCCTGCCCTGCCATGTTCTCCCTGTGCTTGCGTGGGTTTCTCCAGTTACTGCGGATTTAGCTAAGTCAAGGTACCAGTGTAATTGGTCTGTTTATTTGAGTGCTGTCCCAGTCCCCAAAATGTAGATATGCACTTTTAAAAAAATGACAACATAGTAATTTCTGAAATTATTTTGTGGACCCCCTAGTTACAGCTCGTGGACCCCTGACAGTCTCTAGACCCCAGTTTGAGAACCACTGTGATAGGACATTTCACTCCACCCAGCGAAAGCAGGCAGGACTGCAAACTGTCAAGAGACCCTCCCTCATGCACCTGCTGGGGGACACCAAACTTCTGCCCCCCTTGTGTTAAGGGCTGTGTGGAGTAAAACCCTACCATGTGTTTGTGGGTGTAAACCCCCCACCCCCCTTTACCCCTGTTCTCACCCCCACGACCTACTCCTCCCTCTAAATCAATGCCGCCCCTCTCAGACCTCCCAGCACAAAGCCCCTCGCATCCAAACCAGCCCAGAAAATCACGGCGCACCATTCAATCATTGTGTTGTTTCTCTTTTTTTTTTCCACCCTCTCTCACCCCTTTTATGGTCCCACTAAAGGTTTTAGGCTCGCGGAGAAGGAGGGCTGTCACTGAGGAAACCTTAGCCATTGATGAAGTGACAGGCGCTGCCAGAATATGATCCTAATCCTGTTTCCAGCATTCTTTTAGGCCCGCTGGCATCGCAATTCCTCCACACATTCTCTGAGCTGTCAACTAGGAAAATCCTTCTAATAGCGCATTGCAGAGATACACATCAAAGAGCTCCTGGAAACCTTCAGTGGCTTAGCGTGCGCACGCGCGCGCGCACACACACACACACACACACACACACACACACACATACAGCATTAACTTTCACTCCTACCGTGCTGCAAGTAAAACTCAAGTGTTGATGGTAAATGGACCTCATATTTAAAAGGATCTGAAGTGCATGTGCTCAAAGGAGTGAAGTCTTGTGTAAACGTTCTCCATTACTAAAACACTAACAACTTTCATTCCGTCCAAGAAAGTGATCTAATATAGTTTATAGCAGTGGCAGGCCTTCTGTGGGGATTTACCAGACTTAATCCACCTCTTAATACTACTACGATCACGTCACTATTACAGAAACCATCAAGACTATACAAAAATGCAATATAACAGCCACGTCACATCATCTAAAACAGTTCAGAATCAATATTAATCTAATAACATGACAAAAACATAAATAAAATACATCATACTCACTAGAAATGCGGATTATTAAATGTATAGAATTTTTGCAAATTGCTGCAGACGTGGTTGGCAAGTGAAAATTGGCTTGCTTTGATCAACCAATCAGAGGACAGAAAAAGGCTGACGTCATCAAGGGCCAGCTCTGTGGCCCTAGGAGGATGATTGTGAAGTCGGATTGGTGAAAGAAAACGTTCCATTGGTAAAATATATTAAATTACATTGACCAGCACTCATGATTCTGAAGGCCCTGGGCAGATCCCATTGACATGGCAACAAATAGAGGCTGAAGTCTGATTGGACAAAAAAAAGAAATCAACATAGACACACTGGAATCAGTTCAGCCAAGAAAAACGCCACAAAATGAATAGAATAGACTGTTAGGAATAAAATAATTTAATTTCATGGAACAAATATTAAAATTTTGATTATAAATGTGTAGTAGGTCATCAGAGAAGGCCTTGCTGGTTCATAATGGTTAGGAAAAGAAGAAGAAAAAAAAACAGGTGCGTGAACTTTGCTGACTGCATGAACCCTTTCGCTCTTATTTTATCTCCTTCTATTCTTACTTAATCCATCGATATCCCGACCCAAGGTAATCTTCTTATGGCAAAAGCGTTCTGTTTCGGTGCAGCCAAACCTCGGCTGACAGGGTGGATGTGGATTGAGGGAAGGGGTGGGGGCGGCGTACGGATGGGTGTGACACCTCCCGCTTCATTTGGGATTAGCTCTCCCGCAACGGCTGAACAAGCGGCAGGTTCTCCCCCGTGCGCCGCGTCGTGAACCTCTGCGTCGACCATGCAAGGGGTGTCCGTGTGCGTCAGGATTATTTACGGGTCGCGTGACGAAAGCAAACTGAGCGGTTTGTGTAGTAGAGGAGGACAACGGTGATGGGTGTGCAGAGCATGACCATTTTTTTGTTTTATATCAAAATCTACTGTAATTATTAAAAACAAAGATTTTTTTAGTTTCTTAAAAAAAAAAAAAAAAAGTGGCCACTATGTATCATATTTTCCATGAAACACTTACACAGGGTCGCTTAAAATGTTCCTTATTTTAAAAAAATATATTTGTTTTTCAATTAAGATGTCAATCTGGAATACTAATAATGATAATGTGATACAAATCGATGCAAAAAAAAGAATACATTTTTAAGTATTCCCCCTGAATTTAAATGCTCAAGAATGTAATTTTGATTCAGGATTTTTGTTCAACTACTTTTTAAAATGTACGAATTTAATTGGAAAAAATCCCAAGAATTAATTAAAATTTTCAAAATCAACAGCAGAATTTCAAATTTCTTAAATCTGTTCTGATCTCCACCTCAACTTTGAATACAGTTTCCCTATTAGGCAACGTAATCATATAAAATTGATGAATGCTACTCATAATGAAGCCTTTTGTCCTCAGTTTACGATGGAGTTCCGTTCTGATGGTGGTGCCTCGGGATGTACCGATACCACTTCTTTCAAGCCAAGTACGAGTGCTTGTACAGTACCGACGCTTTATGTCTCACAATTTTGCTAGAAATGTCATTTCTTTTAATCAAATATTGTAAAAAAAAAAAATAATAATAATACTTTTCATGAACAGGACATAAGTGTGGCTCAAATACAAGACTTTTTAGAGTAATATTACAGTACTGTAATTTTAACGAATCAGGCGACGAGGCTCGAGAAACTTGGTGCTTGCCAGACCGCCTCCATCGCCGCTGGAGCGGAATTCATCGTTCATTTTGCGGAGCGTAATTTACAGGCGGCGGTATCGCTGTGTAGTATCAGTATCAGAGCATTTTTACATTTTTTTTTTATTAAGTCCGAGTACAAGTACAGACTTACGACATCGGCATCCGAAGTGGTGATATGACAAGAATTTGTTTAAAATGAAGTCTGAACTTGCCGTAGTCTATTACAATTCTACACTGACATGGTAGTAAAGACATAATTACAGTATGTATCACGTATGAAAAACACTTTTAGGCCATAAAATAATCAATTGAAAAATACGGCATCAACTGAGCGTGTGTTCTTGTGCCGTGTGCCCACGTAGTCTTGCCATCGCTGATACCCTTCTGTGGCAGTATCACAAAAAAAATCAAAAGAACAACTAAAACACACGTAGAGTTTTTACCTCTTATTTTTTTAGATTCTGAGCTGGATTTGTGGAATTCTTATGCGATCTGTGTCTGTATGTGTTGTGCTGGAGAACAATATCCTACCCAAAAACTTTTTTTTTTTTTTAAATATTTTTTTTCAGTCTGGACTGTTAGGTCTTCCTAGCTCATCATAAAAATGCCGCTGTGATGTGTACGGAGCATATTAAAATTATTTAGGTAAAATATGACTTTTTTCTTTTCATCTAAAATTTCAACTTTAATTTTGTAATATTAAAAAAATAAATCATACTTTTTTTTATGCAACTTTACTGTCGTACTTTTTTCCACAATAAAGCATAGCTTTGTTCTTACATGATTCCATTCCCCCCCCCCACAAAAAAAAAACCTTGATATACATATTACAAGTTGATTCTCGTAGTATTATTATATTTTATTCAGTGTGGTTCTACTACTGTCGCGTAGCTCCCATTTATAATTTAATGCAAACAACAATAAAGACGCAAACATATTCTCACCTGTCAGGCTTGATTTATTCCCTTAAATTTCACAGATAAATTACTCATTTTTTATTTTTTTTTATTTTTTTTATTTACACAATTGAAAGATACACATCTTAAATGTACAGAGATAAAATACATAGACTTTGCCTGCTCTTCTTTAGTCCTGCAATTGTTTGTTTTTAAAGCAACAAGGTGTAGTATTTAGACAGCGTCTCTGTCGTTGCCACGGTGACTCAAGATGACCTATTTTTAGTGGTATATAATTTTGGTAGACCAGCCAGGACACCTGTAACGTTGTGCTAACATCGATGCTCACGTTACTTTTCTGTTTGCGGTTTGCTCAAATGATGGGACAATGCTTATTTCAAGACATGGGGTTACAACACAGATGATTAATTAATTATTTTTTTTGTCAACGTTTAGTACGTACATTCATTGCTTGACTTATTTAGAGATGAAACAAATGTAAATATAGTCATTTGTATTTGAGTTAAAAACAACTTGTATTTTCTGTTCTATGCAGTAATCCCTCACACATTTTGCGGTTCACTATTCACGAGTTCACATTTATTTTTTTATTTTTTTTGGGGGGGGGGGGGCGACTATTCTTTTATTTATGAAAAAAAATTCACTTAAACTTAATATAGCCAATTCTAAACAATTTTCGGGAGCGGACTCAGTTACTCGCTATTTTTCGCTGGTCACTGCAACGCTTGGTCTTCTTAGTCAATTTTCACTTCCCAACAATTGGGGGAGCCCTTGAGCAATAACGCATGTGTTCATTACCGTTACCTTTAAGCTATGATCAATGATGCCAAGCATTTTTTATTTATTTATTTTTTTTTTTTTTTAGCTCAAGTTAAAATCAAAGTAAACAAGCGTTACACCTTGGATTACAGTGATCAATGGGAACTTTTATTTCTACCAAGTTTGGTGTCGATAGCTATTTAACTCACTGGCAACGGTCCAACTGTAAACCTTGCTTCAGTGTGACGTTTGCATGCATACAGTTGTTCTGGCTAAGGAGTATTAGAAAAAAAAGGAGTATTTCATATTCTGTATGTGCAACAGCAAAAGTGGAGTAGGAAACAACAATATCCCCAAGCATAGAATACAGTAAACCCCCCTTGCAAATTTGCCTAGTCTTGGATTTTTGGGGGGAACCTATCTGCTGAAAAACTCACCTATTCGCTCTTTTTAAACTCAGGCTATCGCAATAAAAGTATTGCTTTGGTGCTATATGGTAGCATTTTAGTGCCAAGGAAGTACAGTGGGACCTATGATTTTGAAGGCCCCAGTTTTTGTAAGATTCAGTTTTCGACAATTGTTTTTTTTTCTCCAAAATTTGTCACGGTTTTCATCCATCCAGGTGTTTTTTTTTTTCTGGTTTGAAAATGATCAGTACCAAAGTCCTCCACCTGACTGCCAATCATTTCCTGGAATTAAGCGCCCAAACGTTACCGTGTTACGGGGTGTGGCACTTCCTTGAGCGAAGCGTTTTCACTGCTGATCGCTTACTGACTGAACCATGGATTTCACACACTTTTGATCGTAGTTCCTTGTAATATGTTTAGGTGTCTGCAACGGATTAATTGGATTTATATTATTTCCTAAGGGAAATATTGATTACTTTTTCATAAAATGTGGTTATGGTCAGACTTTTTGTCATGGCTTAATCAGAAAAAAAACCAAGGTTCCACTGTATACTGAGGTTAGGTGAGTTTCATTTCAAAATAAGTAGTGCTTTGCCATCTTCATGTGGCATTTATAGGTAATTACAAACCTCTTTAGTGGGGGTGTCACTTGCAGATTTTTGCTAATCTTGACAGGGCTCTCAGTCCCTATCCCCCGAGAATAGCGAAGGTTCACTGTACTGCATTTCAATGGATTCTTTTAAGTCCCGGCAGACACATGCTCATGATGGACACCTTTAGAAAGAACAAGGCCAGTTGGAAAGTTCAACTCGAGGTGGCCTCTGAAGGCCATGTGAAGTTTTTGTGCACAGGCGAGAGGTTGAATAAGGAAAATGGGGGTGGATCCAAAGTCCCCAGGCCCGGATCGAAGGGCGAACACGGAGGGCGAACGCGCTTGGCATGGGAGCAGCTTCAGTTGGGGAGCGTGTCCAATCCCAGCGAGGCCGCGTGCTGCTTGGCTCTCAGCCGGAGGTTTTCGATGCTGGTGGTCTTGCTATTGAGGCTCCCCGGAAGGCCGCCCGACGCCCCCGGCAGCAGCGGGCCGTTCCACACCTGCTGGGCCTGCGATAGCGTCTGGTAGTAAGACTGGCAGGGCAGCGAGCCCAGCGGGGACGGCATGTTGACGTTCATGCCCAAGTAGGGCAGCGAGGACGGCGCGCTCATGTCGAAGGACGGGTAGTGCACCAGGTTGTTGGTGGCCGCCATGTGCTGCCGGAACTGCTCCTGCAGCCGGAAGAGGCTGAGAGGCGACGACGCGTACGAGTTGCTCTGGGCCGGGCCGCTCGTCACGCTGCTGGAGGACGGCAGGGCGGGCGAGCTCAGGGGGGAGTCTGAGAAACAGGAAGAGGATGTTATGAATACACATTCTAAACTACAACTTGTAATTCTTTTAGAAAAACTATACGAGAGGACATGAAGAAAGTGTTCGTACCCGATGTAGGGCTGAGTTGTTTGTAGGACGGCGAGCTTCCACCGTGCTGCGTCCCCCCGTGCGCTTTCGCCTCCTCCCTGGCCCTCCCCCTCGCCTCCCCCCTCACTGTGTCTTCCTCCGCGTCCGCGTTGTCCTCTACCGCCGATTCGCCATCCGACGGCTCGGGGGAAGTGACGTTCACCTCCACGCTCGTCTCGCCGGGCTCGTGAGACCTCACCGCCGCCAGCCTGTCCGACTCGGAGTGGCAGGACGAGGCGGAGGATGGAGGCGGCGGGGTAGCGTGTGTGTCGTCGGCGGGCGGGGCCTCGGCCTTGGCTTCATCAGTAGACGCTTGGGCGGCTCCTGACGCCTCCTTCTGCTTCTGGAGCTGCTCCTTCTGCAGGCTGCGCTGCTTCTTGCGAAACTTGGCCCGCCGGTTCTTGAACCACACCTGAGCACACGCGTTGAAGGAGACACATCATGCGTTGTTCTTCACTATTTCAAATGGTGAAAGTGAGGCGAGCACGTCCACCTCACAGTCCTGAGGTTGGGGGTTTGATTCTGAGTTCCGGCCTTACTAATGGAGTGTGCATGTTCTCCCCATGTTGTTGTTGGTGAACATTATTAAAATATTACAGTAAACCACTGCTATAAATGGGGGATTATGGACCAAACCCTGCTATGAATAGTGAGAAAAATAATGTTGTGTTAACTGCACATGTTGCGGAGACTCTCTAACTTCCACCAACAACCCAGGCTAAACGTAGCTCCTCCCTGATGTCAGTATCTCAGTTAAGACGTTTCGCTTCAACAGATGTCCTTGATGCTAATTGCTTCTTTCCTTTTAGCCTCAGCTTTGGCTCCGTCTTGTGGTATATTAGGGCGTTCCATTCAGCAAATAGCCCAAGATAAGTTCCACAGAAAGAACAGCAATAGGTGAATTTCTGAATAGCGAACTCTTCTGCAATGTTCACTGTATTATCAGAAGCAAAGGCTGGTAGCACTCTTAGCTCATGCTAATCTGTGCAAAGTCTGCAGCTCTGCTTACTTTTTTGGCTTTGACATGATTCAGTCATGTCAATGATCAAGTGTTTTTTTTTTGTGTGTTTTTTTTGCTGTGGATCTTTGAGCTTAACTAATCATGTCATCGGAGGAGAGACTGTCGGTGGTTATTATGTTAATTGTCCCCACTGACCTTGTCAATGGGCCTTAAGTGCAGAATGGTCCACTTTCCCCGATGAAATGAATGGAAATGTCATTAATATGTTACAGCTTCCCCAAAAAACAAGCAAATATTTGTAAATACTTTTTAACAAGTAAAGTAGCACTCTATAATGTTACACTTTATAAAAACATAGCGTAATGATAATTGATTAGCCACATGTTTTGCTTCAATTGAATGGACATTGTGCTGCTCCTTCTCGGGGGCAGTATAATACAGACATGGATACTGTACATGGAGATGGTCTCAATTGCTCAGTAAGGCACAGTGTTATTAGTCATTCTTCACAGAGGATCAATAATATAAATGCCAGTGAATATTATGTTATTTGTCTCCTTGTCTACATGTGTTTCAGTTTTCAACTCTGCGATGCTTGGGTCAAAAGTAAGGTTAAAGACGCTGGTCAGCGTTTTACCTGCACTCGCGCCTCGGGCAGGTTGGTGCACATGGCCAGACGCTCCCGCATGACTACGTCCGGGTAGTGCGTCTTCTGGAAGGTCTTCTCCAGAGCCTCCAGCTGCTGGGCGGTGAAGGCCGTCCTGCTGCGCCGCTGCTTTCGGTGCTGGGAGCCGTAGCGGGCCTCCAGGATGATGTCTTGAAACGTGCAGCCGTTGAGAGGAAAAACAAGCCACACGGCACGTTTAATTGAGGCCCCCTGCGCCGCCCCGGGGGGTCGACTTTGACGCCCCGCGACCGGCGGCTGATACTTACCAGCCAGTCTTTCGGCCAGCGTGAGGGCGTGCACGGAGGGCCGGTAGTCGGGGGCGTGCTGCGCCTGCTGTGCCGCCTGTTGGTGGAGGTTGTACATGGCACTGAGGGAGTTCATGGCGTGCAGGGAGTAGCCGTTGACCCCGTAGTGCTGCATGACTTCGGGGGAGAAAGCATCTAGGTCAGGCCTCTGCTTGCAGTGCTTCCCCGCTTTTGTTCGGACAAAGCACAAATTATTGACATTAGGAAAAACCTCCTGGCAAACCAACAAACAAAAATGTGGATACATAAGTGAATTTTGCCTTCTGCCATCTAGTGGAAGAACATTTAAAAAAAAAAAAAATGCCTTTCACTATATATATATATATATATACAGTACGTCAGTTGCATCGATAGATCAGATGAACTGAGATACATAATTTGCCGTTTATAAATAGTCATTTTTAGAACTATTAAGTTAAACTGAATACTTTCCACCCTCAATTTACTTTAATTTACTCAGTGGCTGAAGACAAATTAATTTTGGGCAGGTTTTCCATCCATTTTATTTATGGAGCTGCAGCTTAAACGTAGTACATCCGTGTAGTATCATATAATTGAGTTGGTTCAACTCATCTGTATCAAATACAGCCAAGATAATAAATGGACACTTTCAAGTCTTTCAATTAACCTGGCATGCATGTTTTTGGAATGTGGGAGGAACCCGGAGAAAACCCACGCGGACACAGGGAGAACATGCGAACTCCACACAGGAAGGCCACAGATTCAAGATTCAAACTCAAACCTCGGCACTGTTAGGCAGAGCGGAGAGTGGAGAGTGGGAAGAACAGAGTTCCAGAGTTTTGGGTGGCCCCACACATTTGTATTAAGTTCATGAATGTCAAAGTCAAAATATTACTTCAGCTTAACAAAAAAAGTACATGTGTAAATTGTTCTTTAATTAGATTTGTTTAAAAAAATTCAACAACAACTAAATGTGTTGCATCAAAGAAGGCTGGAATCTTTTTTTTTTTAGTAGAATTTCCGCTGGAGGGATTATGATTTGTACAATACAGTGTGAGGAAACATCATTATTATTTAGTTAGCGGTTGGAAGTGGATCATTCAAATGGCAACAGGTGGAAGGACAACGACACGAAAAGTCTTTGTGTGCGATTGATAATTAGCCTCGATGCTTTGTAATTGTTCCAAACAGCTTTTACAGCAGGAAGACTAAACTCTTGTCATGAATATCAAAAAGTTACCAGAAAGACAAAAAAAAAAAAAAAAAAAAAAGTGTGCTTGGGATGCTGTGGCCAAATAAATAATGATAATTGAAATGATTACAAAATATGGAATGTCGTGCATTGTATTACTGATATGCATACTGTATACATACATAACTGTAAGACAAACGTTACATTATGATGAAGTATAATATTAAATTGTATTGTATATTTCAAACTCATAATTCACAAAAGATAGTGAAAGTTCACACCTATCAAATTAAGGTACACAATATAACTAAATACCACTTCAAGGATACACAACTATTTATGGTAATGTCTTACTAATTAGGATGGACTGTATATATAAAACATTTGTGTTTTCATCATATTGAACTTTTAAATGAAGATTTAAATATGTAATTCCACCGTCATGCAGTAAATGGTACGTGGAATGAAATAATAAATATGAATATTTCCTGTGATAGAATATTTGTTTTTTCTTAATAAATGTCTTGGTTCTTTCTACAATCTACAATTTATTATGGACTAATCTGTCATTTCTGACCAATAGTAGTGATTTATATAAGGAATGTTAGACATTTTTGTTGTTTCTATTTTCAGTATACTGTATTATGTTCTTTGCTATAATATCAAAGTTTTTTTTTCTCTCCAAAAAACAAACCACTCCGACAACTTGGTTTTCTTTTCTTTTTTTAATTAATGAATTACTTGTAAGATATTCTGCAAATAGTTAAACACTCTTCCTAATATTTGTTTTGCCTTTTTAAAACGACGAGGATGATCGTTATTAATGGTTCATGAACGGTCAAAATAAATAGTTTTCTTTGCTGTGTGACAGTTTAACCCGTTTTTTTTTTTTTTTTTTTTTTTTCTTCCTCCCCCCCCCCCCCCCCCCCCTTCTTCCTGGGTCCTGTCCTGCACGTTGTTCGTGTTGTGTTCCAGACGCCTGCAGGCTGACTGACACATTTGCGTGGGCTCCCCGTGGACTCCTGTCTAATGTGGGTGCAAATAGGTTTGAACCGTACCGGGCTATTAATTTATCATCTGGCTGACACATGATTGGTCGACCAGCAGCATACATGCGTGTGTGATCAAATCTTCTTCTAAAATAACATTATCTCGGCAGTATTCCTGTAATCTGCACCATTTTAAAATGCATTAAAGAAGAGAATAAAAATCAAACATAATGTTCTTTTTCTTATGTCTTCTGTTCAGGACAATTTGGCTCCGGGGTGTGATTTAACCCTCATTATGCTAATTGCCGTGGATTTATGACTTACATAGCATTTGGCTCCAGGCGTGAGCTTTGCATTGAAAACGTTAAAGTAGGAGGGGGGGAGACAAAAAACATTTGAATTGACAATTAACCCGCGTGAAGTGACACGCGAACCTATAAATAATAATCAAATAGAAATGTGACAGCAAACTAAAACTAAAAGTACTGTGCAAAAAAATATTACGCTGCTTGGTTTCTGTAAAACCTGCTTGGTTTCTCGCTTTTTGTCATTGGAGTCAGCAAATAGACGAACAAACACAATGCAAAAATGATTCTGCTCTCTTAGTGGGAATTTTAGTTATATACAGTTTGAGCATTATGGGATTGTTACCATTAAAAATAAAAACAAAAATTCTAAATGCGGTTTTAGTGGGTTTTTTTTTTTTTAAATTGATTTCACTTACCAAGTGATTTAAAAAAACAATTACGTTAACAAAAGTAATACCTAACAGCACAAAACAAAAATGGGAGCATGTCATTTTTTTGTGAACAAAACAAAACATGATTTTCAGTGTTATTCCTACTTACCTCTGTCCTCTTTGTTCTCTTTTAAAATGAAATATCTCCACCCACTGTCGATTATTGTCCTCCTAAATAGTCTCGTCAAAAATCCTCATATTTTTCATTACTGGTTTTAAAAAAAAATCTCTCTCTCTCTCTCTCTCTCTCTCTCTATATATATATATATATATATATATATATATACATACATAGATATATATAGATATGTCATTTAAATGTTTCCCTTTTGAGTTTGTGAAAAGATCCTGAAAACATCCCGCGAGGTTCCTGAAAAGTGGCGAAGATGCTTGCGGCGTCCATCTGTGGAACCTTTTAAAAGTGCGGTGCACCCAGTGACGTGACCATCATGTCGGCCAATCACGTCGCTCTCCTCCACCTCGCAGCCCCGCCCAAATCCGCCACTGAAGTTTAGCGTCCGTATTTTCTGTATTGTTTAAAAACATGATGAATGTAATTAATATTACCTTATAGTAATTTTTTTTTTTTTTTTTTTTTTTTTTTTTTACTTTGCTGTAAATGAGTTCGTTACATACTTTACATCAACATTGCAATTAACGATCATTTATTTCTTATTGTAACTACTATTTATTTCACTCAACATGAAAGATTAATAGATTTAGTCTTATGTATTTTTCATTCGAATTTAAATGTGTAGACATACAGTTTATGTCCAGAAAATAAATATGCATTTTTGCTTTATTTAAAAAATAATTTTAAAAAAGCTATCGTATTTAAGGGTAATCAAAGAGTTTTAATTAATTACATATTTATTTTTTTATTTTTATTATTTGTTCTTTCTTTTCAGGTTTATTCGGGGCCCTGTTACCCGCGCTGGAGACGCAGGCTGCCGGGCTCCTGCCTCCAGCTTCTCCCGGTCGGGCCCCCGAGGGATTTATTTGGGGGTTCAGGATTTGGTAGACAAGACGCCATCTAACCCCCCCCCCCCCCCTCCAAAAAAAAAAAATCTTGAAATGACTGCTGGTAAGAGGATTAAAACAATAATGCCCCGCTCCTCTTCAAGGTTTTTTTTTTCCCGTCAAAAGATTTCTTCTCCGTGAGGAAAAAAAGCGTTTAGGTTTTTGGAATTAAGGGCAGCGAAAAGAAGGAGACGAAGTAGCCTTTTAATGTAAGTAAAGCTTGCATATTTTGTGGAGTGCAGACTGAGAAACAAAAAAAAAAGTGTAGAGGGGGTGCAACGAGGTGAGATGCCAAACTTCACTGGAGATGTTTGGACACATTTGCAGCCGTGCAGCGTGGGAAAGGGAAAAACAACCCTTGACATTTTTCTTGTAGTTTTCCACCCTGCAAGGGTATAGCATGTATTTAAATATGTGTGATTTCATAACTTCCTGGCAGATGACATTATCTGTTAAATTGAATAGGATGAAAGGAGAACCACAGTAATATCTAAGATGACAATTCTAACCCTTTTATTTGGAGGGGGTTTTTTTTTTCTTTTTTACAATTGCTAAATGTAATCAAAATACATTTTTAATCTCTATACACACACACGTGTTTCTTTTTTCTTATAAATGGTTGAATCATGTTTACTATAACACTGAGCCAAAAAGGATCTTAATATCATAAAAAAGATTATATAGATAGATAGATAGATAGATAGATAGATAGATAGATAGATAGATAGATAGATAGATAATGCATTCATCCTTTGCAGAAAAGGAATTTGGCACAGAATAAAAGCACATTAAATGCAAAGTAAGCAAAAGAAGCGAGGCAAAGCAAAATGAAAAATATGCAAAAAGTTTGTCAAGTGTATGATTTGCAAAGATTGTATAAGTTCTGCTTGAATCCAAATATGTTTCTCAAGCTCAACACGGGCTTAATGAGATTTTGGGCCAAGAAAAAGGAGTCGCACAATCAGTTCTCCTCTTCTGATTGATTTATTCACATGTTGCAGCTCATTGGCTTTCAAATGGTAAACACATTTTGCTCACTGCTGCTGCTGCTGCTGCTGCTGATGACGATGACGCGGATGCTGATGATGATGCTGCGGCAGTGGAAGTTTTCGCTCTCCTTGCTCATTGTGCTCACCTTCAGGATGCTAACTTTCCCTAAACCTCGAATTCATCTGAGATTTTGCTGGATTTCCTGGGGGCTCTCATTGTTCTGTGCCCCCCCTTTAAGCTCCTCTCCAGATCTAACTCATCGCCTTTCCTCTCCATCATCCTCTTCCCGCTTGCAAACTTTATCCTCTGCATCAGGACCGGAGGCGGCTCAGCCGAGGGAAGCCGCGGCGATTTATGAACCTCGTTCGGTTTTTAATCGGGTTTTAAAACGCGTGGATGTTTGTCGTTCCGCTCCTTCAGCGGCCACTGTCGAGGAGAAAGTTGATGCCGTCAGCCTCCGGAGCCCATTACCTTGTATCATTAAGCTTTCTTGAACATCATGAATATATTAGCCGGCACGGCCCGCGCGTGCTCGCCGCCGAGGTTAGCCCTCGCACGCGCGCTCGTTTGGGTGAAATTAATCATTTTGATGCATGGCTCGGAACGGAGCGCTTCCAAGGGACTCCTGTGACTGGAGTGACAAAGCGAGCCGCCGTCAGCCATCCTCTGACTTCGCGAGTAGCCCTCAAACTCCGTCGTGACGTGTTGTCGTGGAGCGAGGTTCTGCTCCGGGGGAGGATGGTGTCGAAGAACGACGACGCCAAGGCCTCCAAGTGCTGCCGGATGCCAGCTGACAACCGCCGTCAACTCCTTCAAGTGAAAGATGAGGTCAGCTGCGTGTCGATGCGGGTACACACGTGCGCATACCGGTTTTGGACATCTTAATCGATTTGGGAAATGTGAGAGACCCCACACTTGACGAGGGAAAAAAATATATCTTACTGCTCTTATACATTTTCTATAAAACATTTACACACTCCTGTTCGAATGCCAGCTTTTCCCCTCCCCCCTTTAAAGTGCTTCTAATTAAGGGCAAATAAGCAACAATGTTTTTTGCTTTGTAGCTGAAAATCTGAAGGTTTTGTGCTTTTGCTATTTCAAACTGTTCATAATTCCCTTTAAATTGACTAAGGCCTGAGTTCCAGCTGTTTTGTGTTTGCGCCAAACATACTTTTTGGGATTCATGGCCAAAGAGTTCAACCTTGGTTTCATTGGACCATAACGTGTTTTGGGAGGTCTTGTTATGGTCCAGTGAAACCAAGCTTGAACTTTTCGGCCCATACTTCCATCAGGTATATTTGGTGCAAACACAACACTGCTCATCACTAAAAGAACACCATCCCTACAGCAAAGCATGGTCCTGGCAGCATCATGATTTTAGGCTGTTTTTTTTTTTTTTTTTTTTTGCCATCTGGAACTGGGGCCTTAGAAAACATGGAGGGAATTATGAACAGTTCAAAGTAGCAGTCAGTGTTAGCCTTTAGGCTTGTACGAGGGGAAAAAAAGTCAGGAAAGTCAGATTAATGGCGTTTTGCTGTCAGGGGTTGCCACAGCGACTCACTTGCGTGATTTGTTTGGCACCGTTTTTATGCCAGATGGCCTTCCGGTCGCAACCCACCCATTTTTATCCGGGCTTGGGACGACCTGAAATTTATTTGGTGTTCATCAGAGGTACTTTCAATAGTGGCAGGCATGTGCTGACTCCAATTTAACAGGAGTTTGAATGAAATTGGTTAATTCAGAACACAGCCACTAGTTGCAAGAGGATGTGCGCACTTTTGCAACCGCATTAACTCAGGTGTTTATTTGTATTTCCCTTTCGATTTGTTTTTGTTTTTCAAGTCAATTGAGTTGTTGAAGTTATAAGTCACATTAATGGTGGGGAAAAAGTTTTGAAAAGATTGATCTTGGTCAATTTCTTTGAATATCACATAAACTTGGCATTTGAACAGGGGTGTGTTCACTTTTTATATGTACAGTTTGTAATGCACAAATTGAACAACACGGCCACACCACACACGTACAGCAACCGTATCTTCACCAGCCACCATGAGTCTCCTCATCCAAATCAGACGTCTGCTGTCGTACCAAAACCGACCTGTGAGAGGCGGCATGGTGCCACAGGGAGTACGAACTAATGTAAAATACAAAGAAGGAGAAAGAGTAGTGTTTACACACCCCCCCCCCCCCCCTTCGTGAAACCTATCATCAGCTATTCAGTGAAAAAAAAATAAAATCAACTATTTATGTATGTACACATGTATTATATTGAAATCAAATCATCTGTAAAGCAAAACTCAATGACACTACACTAATGTCCCCAGGATGGCTCAAGGATGAAGTTTTTCTACTGTTTCTGGACAGGTAGCAGACACGCTGACGTGTACAGTTAAGTACCAAAGCAGCTACAGTACATCCCGTAAAGACATTGTCTGCCTCTGTGAAGGTGACCCCAAGTTTTCCTCACTAGTTTATCCCGGCGTGATCCTGCGGAGGCAACCCGAGGCCGCTCTCCCGAACGTTCCCGCTTGCAGACTTTGACGTATCGAGGCTGGCAGGTTTGTTTCCTCCCACTTTCTCAGAGCCGCGCTTTGCTTGTGCCCCTCCGGCTGCGGCCCAGCACAAGGGTTCCTATTGTCGGGCCCTAATCCAGGGGATACACAGCTTTAGCAACATGGTGGGATAAAAGCCCATCAAACCACTACTTTACGGGGGAAAATCTTCGCTAATCCCTCGCTTTATCTAAACAAAAGGAGAGAAACAAGAGGATAGAAAGAAATTGTGCAGACACAGGGCAAGAGCGGGAGCTAAAATGCAAAGAAGTAGTTTCACTGGAGAAGCTAACCATTTTTGACAGGCTTTCAGGAAAGGATTGACACAAAACGGACACCGGGATTCCAAAATAGGGCCATTCAGGGTCTCTCTTTATTCTCAAATTGAGCCTTAAGATCCTCCACGGGATATGTTGAAATTAGCCAGATTAAATTCCAGAGCCGTAAAGGGACTTGCGAGGGGGCACCTGTCAGATTTGGAAGTGGTTCTCAGTTTGGATGATGTAAACTATGAGATCCTCAGCTTTGGCTCGCAGGAGAACGTATGGGAATGTCTCTTTTTCCTGAGCGTGACCTAAAAAAAAAAAGATCCCGGGTCAGGAATAATTGAGCCAATTCCATGCGTGGGAATTCCCCCAAAAGACGCTGAATGGCAGCGACAAACCCTAATTCTGTTTCGACCAGCTTGCGGACGCGCCGGCCATTGTTCCAGCGGACCTCCCGCGTACATCAACGCACGCCATCTCGCTGCTGATATGATGGACAAATCCCCGTGACCCTGTTTCACCGCCAATTCCAATTTGTGTCTCGGCCTTCCGAATCCCAAGCGTCGCGTTGGGCAAATGACCGAGTTCCGCACTCCATTTTCCTGCCGTCGCATAAACGCTCCACCAGAGGACCATTTGGAGTCCTGCAGAGATTGAGAACAGGTCGTTTTCTTGTGCTTCTCCAAGTCCATAAATAAACTAGCGTAGCTCGGAGGCTCTCAGGTGACGATGATCATTTACTAGCTGCCACTGCAGCCAATACGCTGTCCTTGCGAGACTTTAAACGACACCAAACTTCTGGATTTTAAAATTTCATATACATCATGGGTCCAAACGGACTTTGCTGGAATGCTATTTGTCGTCTTCCCACCCCCACCTCCGAGCACGGTGCCTTGTTACCCCCTGGAAGGGGGTAATTAAGAGATAACAGACTGGGGATACTCATGTTGGAATGAATGATTAGTGATTCATTACATGAGCTTAGAAGGAGCAAAAATGAGGAAGTGGTTTTGTGGGTGTATGTGAGTGTGTGTGTGTGTGTGTGGGGGTGGCTGACATTGCTACTGGAGAAATTGCCAATGGATTTATCGGGGAGTAATTAACTATCACCCAGGGAATGGGGCTCCCAAACCTACAGCTGAGTCAGACAAGAGAAGAACCCCGAATGCAGTCGATACATCGCTATTATTAGGATGATTTCAAATGGACTTCAATAGTATGTTTACAAAATATGACATTTTTCACATTCTGTTGTGCACTGAAATCATTTTGCATGCATTTGCAAAAATAAACGTGTTTTAAAAAAAGAAATTCTGCACTTAAAGTAATTACCATTGTCAACTCAACTCAATTTAACTTATTTAGATAAATGGTTTGAGCAGACTACCATTTGCAAAGATGAAACAAAAGCTCGAAGAACAAAAAATGACACCATATGCAAATAACAATAATAAAAATATTGTTGCAACACTGCCATCTAAAGGGATCTGTTAGTCATTACACTTGATTGCAAACACAAATTTCAGAGACAAGCTGTAGTCCTCCACTCCTTCCCGTTGAAAAATACGCTTGACGTATATACAGTATCCTTCGGTAGCAGTAAATGGTTGGCCTCCAGTGGACGAACATAAACGTCCACAGCACTGTATGATTTAATTTGTTTTCTATCCATTTCCCAGTCATCTCCCACTACCACATTGCAATCTGTTAATCATCCGCACACATCTGTATCATCTGTACAACTTTTAACCAGAGTTGATCGGTAAATATTTTTGCACTCGCACGGTGGAAATACATCACAAATGAGACAGTACAGAGGGACAAAACATTACCTGTCATTAACTACCACAATTTCTTGTGTTATAATGCGCACACATGTATAATACGCACCCCCAAAGTTGACCTCAAAATTCTGGAAAACCCTTCTACCTATGTATAATGCATTTTTACAATGCATGATTTTGCTTCTCCAAATGATTTAAACGTATTATCTGTATTTTTTTAGTTTTTATGAAGGAATTATTCTGAAGTTAAGCACTTTATTTGAACACGTAATACTTTCTTTTTATTTACTTGCTCTTATTTTGAAATTCACAGCCCTACCTTTATTTAGTAAATGAGAAAAGACACAGTTGTGCTCATGTTTGATTACCCAGGCAGCATTTGTAAGATGGGTACAATTCTTTAAAGAAAACATGAAGGGCCAGGCGAAACACATTTACTTTTATTTTAATGGGATTCAAATTAAACTGTCAAGCATTTCAGAAAAGCATTATCATTAAACAAAACACAACCATAAAACAATTAATGATGGTTGTTGTTCAGTCATCAGTCGTATTTAAAAAAATAATAATTCACAAATTCTGCCTGGGTATGAAAAGGTATGAGCACAACTGTACATATATGCAGTCATACGTGCCCCTGTCATATTGGAATGAAAGTGTAGGCTACACCTTTGTCATAACCTCAAGGTGGCGGTGGCATATTGGAATGAAAGTGTACAGCTTTTTCATAACCTCTCGATGGTGGCATACATTTATAAAATATATATATATATATAAAAAATAAACAAACAAACAAAAAAAATCCCATTTCCCCTATACCTATGTATAATGCGCACTATTGATTTTTTACATTCTTTGGGGGGAAAAAAATTGCAATATACACAAGAAATTACAGTATATAATTCATATCCTGCTTATCTGAAAATAAAAATAGGCTACATATATCTGGAAATATTAAAATGTTATTATTTCATGTTTATTTTGTCTTTTTCAAGTTAATGTGGCAATGGAGGGGCAGGACTCCAGCGCCCTCCATTGGCCAGCCACCGTGACTACACATCCTGAATTTGATTGTGTGGAAATTGAGGAGTATCTAAGAACAAGTGCACGGCGCACACAATGGCTCCCATCCACTATTTGACTCGAGTGATCCTATAAAGTCCATATTCCCTTCTTCATAGTCCTCCAAAGCCAGGCTCCCATCCAGGAGTAATCCTCTCTGGCCCACATGAGCCGTACAAAGCGGCGCGCTCTTACACAGAGAAGTTGGGTTTTCTCCGTCTGTTTTTATCTGATTTGGGAGCACTTAGAAACAGCTCCGAGTCTTTACGCGATTCAAATGGACGGGCGGTATGACAGTGCGAGGTACCTCTCGACATCTGTCTTTTGTTGTCAAATCTGCGATAAAGCATCTGAGGGTCATGCGGATTCCGACATTTAGAGAATTGAGGCTCATCTGTGCAGCTTAAGTGCAGTCTTCTCTTAAAGGCCTTCATCGCAATAATGGCCGCTGATATGTGCAAGTTAGCAAGCGTATACGCACGCCGAAGGCTTCTCCTGTAAGCTTTATTACTGTACGGTGTTGTTTTGTGAAACGAGCATCAGGGATTGTTTTTATTGTGGCTTTATAATCTGGTTTTAGGTCGTGCTCTGCAAAGCCTTCTTAGAAAGGCTTTGGCTGACCTCAAGAGAAGAGCCGCAGCCGGCATTAAGCGAGAAAAAAAACGACATGACGTCCACAAAACCGAAGGTGCTGGATGGCCTCACGGTGCTCGGCAGGTATGTCAGACGCCATGGGAGCAATATTTTATTCGTAAACATCACTGAGTGGGAACTGAACCCACGCTGCCTGCACCAAAGTCAGGCGAGTGTACCGCTACACCATCAGTGACTTATAACCTATACAACTCAATGTAATTTTTTTTTTTTTTTTTTTTTTTTAGAGAGGGGAAGTAAAAATAAACAACTGAGATAACATGGTTGCACAAGTGCACACACCCTCTTACATAGTAAATCGGGATGTGGCTGTGTTCAGAATAGCACAATCACATTCAAGCTCATGTTAAATGGAGCTGATCACAAACGTGTCACCATTTAAAGTGCCTCTTATTAACCCCAAATAAATTAAGGTGGGAGCATATGTACAACTCTCTCAAGGACTCAATTAAATGACACTCAAATATCAAAACACTTTAGGTGGAATTGATGACAGAGAAGTTGATTTGTGTTATTAAAAATATTTATGAATGAAGAAAAAAGGGCAGCAGCAAAAAGGGATCTTTCTTCATCCAGACCCAAAGGACAAGTGCTTGAGCACCACTTGGGGTCTATGCATGCATGTGCCTCGTCGTACTCATGTGCTCATGCGTGACCGAGTGTGCCGTGTACTTTTTAAAAAAAAACAAAACTGTATGCGGGCCCTTCTGCCGAATCTGTGCCATTTATTTGCTTTTTGTAACTCTCTCAAAATATATTAGCATTTCTTTAGTTTTTTGTCAACTCTAAATCTGTTAATACACATAAATCAATCTACTTAACACATTCACTGCCATTGACGGCTTTAGAAGTCAAATATTCATGTTAACTGGAAAGGCTGGCAGTGAATGAGTTCAAATGTGTATTGGGCCTATATCAGCCAATTGTTTTATTGTACTAAACATCCTCATTGAGTAACACGACTGAAATTTACATTAGTGAGTTGTTAACAGAGAATGAGCAAATACATGACGTACAATCCATCCATCCATTTTCAACACCGCTTATCCTGGTTAGGGTCGCGGGGCGCTGGAGCCTATCCCATCTGAATTCGGGCGAAAGGCGGACTACACCCTGAACTGGTCGCCAATCAGTCGCAGGGCACATATAGACACGGACAACCATTCGCACTCACATTCACACCGGCAGTGGGAACTGAACCCACGCTGCCCGCACCAAATTCAGGCAAGTGTATCACTACACCATCAGTGACCACATGACCTACAATATAGTATATATAGTACAATATAGTATACTAGTACGTTACAGTGATTCAACAAAAAAGTTGTATTTTAAGTATAAACAAATAAAAATGAGGTAACAGGAACCATCACTGTTGAAATATCATCAAATATACAGGAAAAATAAACGAGTGAACTTAATTTTTGGCCTTCTTATGGCCTGCAGAGGATGTGCATGATGCAACTTTCTGTGGACCATGTGACTATCGTGTGTAATGTGTTGTGTATTATGTGAATATGTGAATCTGTTATGTGTTGTGTATTATGTGAATATTCCAGATTTTGTGTTCGAGTCACAGGAGTGAATGAAACCCCAGGGACATTACGAAAGTGTGAATGTACACGAAATAAAAACATTTTATTCTAAAGAAACTAAAATTCGAATACAGCTGGGATAAGGAGTAACAAAAATATGTAAAAAACAAAAAACAAACAAACAAACATTGAATTTCTAAGTGATTTAAATTATTATATTTCATGGAAAAGTCTAATTTAGGAAACATGACAGACAACAAATGGCATTTTTGGTAAAGGTAGTTTAAAGTAATCTTTTATATTTTATTTGTTATAAATATGCTATCGGATCAACGTGCAGGACACTTTGCATAATTAAAAAACAAAATTTTATAGTTAATTTTATCAAACATTCATATAGTTGGAAACAAAACCTCCGTCTTGTTTTTGATGACACTGACTATGCTACCATGTTTTACTGTTGGTCATTATGGTGGTACTCGAGTATTTTATCGGGTAAAATGAGTAAAAAGTGCATGTTACGCAAAAGTCTGGAAAAGAAACAGAGTGAGAGAAGTGGACAATATTGTAGAAGAATAGTGGCGAGATGTTATGTAACAATAAGCAGTCAGCCAATCAGCATTGTTTCTTTATACTCAAACCTTCTAATCATTATTTGTCTTGTACAGATACTGAGTTTTCTCCATTCATTGTGTTTTTGGGGTAATTTTTCTGTTGTTGGATAATGGTTTTAATATTAGCATGTGCCGTTGTAATTTGTATTGTAGAATTATTTTGGGTCAAGAAAAGTTAAATTGATTAAGTTTTACTCATCCGTCATTACAAAGAGAACTACTGTAAGTGTTCACAGCTCCTGTATATTACATTAAATTTACTTGGAAAATAGTTAACAGAACTCCAACTGATGTGAGTAAACTAACAATAAATGTTAATGTCATTGAAATTACATAGGCCAACATGACTGATTGTGAAGACCCTGTGCAGATTAGATTAGAACGGGCAACCATATCTTTTCTTACTTTGCTAGCCCAGTGAAGTTAGCAAAATATTGTTCCTTGTCTGATAATGTGCGACAAGAGTTAAAAGCTGTGTTTTATTTTGTTTGTTTGTTTGTTTAGCGTCTAAGAATAAATCACAGTGACACATGTGGACATGATAGACTTGCTAATATTATTACATTTGGGTCCTCATGACTATGAATGAGATGAATGCGCAGCGCAAACACACGAGGGAGTGTCATGGAAGCTGATGACGGTGCAATAAAAGGACGCATGGAGACTTCACACCCGCACCCGTCACTGATATGATGAAGTGGCCGCTTTCACATCGTGTGCATGTGTCTGTGTGTGTGTGTGTGTGTGTGCGTGTGTGTGCGCGTGTGTGTGCATGCTTGCCTCCGAGCCCGTCCCGTCCCGTCCCGTCAGATGGTTATGAATAATGTATTGATAGCCAGCCCCCTGTGGCATAGTCCTCACAATCCCGCCCGTGTGTGTGTTGTGTTGTGTTGTGTTTAGTCTGCCCAGCTGGCGGGGGTCACTCTCACACACACACACACACACACACACACACACACACACACAAGCGTGCGCACACAATATGTGTCAGTCCCACGAGAGGTGTGTGTGTGTCCATGTTCCCTTTTCATTCATCAATCAGTGGGCCGCCAAAGTGTTTAACAGTAACAATGAGGCTGTTAAGAGGCCCCTGACGACATGGCAGGAGTGGTGATAATTACCCAAACATGAAGTTGTCACTCTTCACGGCACCTCCTCCTCAGCATCTGACCCTCCCCCCCAACCCTTTATTTATTTATTTTTTTATTTTATTTTAAATGGGTGCCACCGTGACACCGGGATGGACAGTAATTGGCTGGATTGATTTTTTAAAAGCGTGTTCATTTGGCCCCTTCCTTTGTGTGAAGGGAGCATTTTCATTAAGCCTGATAAATGCTTCAGTGTGTTCAGTGTCACATTCACTATATTTAATGTATGTCACATCGTTTTTAGCCCTTATATTAAAGGAGTCCTTCACTCCTTAGTTGTATTTACTAAGCTTTACGTGATCGGGATTTTTGGGCCCGATCACCGATTTGCGAGTCGAAATAAACCGATCACCGATCCAATCACAAAGTGGTGCAATATATCTATTTACATAACTTTTTTTTAGTTACTGTATATACAGTGGATCCTCAGGTTACACATTTAATTTGTTTCATTACCCCGTTTGTAACCGGAAACATTCATAAACCGAGGTGTTCAATGAGGTTTAATGATTCCCATTGAAATGAATGGAAATGCAAGCAATCCATTGCAGCCACATCACGAATACTTTTTTATTAAAAAAATTTTTTTTTTTGTGGTTAAAAATAAATAGTGCAATATAGAAAGAAGTGAAAACACACTATTACAGTATAAGGAAATAGCACACTAAGTAAACACGCTAAAATGTTTATTGCTCATTAACTTTAACTAAAGAGGGGAAAAGGGAGCAGTGTTCCTCCATAATAACAGGAAAATCTGATTCAGGTGTTTTTTTTTTCTGTTTCTTTTCTAATTCATTGGTTGACTTTGGGACAACAAACTGATCCAGGAAAAGTTGTCTTTTTCTGTTGAGAAAAAAAATAGTGAAAGTGCAACGTCATTGAAAAGATTCATTGCTCTGTTGGCCAGTTGGCTGCGCATTTCTTTTGATCATTTTCATGATTTTTTGATTGCCTTGCTCACACTGTCACCAGCGAGCACTTTCTCATAACACAAAACGGATGCTGCTCGCATCTGTGATTGGGTGAGTCTGCAAAGGCGCAACGTCAGCCCAGCAGCAACATGCTTGCACAGCTGTTTTGATGTGATTCCGTGCGTGTCTTAATTACAGAGATGTTACAATTCGATAAATAACATACATTTAGTTAATAAGTTCAATTCAAAAAGTTAAACTTATACTTTAGAGACGTACTACACACACTCAGAGTGAAATAATTCCTGATTTTTTTATTTTTTATTTAGAGTATATGTATAATTTTGATAATCATAGCTCACAGCAAATGAAAACCCCAAAATACACTATCTCTAGAAATTACAATATTAAACGATAAAGAAACAATGGAAATTATTTTGAATGTGGAAATTAGGCATTTTAATTATTTTTTTTTACCATGTCAATCACAAATCGAAAGTGGACGACGCTATTACTTTTGAAAGCTCGCAACAGCTTTCTACTCACAAGACACGCGACAGGGCGAAAAATAAACAAGCTTCCTGATTCTAACATACACGATGGCAGCAGAAAGATTGCATCGGCTGCAATGTCTTGATTCTCGGATCCAATTAATGACCTCATTGATCGGATCGGCGAGTTATGACATTACGGTGAATCACAAAATTTGCACAAAATGCTAAATATCGACCGATCCAATATAGCTGACCAAATCAGTGGATTTCCATCCAGCAACCTTCATCCTAATTTCACATTAATAGAATTAGTAATTAACTTATCATTGTGTTTATGAGAATTTTATGTTGTGTTGCGAGATAGGGACTGAAGTTATTGACGGCTCCTAAAAAGGTCTATAATGTACTTTAATTGCCTTTAGATGCCACAAGATGGTGGGAAAGGACTACCTTTGTCTAAATGAAGCGCCTCAACTCACTTCAACATATCCTTGGAACCCAAATGCAAACAGATGTGCCAAAGCGTTACTGTTTTTAATCAACTGCCTTTTTCAGGGCCTTGTCAAGTCCCAAAACATTTTTGAAAAAGCAGGTATCATCGAGAAAATATATTTCAGAGAGCCAAACGAGACTCCCAAAAGTCATTTAGTAACAGGGGCGGAGCCAGAGTGCGGCCAAGGTGTGTCGGGAAGTATCGAGAAAATACTGTATTCCCCCAGTGACGATTGGTTTTCAAGCAGGAAAAAGTTTGATCGACAGAACTTTAAACTGTATCACCTCTATGAAAGCTCAGCATTGTTTCGCTACAAAGTTGAAAACGTGGCGTTCAGGGGTTTTTATTGGTGGCGAACAGCGGCGCACAAACAAACAGAACCAGCGCGATCGCATAGCCTGGAAACTCATGCTGAGGCTAATCCATGATATTGATCAGTGCGTTTCCTATGGGCCCCGGTAATCCATCACGCTAACAGTGTGGGATAGGCCTAATTTATATCATCTGAAAGGTGTAATCAAAGATGAATGAGCCTCGGCGTGATAGAAATGTGCGCTGGGTCATAATTTCCGGGCTCTATGAATAATGATAGAAGAGGCTCGAGAGAAACTACAAATAGAATCTATATCTAAATTTCACACAATTTGTGCAGTCTTGATAACACAGCAGAATTTAGAACGTCCCTGAAGTCATACAATGTTTCTATTTTTCTTTATTTTTTAAATTATTTTTCTTTGAAATACTTTTATGACAGATCGGAACGTTATTTCCAAAAATTGCCTGTGCAGATTCATGAAGGTTTTGTATCTACGGCAGTTTCCATTCCCATAATTTCTGCTGAGGGAAACATTCCACTACGCAAATACAGTAGACGTATTGAAAACATTAATCAAAAGTGTACCTGAGGCGTCGCATGAAAAGCAGCCAGCGTCTTAAGTTTACACAAAAGCGCGCAAACGTGTGCGTATCTTCGTCGAATAAGCAAACAAAAACTTGCGTCGCAACACAAAAGGGAGGCTCGTGTAACATGTTGACCCCGGAGGCTGGAAGATGGCGGCGCAGCGAGGGAGTGTGTGTAAATATAAATATATATGACTGTTTCCCCCGCTTAAGAAGTGCAACCCTTTAAATAAGGCCAAGAATAATCTGTTTCCCTCGTCGCGGTCGATCCAGCCGAGGGATTTGCAGAAACATTCGCCAGTTTGACACAGATCTACATAATCATTTTAAGTTCCTCGCCGCTCCTTCCAATGATTCTGCTGCTGTCACTTTAGATACTGCTAAAACTGATTTGGGCGCCCTAATCTCCCGCTATTTCTTAGACTGGAAAAATCTCTAATATTATAAGGAGATTATTTCATTTATAATTGATTGAGTGCAATTGCCGGAGTGCCACTTCAAAGTTGGCTGAATTAAAGACGCCTTTAAGACGCCCCGGTGCCGGGCGCGGCCACCCGCTCGAGGTTGCGTTGAAGAGGAGGGCTGAGGATCACCCTCACGCACAACATGCACACATTACAGTTGTGCATGTTGTGCGTGAGGGTGATCCGTGCAGATTTCTGGAAGCGGGCTCAAGCAAAGTATACCACTCTTGAGGTGTCCATTTAGCGGCAGGCAGACTGATCCAAATATGGATAATATCGATACCGAGGTCATCTGTTTGCACCGCTGTGATCTCGGCAACTACAGGCCAGGGTTTCTTTACGCTCAAGTCTTTCAATGGGGTTGTTTAGTTATTAACACTTGATTTTTTTCAAATGTATTTTATTTATTTATTTTACATTTTTCTTTCTTTCTTTCTTTCTTTCTTTATTTTCATTTGCAGTCATTGTTTTTTTTTCTTATTCGTAAATTGTTATTCTTTTTCAAAGTCTGATGTTTGATTTTTGCATTATATTTCATCCACATTTTGAATTCAATACATAAAACACAAAATACAATACATTGTATTTTGTATGGTTTGTTTATTTCAGGAAAAATCCAGAAAAGAAGAGCAAAATAAAACAAATTTTGCATTGTTTTTTGAGAACACTACCTGAAAAAAAGGGAAATTTGTTCCCAAAATGATCATTTTGTGCACTGTCTCTATTTCAAAATTGAGACTTGGCAATGCATGGTGAAATTGGTTTAGTTATTATTCAAGAAATATGTTTGTTATGAGAATTAATTATCTCTGCTGGGTTTTTGCTAATCAATAATCCAAGCGTAAAATCACAGAAACACTTGATGTTCATGAAAATTCATTCAGATTTAGCAATTTGACAATTCACCTTAATTAATAAAAAGTATCAGTATCGGTCTTGTTATCGATATTAATAGAGGTACCAGTGATACTGGGCCTGTATTTACATATTCCTATCAGTATTACTTAGTACTTGCTAACTATATATTGGTAACTACATCTTACAATATTGCACACCACTAATTAGCAATTTGATGATTCATCTTAATAATTCAAAAGTATCCTTATCAATGTCTGCATCATATCAAAATCAGTATGATACGGCACAATTTTTAATTGGCATCAATGTCGGTATACTGCATGCGATACCGGCTCTGTTATTACTTGGTATCAATATCGTTATCAGCGATATTGTCCCTGCATTTTCTTGGTCTGAGGCCACGGCTGACGCCGCGGTGCGTTCGCTCGCCTCGAGCTGCGTCGGTCGTCACAGTTGCTTGAGAACACATCCAAAGGATGAGAGCCCTTCGGGTGAAGTCCACCTGTAAGAGACTTGAATATCTCTCATTCTCTGAAAGCCCTTTCTTCTTTATAATCACCTTCCTTAAAGGTGTACACCGGAACCTAAAAATTGGAGAGCCCCCAACCCCCGCCAGATTCTTCATCTGTCTTTAGTCACCTCTCATTGGTCCACTTCTTCGAGGGTCTTTATTAATACAGAGAAAGAGATCGTGAGTCTTTAAAGACACATTGGCCAGAAGATATGGCCTATTGAAGTGCTTAGTTCTGACTAAATGAGTCTTGACATCAAGGAGGATGCTCAGCCCAGTATTGTAACCAGTCAATGCCCCCCGCCCCCATCACACGTATATCTTACTGCCTTAGATGCTCTGACTCCCCCTCCCCCTGTCCGGCAGCAGCAGCACTATAGCCCGACCACATCATAATCCTCTTAACGCTCTGCCTTATTAACCATTCATCTAAATGACATGAAAGCAACCGGCGCTAAAGTGTGTGAGAAGGACAGCGAGAGAGGTTGGTGGCTGTTTTTCAGGGGGGGGGGGTAAAAAAAAAATAACGCAGAAAATGATGCCCCGCAACATAAAGTGCAAAACCTTTAACCATCTACTTGATTGGTATTTCACGCATTTGATCATGTGACAAGTGTATCTAAGTCCGCCCCAATGTACTTTAGGGTCCATCAAGCGGAGCCAATTTAGACGAGCGCGTTCCGCTAAATTGAATTCCAATTAAGACGGCTGTGCAGATGATGAATACGCGGATGATCCACGTGGCTTTTGACTTTTTCAATTTGGGAAATTGGGCATTGCTTGATCCCTCTTATGCCCCCAACCCCACACAAATACCACTGCTGGAGGAAGCCACTCATTAGGGTCCATTTGCGAATCAAGTTTTCACTTCACCCCATTCGGAAATTCATTTTCAGTCTTTTGACCCACTGTGTGCCCCCTTCACCGAGTAGTTGGGCAGACCAATACTGAAATATTGATACAGTGGCGCCTTGAGTTGTGAGTCACCCGATTTAGGAGTTTTTCGAGATACGAGCCGTTGATCAGGACAATTTTTTGCGATGGGAATCTCCATAAGCACACGAGCTGACAATTAGCATCTATGTGATAACCGGTGCGGCAACTCATGTATACAAACCATATAACAATACTCACAGGCATATATTCTTTATCCTCTGTGAAGAACGACTAATATTACTGCCGTACTGAGAAGCTGAGAGAGGAGCTTCTGTACAATATATCCGTATGTCCGTCTTATACTGCCCCCAGGTGGCCAAGGCGAGCATACCAGAATGAGCAGCACAACTGAAGGCGAAAGTGTGACAAAAAATGTATAATTCTTTGTCCATTTTTATTTAATTATGTCATTACTGTATGTTTTTATAAAGTATAACATTGTATTAGAGGTGCAATGTTTAATCGATCAATCAATCAACAACTAATCAAGTCAAAATTTTTTTTTCTAATCCATTAATCGTTTCCAGACCTTGTTTAACTTAAAATTGTCCAAATCCTCGGAATTTCAGCCTCTCAACAGTAAGTATTAATAACTATATTTATCAAAATAATAAAGCAGTTAAAATTAATATTTGTAAAATAATAATAAAGTTGACAAAATAAGACATTTGCAAGCATCTTCTTTTACTTTGGAAAACAATCATTAACATTTTTGACATTTTTTGACATTACCGACCAAAACACTAACTGAATCATAATCAATTTATTTTTGTGCATTTTATGCACAGTCAATTTGAAATAAGGTCTAGAGAGATGGGAAAAAAAATCTATACGATTCACTGATGAATCGAAAAAAATAATCGACAGCTGAATCGATTATTAAAATAATCGTTAGTTGCAGCCCGATGCAGTTCTCAATTGCCTTACCGAGATAAAGCAATGTTAAATAAATAAATAAATGCATCGCCTATCAGTAGGTGTTGTTGCCGTTTGTTGTTTTTGCGTTTTTCTCTCTCTTCTCTCTAACTTTCCCATCTGTTGCGTTAATTGTCCAATAAACAAAAATAATATGGAACATATATAATATTAATTAATTGCCATCTGAAAAAGGGAGAACATGAGAAAAATGTAATGTACAGTAATATTCTGTGGTTAAAATGTTTAATATGGCCTTTAAAGGGATAAACCAAATATCAAATATGTTTTAGTAGATAAAGTGGTAAGATGTAAAGAAAAAATGCTTTCAAATGAATATTAGCGGGAGAAAAGTGGTTTAAGAGGCTGTTCGTCCTACTTTTTCCCCTCTTGTGTAACTTCGGCGTGAAATAGAGCGCTGCGGCTCTCCGTGTGTTTGCACCCTCTGCGATAAAATGTGTCTTCCCTTTCAGTCCCCCGACAAGCGAACGCCGTAAGTGCTGTTAGGTTAACTAAAGACACCATGTCCGTGGGCTTTGTGAGGCCTGTTTGCTTTGCACACATCATGTTTTCTTGGGGCTCCTCGGCACTCTAAAGTCCTTTTCAGGGAGTTTATGAGGTGCTTGGCCGTGTTTGCTTTGGGGAATAGTCTGCTAAAAAAAAAAAAAAAAAAAGCATGTCAGTGCACGGGGCCCGCGGCGCTTCGGGTCAAGGGCGCTACTGCCGCTCTCCGCAGAAGACTCCGGCCCCATTCTTGCCGGGTAATCCGTCACACCTCCTCTAGAATAAACCGCCGCCAAGATTTTGACACACTTATGTCAGGGTTCATGCTCAGTCTTCTGCACTTAAGACCAGGAGTGAGAGCAGGGGTGATGTCGTCATCTGTACATCTTTACTAGGCTATAAAACACACTTGATCGAGCTATTTCCTGATGAAGACTTTATTTACATGCATTAAACGAACTGTCTGGGAAACAAACACACAAAAGGAGTGGACATTGCAACCTTTACCCTCCTTATGCGTCCTAATTCGCACAATAACGCGTTACTAGTTAGTAGCTATTTAAGTAGTAGTTAAGTAGCTAACTGGTTAAGCACTTTTTATGACTTTTTACTCGGATTTGATGTATATGCATATGCATATACATATATATATATATATATATATATATATATATATATATATATATATATATATATATATATATATATATATATAAACCCTTTGCATTTTAATTAACTAGTAATTCTATGCACACAGATAGCTAGATATCAAACTAGAAAGGAAGGTAGGTGTATATGCAGGGTCAAATGCTATAAATTCAAATGAAATTTAATCTGGATTTCATCCAGATTTCACATTAACAAGTAACGTTAATTTAACAAGCAGTTAAAAGCAATTGAAATGTAAACATGTTTGGACAATTACAGTTTTTTATTAAAACCGGAGGGAAGTTATTTCCGGAAAAGGCTCATTAACGACGATGATGCAAACATATACCATCAAGATACCCTAGATAATCACACTTGACTGTAATGTTAAAAGAAGTCGACCTCCGCCAAGGCCAAACAAGCCTAAATTGGTCTGTGTTACTTGTTTCATTAAATAAATGAAAGTGGATGCATGGATGGATGGATGGAAGGTCATATGCTACTGTTCCGCTACAGTTCTGGGATCTGCTTAGTAGCCAATGCAAGAAGACAGTAATCTTAAATAAGTAATTATTGTTCCTGCACCTTTAAAAAATAATAATAATAATTTGGATCCTCACCAAATTTTAATGGCATATTTATTTATGATCCCTCCATAAAAATGCATGGGCATTTGTTTTGTAGGTTGTCATGTCACCCTGACAGCCAACAAACAAACAAACATCATTTGGACTTACGTTCAAAGTGAACTGTCTAAAAAAGAGCACTGACTTAAAATACAAAACACAAAAATGGGTTGATTTTTTTGTTTTCTTTTAATTTGGAAAAAACATTGTCCAAACATGATTAAAGTAATGGCGGTCCTACGAGCACCCGGTCTAACTAGCCTTGGAAAAACAGCAGTCAATATGTTTTCTTTCAAGTGAATTGAGGTATCTTTGTCCCTCAAAGCCAGCATAAAATTCCCTTCAATAGGTGTCTGTGTTGTCATGTCAGTCCGTCACAGGCCGTCACGCTCGCTGAATGCGAGGAGGCGCCGCGTGCAGGAAGGCCAGAGGACGAGGTGGCGCATTTGGCGTGGCCCGTCGGAGGTTTAATTCCCGCGCTGGCGTTGGGAGCGTCGCCTCGCGTATTCAGATTTGGTCCCGGCTGCCATGTGGGCTCGGAGATACTCTGCTGCCGGCTCCTCCTCCCCCCCCACCTCCATGTTCCATTCAGGGGCTTGTGAGGAGCCTCGGCATGGCGTTTAAAAAGGAGATTAAGTTTCCTGCAGAAAGCAAAGCTCCTTAAGGGGGTATCTGTGTGCCTCTCAGCCGCTTGGTCAGTGAGGGATATGACGGGAGGGGGGTGGGGGCTCGGTATGAACCCTCTAGAGACAGTGGAGGGCAAGGGGGGTGGCTAGTGAGGCTGACCTGACTCCCAACCTCCTTAACATTTGTTAAGATGGTCACATTGTTTCAGATGCAATGGGAAAAAATGAGAAAACATGTCTAAAAGTAGTAGTTAGTGCGAGAATGCCGCTCTGGGTGACTGCCCCGGTCACCCATATCAAAAAACCGTCCCTGGACGTTGCTGTACTTTTGTTTTTATTTCATAGTATGTCACTTGAGAGTGTATCCCAAGGGTGAGAGATGGGGCTAGAACCATTATGCAGTCTCAGTATGGAGCGGACAACTCTTTAACCTGGTATAGGCCACTCACTGATATTTTTTTTCGTATCATTATAGTTCAGTTAAGGCCATTTGTAGTGTAGTGGTTCACAGAGCTGAGTCGCGTCTGGCGTGGGATCAATTCAATGCTTTTGCCTTAAATCCGCTGTGAGCCGAAACAAGATTAAAATCGATGGGCGGATATGTCGATGTAGTGGTACTATTTTCAATATCTCTTATTATGTTGTTTTAACGTAGTATCCCCTGATTGGTTGGATGACAGAAGTCACATTTTCCCACTTAAGTTTCCAAATATGGTCCAATTTATACATTTTTTTTAATTACCTTTTGGTGAATGAGAGGTAAAGTGACTTCAGCACCTGTCTTTTTCAAATGGATGAGACTAAAACCCTTCAACAAGGACTCTGAATGATGAAAATCACTCATTTGGATTAGGCCAGGAGTCTCTTAGTGATATGAGATGGCTGAGTGCGTTGGTATAGTAGATTTAAAAAAATATACTGGAAATATTAAATGTTAATGGAGTTGAAATCTACCCTTGAAAAGGCTTTGGTATGATCCCCTGAGCCAAAGTGGACCCAATGGAGAAGAAGGGGAGAAAACCCTTATGCGTTCTTTCAGTTGATTAGCAATACTGATGACGGGCTTGAATGGAAGAGGGGCCAAAAAAATAATAATTCAAATACGTGGCTAAAAAAAAAAAAAAGAAGCCTTATCTGTGTTATTCAGCGGAGGCCTCGCCTGGGAAGCGCAGTCAGATCCTGCCAATAGCCGTAATGGGCCCGAATTCCACATCAATGCAGCCTAAATGAAGTGTCACAGGAAGATTGATCTGCTCAGATGAAGGTTGTTCTTCTGCACCTCGGTGCTTCTCCTCCGCAAACACCCTCCGCTGCTCATGTCATGCCAGCAACAGGCCGTGCATTTAAAGACTCCTCTTAACATCACCACTATCACGTCTCGATGATAGAAACCATCAATGCGACTCACAAAACATACAAATAAAATACATCACACACGCCACAGATGCTGATTATTACATGTATTGTATGTAATACGTGCTGATCACCACAGCTGTGTTTTGCTAATCGAACTTGGCTGTAAAACGTTTTGCTCTGACCAATGAGAGGACAGAAAAATGCTGATGTCATTGAGGGCCAGCGTTCTGGCCCTGGGAGGGTGAATTCGCAATCTGATTGGATAAAGAAATAGTCCCATTGCTACATCAGTTGCATCAGCCAGCACTACTAATTGAAAAGGCCCTGGGCAGATTACATTGACATGGAAACACAGGGGCTGAAATCTCATTGGACAACAATTCGAATATCCACAAACACGTGCTGGAAGCAGAGCAGCCAAGAAAAAACACTATGGAATGAAGTGATTGTGTGTGTTTGTGCATTTGTGTGTGCGTGTGTCTGTGTGTGTGTGCGCGTGTGACTACAATCCAAAAAATAGTCTTAAAGAATTACAATTATGATAAATGTGGCACTTTTCCCACAGCCTTAGCATTGGAGCACAACAGATAGCGAAGGAGAAGGTGTCCTATACGTGTTTGTATGTGAGTGCGTGTATGTAGGTGTGTGTGTGTGTGTGTGTGTGTGTGTGTGTGTGTGATTGCACAGTTAAAAAAAAAAGTCTTCACGATATTAAAATAAATCATTTTCCACATGCAAGTGGAGGCATGGGGGTTTGGGGGGGCACGGCGTCGCTAATGTTTGAAGGTTGTCTAATATTTGCTAGGCCGCTTTTGATGAAGGCGCGTTGGCTCGTCGTCTTGTGTTGTCTGACAGGTGCACGGGCGCAATAATGCCGCCGGCGGGAGACTTTGCAGGGAGCTTAAACACGAGCAGTCCTCCTACTGTACACATCTAAACCCCCCATTTTGCTCCTTTGCGTGAGTAATTCTTGTCCACAGAAGTGGATTTTTACTCTCTGTCACATTTAAAGCGCTACTTTCTCCTCTTTGCGGAGCATTAGGCTAATCGCGCACTAATTCTTAACTTTTTCAGAATATCCTGCGTGGTGTTGCCGGGCTCGCTTCGCTTCGCATCTACAATGAAGGATCCACCTGGTACTCAAGGCCATGTCATTCTGTAAATGCTATTTTAAACATTTACACATATTATGAACAATACAGTTTAATTCATTCCGTGACCACAGTCGTAACCCAAACTATCCGTATCTCAAATCATTGTTCCCCATTGAAATGAATGGAAAGGCCATTAATTCGTTCCAGCTTTAAAAACAAACAAAAAAAAACAGAGAAAAATATTTGCCATATGGTTTTTCATAAGACAAATAGCACTCGAATAATGCACTTAAAACATATTGTACAGTAACAACATACTTAAATAGAATGTAAAGAAGTGAAACATTGTTTGCCTCTTTTATGCTTCAATTAATGAAGAGTGTGATGCTGCTTGTGTTGTGCGTGACTTGGCCCCCTGGGGGCAGTATAACACAGACATACGGATATACAAATATGGTATCAACTCCTCAGTAATAAGCCGCTGTAATATTAGTCGTTCTTTGCAGAGGATAAGGAATATATACTTGAGTATTGTTATAGTATCTGTCTTTATTTGTTGCTCCGCTGTTTGTGTTCAAATAAATATCCATTGCTTAAAGCGTTATAACACTGCGACGCAGATGCTATTCGTTAGCCCGTTTATGGTTTTTCCCATTATCTGTTAGCATGAAGCTATCTGACTTTCAGAAAAAGCCGTGTGGTTGTTTTAAATGCGCAAGGTGTAATTGTCTTTGTTTTGTGTTCAGTTTGGCAGTAAACTTCAACTGGAAATGACGATAAACAGCTTGAAGCCTCTTTTTCGAAGAATTGTTCAGAATCTGGCAAACTGCTGCTTCTTGTGTAGTGAGTTAAGTTCCCTGCCACCATACGGCACTCGTATTTTAAATTTTTGCTCGCAAGTTAAAGCAAAAAAAGAAAAAAAAAAAGTCTGAATTGTTAATTTACTAATATATTTGTCAACAGGGTTGGAGTTGTCCAAATTCTTGCTTTTTTTTTAAAAACTTTTTTTTTTTAAATGAAAAAGCTGTATTGTAATGGTGTATTCAAATTGAGCACACACTATTTTGACTCCAGTGTAATGATTTAAAAGCGTGACTAATAAGGCCTATAGACGCTCGGAGGCTACATTTGATGTTTAAATCACACTGAGGCTATGCTATGACGCTCACCGTAATGGACTCCTTCACATCAAACATACTTTTTCCCAGTTAATTGGAAGTCGCCAGATAGCGTGTGTGTGTTTAAGCAAATACTTGCATGTGCTGTTGAAGTGTCTGCTTGAGAGCTAGCTGGCCCCCGGATGAGCTTCCCAGGTGAGGCGTCAGATTGCGGCGAGTGTGTCGGTGTCGCTTTGATTAAGTCTAACACCGCAGCTTTTGGCGCATGTGGTCAGGTTAATGAAACTCAGTGAGAGGGCACTTTTCCCCCCGCGTCCTTCCCCGCCGCCAAGCTGCGGGTGACGGGATGAGGTTCACCGACTCCCTCCCACAACCTCCGCCCCCTTCCCTCCTTCCTCCCTCTCTCCACCATCACAGGACGGTCTTGCCCCTTATCCACTGCACGCTATCTACTAATATTACCACAACTGGGCTCGGCATGGCTTTTCCACTGGCAAAAGTGGGTACGACCAGACAGAGGCTGAGGACTCAGTCAAGTCCTTCAATAAATCAACAAAAATGTAAAATAGCCCTCTATGATATTGTACATTATACAAACATACTGTAATGACTTCTCATGTATAATAGACTTTTGAGTATAATACTCTAGCCACAAAATCAGGAATTGCCTTCTACCTATGTATTTTACGCACCATCGCTTTGCTGGTATACATGTTCAAAGCATGAAGTATGATCCAAATTTTATTCGGTTTTTCAAAGCGATATTGTGCTCTGTGTGCATGTGCTGACGTTCGTGTCGCTTCCTCACCGTTTCTGCTCGTGTTCTCATATTAGCAAGAACAAAGACACCGATCGGCTCAAATCAATGCTCAATGGAATAGAAAGTATAACATTTTAATACTACTGTTCAAAATAGTAGTCTTACTGGGTAGGATCTTTTCTTTGGATTATTTGTCCATAATCTCTCATTAGCTTTGTTTATGTCCAACTGCCGAGCTGCTTCCGGAGGTACTGGTATACATTTATACAATATGACATAAAAATTGAATTTTCCTTATACCTATTTATAATTTGCAGTTTTCATTTTTGACAGTAATTTTTAGGAAAGAAAATTAAAGTAAATTGAAAGTAAAGACGGGAAGCAAGTTCATTTATTTTTTTGCTTCAATTCAACGGACATTGTACTGCTCCTTTTGTTGTGTGCACCTTAGCCATCTGGGGGCAATATAGTACAGACATACAGATACAGTGTTATGAATGGAGCCGGTCTCAGCACCTCAAGTAAGCCCCTGTCATATTTGTCATTCTTCCCAGAGGATAAAGAATATATGCCTGTGAGTGTTGTTATATTATCTGTCACCATGTGCTGCTCCACTGTTTGTGTTCAAATATGCATTGCTTGACGTGTTAAAACACCGATGCTAGCCTGTAGATATTAGCGTTTCCAATTATGTGTTAGCATTAAGATAGCAGACTTTGGGGCAAACTTATGTGATTGTTTTAGATCCACCATGTGTAATTCTCTTTGTTTTATGTTTGGTTGATTGTTGATTTCCCACTTTTCGGCACCTCGCCGAGGTTATCGAGACGGCGGTTCAAACCCTTTAAAGTGTTTCTCTTTGCTCCCTCTTTCTTCGCTGACACAGAAGTAGGCCAGAGTGGAGAATAAGCGACACAATTGGAAGGCGTCCTGTCCCTTGAAGGGGGGCGGGGGGCTCCTAATCTTTGCCTATCCACTCAGGCCCTGGATTTATATATTTCCTGCAATCTCAAAGCCGTCTTGATTTTGAGAGAGTGTGAGAGAGGAAGTGTAGGACTGGCAAGCGGTACGTACTATAGGAGGAGGGGGGGGGGGGTATGTGTGAGTTGAAGGTGGGGTGGTGGTTGTGGTTTGTTTGTGCTGTCCTTTAGAAAAAGAGCTTATGGGTTGAGGAGAAGAAACGCGGGGTGCTAATGTGAAGATTTAGGACTTTCTCCGAGGCTTGGCCCCGTCTAAGCTCTGTTTGCTTGAGCCGTTTGTGGGGTCCTGCTCGCGCTAAACCCAGATTAATATTCCCCCCATATCCAAGCGGCCCAGACACCGGCACCCGGCCTCGCTTTCCTCCACGAACACCCCCCCCACCCCCCCACTCCCACCCCCCCAACCTGCCTTCCCACATGCACACACCTCACCCCCCGCCCTTCTCTCCCTGCCTTTCTGGCCCGGCTCGTCTCCTTTCCCTAATCCAAGTCCGTTGCCTCTCATCTTGCTCTTTATCTGCTCGAAGTAAGCACCTTTCTCATGGCTGCTTTCCATAAAGGAGGGGGGAGTGTAAATATGTTTATACCTCCCCGAACCCCCCCAATCCTCCTCACTGACCTCTTTGGGTTGTTATTGTCACAGTGAATGCTGGAGCCAGAGATTGCTTTTAGCAGGTTCGCTAAGGGGAGTAAGGCTTGTTTTAATGCATCATATTCATTTACATAGCATGCAAGTGTGTGTGTGTGTGGGGGGGGGGGGGGGGGGGGGGGTACACCCTGGACTGGTAGCCAGTCAACCTCTTTTTTACAACCAAAGAAAAAAAAAAGAAAAATACAGTGGTACAATACTGATTCAACTCCTTTACTTAAAGACCCTGTTAAGTGAATTCCGAGATTTGTTTGTAGATAATTGCTGAAATCACGTGCAAATACTGAAAGCTGTGTAGTATTTAAATGTGGAGCTATAACATTGAACTGTTTTTCAGCAATTCCGTTCTCCTGATTTTTTTTTGCCGTGGCTAAAACGGTGCCAAATGGCCCACTTGGGGTCCGACGTGAATCGCCCGCCTCCAACTATATAAGAAGTTCAGCGCCTTGGTTCACATCAGCAGTTATTGAGTGCAATTGTGAGTTACTCAGTTATTATTACCTATTTCTAGCATGCACTTAGCTAGCTAGCTATGCCTCGAAAAAAGCATCTTGCTGAATGCCACAATCTGCAGAGCAGCTCGGTGTCGTTGTTTAAATTCCCAAGCGAGGAGGTGACGCAGCGGACCAGCCCACCGGTCCAAAGGAGCCTTGGAAGTCTGTAAGATCGCGAGCTAGCTTGTGGCTAGCGCCTTTTGTCGCAGCATGGTCAATCTTGCGCTGAGATTTATTCCAGCCACCAGAAGATTTAAGCGGCTATATTTTCGTGGCTCAAACACGGAGCGATGTGTACGCTGAACGTTGCTAGAAGACGTCGCATCCAATTTTCAGCAGGGCCTGGTTTCGCACATTCAGTGCACACGCCCACACATTTGAGAGTGGAGACAATGGCTTGATGTTTCATGATTTTGAAGCCACATTTTATGTATTTGGTGATTTTTTTTTAATCATTCAAATATAGCAGGGTCAAGTTGAAAAGACATTTGTTTTCACTTTACAGGAACTTTAAGTACAAACGTAAAAATGAAATGTTACTGTCAATTGTATACAATATTCATTTTGATATGTTGGCCCAACTGGGAAAAAAAACTGCAAAAACTCAAAATAGTTTGGCTTTTTTTTATTAACTTGCACGGACGGTGCTTGTACTGACCGAGAAGAAAACTGGACACACTATCAAAACATGTTGCAAGAGACTTTACTAATGTTGTGAATTTACTAACCAACAAAAAGGCTAAATTATAGCTAAATTATCACGTCATTGTCATTAATGCTCCATGGTTGAAATCTCTCCATGTTGCTGCTGTCTCAGTCTTTTTTTCCACCGTATAAAACCCCATGATTCTCAATCATTCAGTATCGCAGTCACGGGTCGACTTTACCACTCTTTATGTACTTTTTTGAACAATGCGTCGTGTCAAATGTAGGGAGTAAAAGTAAAAAAGTCAATAAAGTATATACTCAAGTAAAGAATACTGCGTATACCTGAAAAATCGACATCAGTGCAGTAACACAGTATTTGTCCTTAGTTTAGTTTGTTACTTCCTGCCACTGGAGATACAAACACAAAAGCTGCATCAAATAATCTGCCTACACAAAAATGAAACGAGGCACTTGTGATTCTTTGAGTTTTCACTTGACGTTTGTTGTCACTCGCGTTTCCAATGCTGCATTCCTGACAGCTGGGAAAAGGGAAATAACCCCCTATTTGGAACTTCAAAGCTCTGGCGTCAAAGCGACAGTAAACAAAAGCAGTTTCTGACGACCTTGATAAGAGTGTTATTTTGCCTTTTTTTATTTATGTTTTTTTTTTAAGGTGTATTATAATGGTTTATGCTGAGTTTTATTTTTTTTCTACATTTTACTAAATAACTTGCGGATCCGCACCATATCTTCAAACCAATTCCATGCAGAACAGGTGGTGAGGAATGTTGATATCTAAAATATAACCAACATATGCAGATGTATATTGTTTATATCAGCAGTCCCCAACCTTTATTTATTTATGTATTTATTTGCGTCACGGACTGGTTAGAAACAAATGAAAATAAATGATTCAAAATACAATTGGTCTTTGAGATTTGAGTGCCCCAATTTTTCCACATACGAGCTGTCGTTCGGCCAATTTTCTGCTTTGAGTCGCGAGCAAACCTTTGAAATACGAGCGCTGTAAGGTGACAGCGAACTCAACTCAATTCACAATAAGCAGCACTTTAGCAGATAGTGAAAAATTCTTCCAAAAAAAGAGGCTGCAAACTCTTTAATTCAACTCCCAGTGGAAGATTACTGTCAAACTAGACAAAATAAAAGAGAATTACACATTGTGTATTTAAAACAACCACACAACTTTGCCTTCTGCTAGCGTAATGCTAACACACAATGCAAAACACCATAGACAGGCTAACAAATAGCATTGATTGAGTTGCAGTATAACTCTTTAAGCAACGGACATTTATATACAAACAGTGGAGCAACACATGCAGACAGAACATATAACAATACGCACAGGCATATATTTAAGTATTTATACCCATTATTTATCCAGGTAAGGCAATCGAGAACAGATTTTCCTTTGCTATGTCGACGTGGCTGCAGACAGCGGAGGAGAACAAAGCAAACTATATGTATAAAATAAAAAATAAAACAAAATAGAAAATATGTTCTTTATTCTCTGTGAAAAAAACAACTAATATTACTGCAGTTTACTAAGTCACTTATAGTAGTTGTGAAAGTCTTCTTTTGTGTGATCATGACTGCATTATACTGCCTCCGGTGGCCAAGCTGCAACACCAGAAGAGTTATCTTGTTATTCATGAGTTAAGCATGATGCATAAACTGTTTTATTCTTTATATTCTATTTAATTATGTTATTACTACATATTTTATAAAGTACTATTTTCCTTATCAAAAAACACTTTTTGTTTTAGGGTGAGGCTAGAACAGAAATGGGCAAAGATGATTTGAGATAAGTGTTTTGAGTTACAAGTGTGGACAAGGAACAAATTAAACTCGTATCTCATGGCACCACTGCACAAGGAACCATTAAGCTGACTGTAATTGTTGTAATTCGTGGGTTTTGTTTCTCCACAACAAGCCGGTCCCATCATGGGGTAATGGTAGCGAATGACACCCAGTGTGTTATTTATATCCAGTCTACTTCATAATTTAGTTTTGGTCACCGTTATGTCCGAGACTCTCGTGTCACAAAGATAGAATGTTAGAAACAGAAGCTTTTTTTGGTAGTTTTCAATCGTGTTTTTCTTGACACTATACATTTAATGATGCGCCACGTCAGATTTCGTCATCTCGGTGAAATCGGTATTTGCGTTTTTCCCAGTTTGGAAGTCTGACGTGTCTACATTTTCCAGTTTTATGGAACGCACCTTCGTATTTTCCCCCTCAAAAGTAGCAAATCGGGTGACCAAAATATTAGAAAGACCTCTCCTCGGTGTGACGCCGTGCAGTTGTACAACTTTCTGCAAATGTCAATCAAAATTGGACATTGTAATCTACGGCCTTCGTCGGTGGAACATCCTACCGGAGGACGTCAGGGTCGCACAGAGCGTTGCTATTTTTGAGAGGAGGCTCAAGAACCACCTTTTTACTTTTATTCTTATTGTATTTACTTTCAGGTGACCAGAGTTTAATTGAACACCTTTTATTTGTTAGTACATTTTATTTATTTACTTTAGTCCGTTTGTCTTCTGCAGTCGTCTCACTTAATTTGAATTATTTTCGGGTTTCACTCCACTCTGCGCTCAGCCATGTCTCACCAGCTTGTTATGTATTTAATCAGCTTGTTTTTTAATTGTAGCTACTTTTACATATGGGTGTTGGGTGTCGCTGAGGCTCAGCGATTTTTGTATTTTGTTGTTGTTGTTGTGTCTTTTATATTTGTCTTATAAAGCACTATGTGTTGCGTTATAAGTATGAAAGGTGCTGTATAAATAAAGGCTTCATTGATCTTAATGGCGGCTCTTTTATAGAAATTCATATGAATGTGTACCTAATATTGTGGCCTATAAGTGTACTTTATTGTGATTTAAGAGTGGCCGCCGGTTTCCGAGTCGCACAAAAGTCCTCTTTGTTTTTTTTTTTGTTTTTTTGGGGTGCTCTTCCCTCATTCATTTTCCCTATCTGGATCAAGACCGAGCGAAGAATAATAAATGCCTTTTGAGCCAAGAGAGAAAAAGGGAGGGTGGGATGAATTTGGCGTGCTAAACAGGCGGGCTAAACCCATTACCTAAGTGTTCTTTATCTTCCCATATGCTTTTGTTGTTTAATCAGCTTTGTATCTCTGCAAATCCTGGATTGAGATAACAAACAAATGGATGAGCTCAACACGCAGAAGAAAAAAAAAAGCCTTTCTGCTGGCATCTTAGAGGCCATTCCTGGTGCCGCCTCACGGTCAGAACACAAAACATAAGTGGGTCAGAATTTGTTGTTGTTGTTGTTGCCTTTTTTGTCCCAGCCCGTTGTGGCGCTCTCACCTAAAATCGCTTCTCGTGTCTCCCTGCAACGGGCCGGCGGACCTGCAGGATGAGGAGGGAGGGAAGGTCGTAGCTGACAGATTTGCATTCATCGGCGACGACTTCTTCTACATAAGAAAAGAAGTATTCCGGTTCCAGATTAGCTCTGGCATTCAAAGGCGAGCCGGAGAGAGGACTTCACTGCCAGTTTGCTTGTTTACAGCCACACTCTTTAGCAGATTTCCTTCTGATTTGGCCTCATGTTTGCAGTGGCTTTCTGCAATGAAAAAAACTAAAAGTAAAACAAAAACTCACATTTATGGATTTCTTTCGTTTTAAAGCAAATGCCTTATGGCCTAAAAAGGCTTCATCGGTCTTCTCATCATTAAACCTAAACTTTTCGCCATTCCATTTCGGCCTCGTGTCAAAGCCTATGAAAAGTGGTGTTCTTGGTGTGTGAGAGGTTTCTCGTGAATGTGAGGTTTTGTGGTGTGATTAAGAGTTTTTGGCTATGAATGAGGTTCCTCTGATGTGTGTAAGTATTTTTTGGTTTGTCTGAGCGCTTTTTGGGGTGTGAATGAAAGAGTTTTTTTTGACGAGTGTGAGAGTTTTATTTGTTGTGTGTGAGAGGTTTTTGGTGTGTGTGAGTTTTTTGTTGAGTATTTACGTTGTGAGTGAGGTTTTTTTGTTGGATGTGAGCATTTCTGTGTGTGTTTGTGTGTGTGTTTGTTGTTTTGTGTGAGAGGTTTTTGGGCGCGTGAGAGTTTTTATTTGTATGTGAGAGACTTTGTGTAAGGATGAGAGGTTGTTTTGGTGCGGGAGAGTTTTTATAGCTGTGAGTTTTTTGCTGTTGTGTGTGAGAGTTTGTCTAGTGAGTATGGGAAGGGTTTTTGTGTGAGTGTATTTTTGTGTGTGAGAGTTTTTTGTTGTGAATGAGAGGTTTTTGGTGTGTGAAAGTTTTTTTTTTATGTGCGCGAGGCTTTGTGGGGTGAGAGATTGTTTTCCTTCCTGAGAGAGTTTTTGTGAGTGTTTTTGCTTTGTGAGATTTGTTTTGTTGAAGGTGAGCATTTTTTGTCGTGTATGTTCCTTGTTGTGTGTGAGAGGTTTATGGTGGGTTTATTGTTTATTTATTATTATGTGTGAGGTTTTTTGCTTGACTATGAGAGGAATTTTGTTGTGTGTGAGTTTCTTTTTTTTTTTTTTAGTCATGTGAGAGTTTTTTGTCACGTGAGAGTAGTTTTGGAGTGTGCAAGCATTTTTTGGGGGGGTTAATATGAAAATAAATAAATGTCAATTTTGGACCAATATGTTAGCTACCTTATAGCTTAGGCCATATATTCATAACATTATTAACAGAAAAAACAAGATCTAAAAAAAAAACAGCCTTCTCTTTGGGATGGACTTTCTTTTTAATGAGTATGACAGTGACTGCTAATACCAAGTGAAAAAGGTTTTGCCTGACTTCTTTTTCTGAGCCCCTCAAGTTCCTTCGGAAGTGACACCTTCACTTTCATCTGGGAGCGTATGAAAAAAAAATGAAAAAAAAACGTGTCGCGGGAACAATCGGGTATATAGCGGAGAAAGCAATGATGAGTGCGCAGGCATCTCACAGTTGAATTCCCCTCAGGGTGGAGCTGCTCATCGCCGCATCCCCGTCCACAGACACACACACACACACACACACGCACACACACACATAGACACGATGTGGTAATGCTGGTGGGAAATTGCCCTCATTCATTATGGCCGTGCTTCGTCTCGTCCCCTCGGTTCAACGGCTGCGGCGCCAAAGCACGCCTTCTGTCGCCAATGTCACACAATTACCTCTTAACTGCTCAAACAAATCGAGCGACCCGGCCAGTGATATCAAATCAAAACTGTCACAGGTGATTGAGCCTAGTCATCAAGGCGGCCCACCCGCTACCAGTCAGAGGGGCCGCAATATGGCTGCTTTATAACAGAGCCCTAATAATAGACCACCCGCCCCACCCCCATATTGAACTCGGGCACGGAGTACGGCGCCGTGCCCTCCTTTCCGGCTGTCCCGGTTCCTCTCGGGACTCAAGACGGAGAGAAGCGCTCGCCGAACGGTTCCGGATGATGAGGCCAAAACGAAAGAAGGGAGAGAGAAGAAATGTTCCATCTCGGTGAACCGTTCCCAGCTGACTTTGGGCTAGAGAGAAGCAGGGTACATCTTGAGGTTGTCGCCAGCCGATCGCAGGGCACCTATAGGCAAACAAGCATTTACTGGACAATCACATTGACACCTATGGGCAATTTTGGGTCTTCCGTAGCCCTAACATGTGATGAACATAGAGATGAAGCCCACCGTAGCCAATATCAAAAGATCGACAAGGGCGCGTGAAACAATTCTGGTTTGGTTCTCAAAGGAGCATCAGAGGTCATTGTTGGATTTACAGAAGGCATGGACAAAGTACGGCCCGTGGGCCACATCCGTCCCGTCCCCAGTCTCTGACCGGCCCTCGCAGCCTTTATGAAGTCAAAATAAAACGTCAATTATGCGCTGCTTTTATTTGAATATGCGTGTGTGTCGGCACCGCAAGTGAACAAGAGCAAAGACTTGCCAACTTAGAAATATTGTCGTTGTATTTAATGACGTTTCTGTCCATTCTCTCAAAAAAAAAGAATAACGCCAACGCCAACTGTGGTCATCGTGTTAGCGACATTCTTATTTCCTGCACGGTGAAGGGAAGAGAGGAATTTGCCCTGATAATGATTTAGGAGTCGTAACTAAGAACGATTAATATGAGTTAGTGGTTTGTGTTGCTTAAAAGTATTTGGGGGAAGCAACGTATTATTGTTAAATGCATGTACAATAACAAATAAAATCCTTCAGACTGGGACCTAAAATCATTCAGACTGGGACCTAAATTTCAGCTCCTCGAACGGCTCCTTGGTGGAGGTAACAGTGGCGCGCATCATCCAGAGCAACAACAAAGACATCAAGGCAAAGGGTTGCGCAGGAGCGATGCGAGGGGACATTAGGGACACGACGATGACGACGACGATGATGATGTCGTCGGTGTCTGGTTTAAATTGGAAAACGACACAGTCAACATATACGGCTGGCTGGCTGGCTCGCTCGCCGCCGCCTTGACACTGACAAATGGAATATTTCAGAGGACTTAATCAGAGGAAATGGGGTTTGGTCTGCAGGTGACACGCGTCCCGCTCCGGCGCTCGCGGAGACAAAACGAATTGCCGCCGTCGCTCCATTTCCACCTCTGTCTGTCTCCCACCTTTTGCCTCTCGCCACCAGTCACGTACGTGGGTTTAAGACATTACAAATATGAAGACATTTCTCTCCAAAACATGGCTAATGGGAAGCTCCAAATGTTTTTCGAACATTCCATGTCAGTTAGATTTACCATAAGTATTGGTAATGGTGGGAATTCCAAATAGTTCATCCATGGCAATAAACAATTTGAAGCCTCTTTTTTGAAGACTTGCTCTCTATATCTGTCAAACTGCTGCTTATTGTGAATTGAGTTGCGTTCACTGCCGCCATACAGCGCTCGCATCTCAAGTTTGCTTTTGAAAGTCAAAGCGAATGACGGCTGGTATCTCCAAAAAACCTGTATCGCGGGTCACTTGTATGTCAAGGCACCGTTGTACACAAGTATCGAGGCCTGAATAAAATCTACTTTTGTACAGTGAAGTATTTGTACTCTGCTACTTCTCACCACTGGTAAAAACGAGCGAGACTAAGGGCTTTGTTCCAGCTCCATCACAAAGTGCATGTGACGCCGTCAGGTGGTGATTAGGTGCCAGCAGTCCAGCAGCCGGTATGAATCACGGCACAGGGGCTGCCGGTCTGTCGCGGCAGCCTCAGATCAATGATAATTACCGCCTTGACACGAGTACGCTTATTACTGAACAGGATCAGGGACCGGGGGCCTCAGAATGTGCTGGCCTTTGGGCCCGATCGATAGCCTGGGAATAATGGCTCTCTGGGGCCTGGGATTGGACTTTGGAGCGAAACAAGCCATAACAGCCTGCACGCATGACAGCTTAGGTGGAGATACGCGTCCGAATGCTCCTTTGGCCTCCTCGCTATATGGCTCCCGCTCGCCTCGGTGCTCCATCTTGTCACGGAGCGTTACGGGCCGGCGAGACGTCGGCGCCTCGGGCCTCGAGATGTGTTAACAAGAAGTGAATGATTTGGGGAAGCGTGTTGCGACAATACGATGTGTTGCTTTAGGAAGAACGAAAAAAGGGGGAGCATGACCTGAGGTTTGCCACTGAGCGCTCACATCAAAACGTCGCCATGCACATACATGAACACACAAACAAGACAGGAATAAGCACATCAGTGAGTAGAAGTCATGCTGATCCGTCTATGGCAGCCCTCAGCTTCTTTTCTCTTTGATTTTTTTTCACCATTTCCCTCCTCCAGATCCCTTGTTTTTTCCCCCCTCTCTCTCCATTTTTTTTTTTTTAATCCGGTCACACCTGTAATCGGGCAGTGCGACAGGAAACTTCAGAGAATCAATTAGTCGCCGCCTCATCCCACAGCCAAGACGATTCCTCTCGACTTGAGCCGCAAACTCCTTCTATCAGGAGTCATTCTGGCTGCCTAACACCCAGACTCCTCTCTCCTGAGCCCGGATACGTTTGACTCTAAGCTTCTAAAACGTTGACAACCCAAAGCGCCTTTTTCTCACAGCCAGCCTCACCCCAGCCCTTTTTTCCCCCCCCTCTTCGTTTACCTCTTTAGGACCTACCGTCACAGCTAAATAAGGACAAGAGTCGTCGTTTATGTTGTTGTTCTGATACCTTATGGCGTTTCATCCACAATTAAGTAAACATTTTCTTTTAAAATGAGGGCGGTACATGTGCATACGAGAGAAACCAGGAAGCCCTGCCCCACCAAATAACAGTTTTTCTCTTTGTGTACATTGAGCCTGTTTGCCGTGTCCTATTCACAAATTCACTCAGTCGCATTTTTTCTTCTGTGGGACATATCCGAAGCTGTTTTTTGTGCTCTTTAACACCCTAAGATGCCACAAGATGCTGATCGGGTTGCTCGGATCTCAAGGTATGTTGAGGGGATACTGTCCATCTCGACATTTCTAAGATCAGATATTTCGATGTCGAGGAGCTAAGTTTAGCCCGGGTTGTGGGCGGAGAGTCTTCACCACATACGTTGTGGTGAGTGGTGCAGGTGTTAGGTCACGTTAATGGTGGAAAAGGTTTTGTAAGGATTTATCTAGGTGTCATTTCTTTATACCAATAAAAAAAATACTGTTTTTTGAACAAGGGTGTGTAGACTTTTTCTATCCACTGTATGTATAACAATCCAACTGAAAGTGGTGTTATTCAATGCAGCCACAAACCGGGCCTCCCGTGCTGGCCCCTCGAGTGGCGTCTGGAACAAACAGAACATTGAGGGGTCAGATTTAATCCCCTGCCCCTTTTTCTTTTGTGTTCAGATTAGAGACTAAGGAGGATTTAGATGAGCCCGGAGTCTCTTGTTAAGAGACGGTGTTCTCCACTTAACCTGCAATTTACCTGTCACTTAAGCCGCGCTGCAGCCGTCATCCAACACCTACATATATTGTGAGCGAACCTTTTTCTAATGGCTTTCTTTTTGGCTTGTTTACAAGACTGAAGAGAGGTCTTGTGTTCACTTGAACCACTGAAAGTACGGATTATGGATGTCAAAGCAGTGCACACTTCTAACTAGAATAAAGTGTTGACCTCCACTATGGTCAAACAAGCCTAACTTGGATCACCACTTAATTTTACACCTGTTCTCTAATCTAAACTATAATTCTGTTATTTCGATTCAGGCAGTATTCCCTGAGAAGTCACAAGTGAATAAGTTGACTTTTTTGTTTTATTTGAGCCACTGAGAACTAGAGTGGGTAACTCAGTTATTGTCATATTTAAGTAAAATCTAGCAATGAATAGAGAAAATGCAAATCTTTCCGATTAATACTGATCGAAATCAAGGTTTAGTTCCAATTTTGACATATAGGGGGCAGTCCATTTTTGCACTCAGCACTTTTCCTGATTTGTCGTCAGTGCAACAACTCTGCCAAGATGGCCACGCCCAATAAACCAGGCTTCGTCTCCCACGAAAACATCCCAAGAAGTGAAGTTCAGAACTTGACAGAAGACTCAAAGTACTGCTTCGGCTTGGGTGCCAGTGCATCTGCATGTGAGAATAAGTGAAAGTTATTCATCATCTTTCATGAGAAGTTGATACATTTGACAGATATTTCAAATAAACTAAAATCTAAGGGAAACCACAATTTCTGTTAAACATCCAGAAGAAGTTATCATTATATATATATATACTTGTACTTTAAACTGCCAATATATCATAAACTGTGATCCCAACACATTTAAATATAATTTAAAACTGATCTTACAACATTACTCTTAAAAATGGCTTACAGATGATTGATTTAAAAAATAATAATAATAATAATAATAATACAGTCACTGATGGTGTAGTGGTACACTCGCCTGACTTTGGTGCAGGCAGCGTGGGTTCAGTTCCCACTCAGTGACGGTGTGAATGTGAGTGCGAATGCTTGTCCGTGTCTATATGTGCCCTGCGACTGACTGGCGACCAGTTCAGGGTGTAGTCCGCCTTTCGCCCAAAGTCAGCTGGGATAGGCTCCAGCGTCCCGTGACCCTAACCAGGATAAGCGGTGTTGAAAATGGATGGATGGATAATAATACTTTGGAAGTTCTGTATCTTCCACTAACAACCCAGGTTAAGACACAAAGCACATCTCCCAGTTGACTTGTATCACTTTACCAGTACTTCCTTCACACCAATTACAACTTTCCTATCAGTCAGAGCTTTGGCACCACCTTCTGGAATCTTAGGGTGTGACTGAAAGGGTACAAAACTCCACAACTAGGTGTGTGGAATGTTTTTTTTTTAGCGAATAGGTGACGATAGGTAGCACAGCAAAATACATGAACAGGTGGATAATAAGGCACCAAGAATATGCACATACGAGAAAATCACCCTTGGGTTCACTTTCCGAACAGAACAGATTTGAGTTCAACAGCGGCTGCCGTTCAAAGGAGCCACTTGAGTCACAGCCATGAGCTCTTTTTCTTTCTTTTTCTTTTTTTCTATCCGAAGGCAGATGCCGAGCAAACAAGCGCGCGCAGATCTGCATGGAGCTTTGCACCACACTTTGATGTGTGCCTTAATCGCCACTAAACTGTCCCGCTGGTTTTAACACCCGTACATATTAGCCTATGTCTTAAAACTTAAGAGTTTATCGTCAGTCGCTAAATTTAGACACCCTGCCTTAAGACTGCAGGCAGCTTGGAATCTGCATGCATGCTGTATATATATATATATATATATATATATATATATATACGGGCGCAGTATATATGCAAAATTATAAACCTTCAGCAAACATAACAAATGACGGGAACTGTGCTTTTGTTTTTAAATTAAATCACTCATTTCCATTTGATATCCACAAGGGAAAACTTAACTCAAAGTCTTTCTGAAGGTAAAACAGAGATTTTACATATGCACACAACTGATATGCTACCAAACAGCTAAACTTCGATTATTTAAGAGTTTGTAAATGATTAATTCCTTCGTTATGATTTTTGTTCGGTGTAACCATTTGTTGGGACTTAACAGCAAGAATAATATTATAATACATTAAACATGAAAAGAAAGCGTGAACTACTGCTTGCCAAATACTCCATTACTATTACGACATTAATGGTACTTGTATTTCTCTACCACCTTACAATATGTCTTTATGAATAGACTTTAATCTGGCCCACCGAGCATTTATAATTACAAAGGGTGCAGTAATATTTGTTGTTGTTGTTGTTAAAATAATGTTTGATAATTGTTGTTGTAATTGTTTAATAACCAGTGTACAAACACAAATACTGTATGTAATAAGGGCTTTATTATAATAAGAGCCAACGATACAAATTTTGCCAGTCAAATGTGAAGTTTACTGTCAAGCAAAACATAAAACGGAGAATCACGGAGAATTATGTAATTACTGTATGTTTTTTTTTCTTTTATTGGAATGGACTAATGGCCCTTCTGTTAATATCAATGGGGTCACCACTGAAATTGAAAAATGGTTTCCTTATTAGTTGGCGTTTACAACGTCATTAATAACCTTTTTACAAGCCATTTTATCCCTATATTACTTTTATTGTTCATCCCTTTCATTTCCTGCACTTACTGCATAGGTAACTTCATTTCTTTGCCTGAAAGAAATTCACCCGAACCTTATTTTTAGAACATCATCTCCTCTCTCCTTTTCCTCATCTCTTCTCCATCCAAGGACCCTTGGAGAGTCCCCCCCCCCCCCCGTCTTTATTCTGGAGCAACCCAGCTGTCAAAAAAAAACGTCCCCGGTGGGCTCGGCCGGTAAATTCCCTAACTTAAAACCCATTAACGGGCTATCAGCCCAGCCATAATGCAGTCTAACCATCTCATTTACCTCGGTGTCAAGCGCTGTCAGGAACCACAGGCATGGAGAGGGGCCTAGAGTGGGCCTGCTTGGAGGCGTCATACACGCGCACACACCGCACGCACACACACACACACACACACACACACACACACACATATAGGGCCTGCCCTCATCAAAACCAGCATAGGACAGTCAAATATGTCACACGGGGGTTGAGAAACCTTTGGAATGAAAATGACAGGTATTTCATTTACCATATCCACTCTATTAGTGAGAGCAGTCAATCATGGTGGGGGGCATTTTGATAGGAGGAGGTGTTAGTGAGGTGAGGGGATTGGGGGGGGGGGGGGCATGGAGAAGTGGCGGGCACAACGTGGCAATTCCAGCTCACTCCAAATCAATTTGAGGAGTTGGTGTGGCTGTAAAAATGGATTATGTGCATATAAATACAAACACGGCTAACAGTCGCACCCCAGAATGCAAACGGTAGAGTGCTGCCGCCTAATCGTAATGTTGGAAACGTAGCCGAACACATAGGAAATGCCGCTCGACGTGTTTTTCACTTACAGTTTGTATGTGGTTTAATGATGCTACGCTAAATCAGGTGTTACGGTTTGCTGTAACGGAGTGTGGACGTGATTTAGCAGCGTTTATTTAAACAAAAACTAAAGTTACAAATAAAAGTTGAATACAAAAAAAAAGAGAGAGCAAAAACTGGGTAGCAAAAAGGGGTATGCTAAAACTATGGTGGAAGCTGCAAAGCAAACAAACGCATCACTGCAAAGGCAAAAACTTTCCAAAGCGGGACTTAAGACTGATGGGGAGAGGACACCAAAACTAATGGAACAGGTACAAAAACAAAGATTGTTTGTGATTGCAGAAACTGCCACCTCGTACAAATCGGGTGCTTTGTAATTCCCCCCCCCCCACTTTTTCTAACAGATCAACCTCGGTGGAGGTCTGCGCTACACAATAAGAGCATTTCAATGCTATCTGCTGCCTCGCTCTCGTCAAAGCGCATGTTGCTCATTGCAGAAACTGCAGTTCTAAATTCTTTATCGACCAAGAGTTAGGATTTCTGTTAATGACTTTACATTGACTTAAGGATTGTCACGATCAAATCTTTTGAGAATCAATTATCGTGTTTTCATTGAGTACGAGAGTAATCACCCCCCCCCACACTCCCCCACACCCAAAAAATACCCCTACATTTTTTATTTATTTATTTATTTTACTAATAACACTCATTGTATTCTCATTTGTGAGGGGTGGAGTTCGATCCTTGAACTGCATATGTTGGGACTGAGTGTATGGTATAAACCCCTTACAGAATTTGAGCCAATAAAATCAGCCTTTCCTAAACGGTTAGCGTTCGTGATTAGCCTTAGCGCACTAGTGATTAACATTTTAAGTACAACAAAAATGCTAACTACCATTCAGCTCACTCATACATCATGTTATATTATATGTAGATGACACATCTAATAGTGTTTTAAAAATCACTTACAGACGCTCCTCTGTTGTTTTTAGCAAAGTTTATCCATGACCCAACACTGTGTCCGGTGGCGCAAACGTAGTTCCGTTTTTTTTTTTTTTTTTTTGGTCCCGGCAGGAGACAGAAATTCTGCGTCGACCTACTTTTGAAGTCAACTTAGCCAAGTTATTGGATTCCCCCCCGAGCCTCCCAGCCCTTGTTGATATGTGTTGTGTTTTAATGATGAAACAAATAGTTCTTTTAGTGTTTGCTGCTGCCTCATTCTTTTCAGAGTGCATGCCGCTGATTGCATAAACTGCCCTCTTGGATGAACATAAATATAGTACATGCTGTGTGATTAATTTTTTTTCATTTTTGCTAACAGTTCAAGCTTGGCGGAAGTCTGCGCAGTAAAAAACGCAGCCTTTCACTGGCCTCCGCTGCCTTGCTCTTGTCCGGATGCACGTTGCTCATTGCAGAGACTGCAATGTGTGAGTGTGTTCAATGCAGATCTCCCAGTATACCTTTCTGTGAAAATTATATAGTAAATATGGAAAGGGGCCTCTAGGGCTCAAAAGGCCTGGCCCCCTCTTTAGGAGTGGATAATTGACTCCTCTTTCCTGCTTGATAATTCATTGCTTGCATATGCCAGCTAATACATCAGATGCAAAGTGCCCTGGCCCTTCATCTCCCCTGACACACACACACACGCACGCACACACTCGACCACAGCGCCATGCATTAAATGACAAATGGAGGCACTTCTAGATCCATGAATGAATTATGTCTTCTAAATACCTTGAGCAGAGGCAACTGTCACTCGGATAATCTGGGACAAAATATGACCAGCTCGGCGTTACAAAGGCCTGCTAGAGAATGAGGCGAGAAATGAACGCACATTAACACGGAATGTCTGATTCAGCGTCGGTGGGCATTTGCACATTTATCAAGAGATGGAAACACACACCCCCTCACACACACACACACACGTCTGTCATTTTAATGCGGGCCCTGGCATTGAAATAGATGAGGATTATTCCAGCAGGACAGAGATATCATTTGTTTTACAACAGCCGAGTCAGCACTCACAACAGTCATTAGGGAATTAGAACGAGAAGGCCCTTTGCAAAGTGAAAAGAAGGATCAAATAATGAATATGACAAGACATTAAACACTCGCTCTGTCAAAACACGGGCGATGAGCCAGAAAGACAAACAGTCGCGTGATTAATGGGTGAAATCACCTGATTATGTTCACACACGGCGATCAAATGCATGGCGACGTCGCAGTTGTTCTCTGTTGGGATATTTTCATAATAAAACGATTGACCTGTGGGAAATGCAATCATTTTAATTTTGGTTATCCACTTTCTGTACAGAAAACACGGGACTGAGTCGAATAGCAAAAATACGTAAATAATTGATGCCCCCACGCGCAAAAGGGGGTTAGTATTGTGTATAGATGCCACAAGATGGTGACCGAGAACTTAAAAGCACCAACACCATGCATCTAACATGTACACAATCATGAACTCATGTTACATAAATTACTGTATTTGGTAAATTATTCAACACAAACAAACCACCTTGACTTAAGGATCATCAATATTATTAGCTAGCATACTTGTCTAAACTAGCACAAACTGATGTGTTGTTATGATTTTTGTTGTTTTTTGTTCATACATTTTCATGTTTTAGACCCGTTTTATTTTACCACCTCAAAAATGACAACATACACTCGAAATCCTGCGATATGCTGAATTATGTACAATATAAATAGGGGGGAAAAAATAAAAATCTGCAAGGCACTGAATCCGCATCAGATGAACCGCGATATGGCGAGGGAACAAATGGTATTACATCTTTCAACTCCCCTTTTGCCTTTTACACACAATAGTAAATGTTAGGGAATACAGGCCAATTTTAACGGCAACGTAGACAACACGAGCTATTAGTAGATGCATTCAAGGACATATATATATATATATATATATATATATGCGAATATGCAGGGGTTCACTGCACCACTAATTTTGTTCAGGCATCCACCAAGTGGGAACTAAAGTTATGTGGCCTGTACTGAAGTTAGGCAACTATTCTTAATGTTTTTTTTTTTTTTTTTTTAAAGTAGTCATATTTAAATTAATACATATATTTTTTTTAGTTAAACTGGTGACACCAAAGACAAACAGTCACATGAGAAACGCATGAAATCATTCACCTGGTTTTGTTCACCCAGGACGGTCAAATGCATATTAACCTTGCGATTGTTCTCAGTTGGGATATTTTGACAATGAAATGTTTTACCTGTGGGAAATGCATTTTTTTTTTTAAATGCAGCTCTTCTGTGCTGCAGGCAATATTTGAATCCCTCTGAAAATAGTGCAGGAGGCCCAAGGTTCAACTATACAGAAGACAGTCACAAGGCGCGTCTGAGGAGGTACAAAGTCTGAATGACGATACTGCCCTCTAGTGGGCATAACCAGTACTCCCTCGGCGTTTCCCATACGTTAACAGAAGAAATCCAATCGCATTGTTTTTACATTTGTCTTTCATTTATTGTCAGGCACCTAATTCAAATGTTTTACAAATTGCAAATAAATACTACAAAAAAATGGGGGAAAACAATATTATAACTCAAGACAATATAAAAATCCTGGATAAATAATAACAGCAATACATTATATTTATGCTACAGTCTGATTTGCATATATGATATATAAAGTATTTTTTTACTGATAAAATTTTATTGTCATTACAGAAATGTCGATGGTAGATGCAAAGAAGCACCAAACTGCAGTTTTTTGTGTGTAATAAAGCATGTGTGAAAGCTAAATTATGGAATGTTATAATAAGGTGTAAATTTACGCAAAATTTTGTCATTTCATTAGAGAAAAAGTTTTTAGTTTTTCTAAATTACAGTTGTTTCTTTAGTTCTTTTCGAAGTTTGTACATTCATGCTCAAAAAGACCCCACAGTGATTTAGTATCAGATATTTTCAAACCTTCACTCTGTATTATTTTTAAAACAGGACTATTTTCAAGCATTTTTTGACCATTTCCTAATCCAGAGCGCATTACCATCCAAACAGTACTACCATACTTTGTCCACGAGATGGAGACATACACATGTATAAGTAGCTGATTTTGTCGTAAAGGTACGACTACGACTACTGCTACTACTACTACTGCGTTTGCATGTACAATATTTTAAATTGACTCAGCGCCCCTTCGCAACCATAAAGCTAATTTTGATTTTCATTCATCCATTTTCTATACCACTTATCCTGTTCAGGGATCCACTGAGTGGGAACACGCGACCTCCAAGGAAGTCAGCCGACTGAAGCACTACACCGGGGTTGTCGAACTCATTTTTGTCACAGGCCACATTGTTGGTATGGTTTTCCTCAGAGGGCCGTTATGAGTCTACAAGTGTAAAGCCTCAGAGTTTTGAATACACCCAAGAAATTGATTGATAACTAGTTTTGAAATCAGAAGTCAATGATAGTACAACCCCAATTCCAATGAAGTTGGGACATTGTGTTAAACATAAATAAAAACAGAGTATAATGACATCCACAATTTCCTAAAACAATTAGAAATGTGGACTCGTCGGACCACAGAACACTTTTCCACTTTGCATCAGTCCATCTTAGATGAGCTCGGGCCCAGAGAAGCCGGCGGCGTTTGTGGGTGTTGTTGATTAATGGCTTTTGCTTTCAACTTGCACTTACGGATGTAGCGCCGCACTGTAGTTACTGACCTTGGTTTTCTGAAGTGTTCTTGAGCCCATGTGGTGATATCCTTTACACATTGATGTCAGTTGTTGATGCAGTGCCGCCTGAGGGATCGAAGGTCACGGGCATTCAATGTTGGTTTTCGGCCTTGGCGCTTACATGCAGCGATTTCTCCAGATTCTCGGAACCTTTTGATGATATTATGGACCGTAGATGATGAAATCCCTGAATTCCTTGCAATTGTACGTTGAGGAACATTGTCCTTAAACTGTTCGACTATTTTCTCACACACTCGTTCACAAAGAGGTGAACCTCACCCCATCTTTGCTTGTGAATGACTGAGCCATGCAGGAAGCTCCCTTTATACCCAATCTTGGCACCCACCTGTTCCCAATTAGCCTGTTCACCTGTGGGATGTTCCAAACAGGTGTTTGATGAGCATTCCTCAACTTTCTCAGTCTTTTTTGCCACCTGTCCCAGCTTTTTTGGAACGTGTTGCAGCCATAAAATTCCAAGTTAATGATTATTTGCTAAAAACAATTAAGTTTATCAGTTTGAACATTAAATATCTTGTCTTTGTAGTGTATTCAATTAAATATAGGTTGAAGATGATTTGCAAATCATTATATTTAACACAACGTCCCAACTTCATTGGAATTGGGGTTGTAGTTTGTTTAACTATTGTTAAAGTTACTGTAAAAAAAAAAAGGGGGGGGGGGGTGGTTATTACTTATTACATACAACAATTTCAAATTTTGGTACAGATTTTAGCCGGAATCATGGGAGCGGACGCAACTGATTTAATTTCGAGGGCAACATAAGACGATGTGGCGGGCCGGATCTGGCCCCCGGGCCTTGAGTTTGACATCTGTGCACCACTCCATCAGTAACGTTTTTCTTTTATTTTAGCTGTAGCTCTAACATTTAAATCAATTTTTAAAAATGTATATTAAACTTAAAGATACTCGACATAGTGTACTTCAGTTAAACTCACATGATTAAAGGTGTGTCTCTGAGGAAGAGAAAAGAAATAAATCTGTCCTGACGTGAACATAAAAGTCACTGGTGTCCTATGTCAGAATTTGTTTAAGTTCATATTTGTTTCACAAATCGATACTATTGGTCAGTCCCTATGTGGGTGTTTTATTTTTTGACAAATTATTGAGCAATCTAAATTGTTGAAAATTCCTTGCTCTATTTGACAATGGAATGTTTAAGGCTCAACAAACGAAACTATTTTCATCTGATCTTTACACTGTACTTTTCTATGACAGAAGAGAGGAATACATAAGTTTGCTTTGTTTTTTGGGGGGGGGTGTTAATTTTTCAAATTGTATAATTTGCATTGATTATTGTTTTATAATCTAGGACAACAGAGCAATGTGAAATACAAGTGTCAAGACGGTACTAGTAAACTGCAGCCTGCAAAGAGCGACAGTGGCTTAATGCAATCTCCAGGATCATCGCGACCCTCTTGTGGGAGTTCAGGTTACCAGGACCATCATCTTCTTTATAGCAACATTATTATAATGCTGGCTTGGTGGCTTCCATAAAGCTTAATAGAGACTAAATGGGGGCTGCAATAAGAGTGGGCAGGCAGATAGACCCTCTCTTTTATCTCTGCGACACAGGCAGAGTTTAATCACACTGTGTTTGTGTGTACACACACGTGTGCGATGCTGAGTAAACAAGACTGCCAGGTGGTGCTCTCGTGTGCGGGAGCGGTTTGCACGGCCCACGTGATGTGCCCTCAACCAGGCCACAACATTAGGTACAGCTGCTGTACTAATGACGAAATGGGCGAATTAGCTCATTTCGGGGCTCTCCGTATTCGTGTCCTGCATAGCTTTTGAAAATAATGTTTATCATCAACTAACGTGTGAATGTGAGAAAATGCTATTTTCCTGAGCTATGTAAAGTCAGTAAAATTCTTCTTGAGGATTATTATCAAACAAGTGAATCATCTCAACACTTTGATGAAATTGCTAAGCACATGAATCAACATTATACACTGCTTTAGTACTCACAACTTTGCGATGAAAAGCTTCACTTGTGTCACACCTCCACTTTAACTATACTGCATCGTCCTTGGCTGACACTGACCGCAGTGCTACTGCTACTAGCAAGAGATCTGTCACCATAAAAAATGTTGAAAACGTTGGTAGTTTAGATAAAAAAACTGGTTGCTTTCCGCTCACCTTCTCCTCTTCTCTACTCCGCTGGGGTAACTCTGCTTCATTTTCCTCACAATTCGCCAACAAATCTGTTTTCCAGAATCAAGTCTGCACATGCGCAGTAAGAAGATGGAATAGTCCATTGCATGAGAAGGGAAGGGCTGGCCGATTAAAGTCCCTCTAAAGCAAAAAAAAATCTGACACACCACAAAGAAGAGTGTTGTTGACCACCCTGCCAAATTTGAATGTGCGGATGTAAGTATTCATTCTCCAATTACATAGCCCCAATCCCCCACCGCCCCCCATCCCTCCACCCCCTTGCACGCCACTGGGCCACCTCAGAAAATGGATGGATGGACATCTCTTGTATTGGCTCTCGATTATACTAACAAACTAATATGAAGTGTTGCTCAGTGAGCCTCAATTGACAACTTTTAGAGTCATTCAACAGTAACTTTATTTGTGCACGCTACATTACAAAGAAGACAATACGACAAGCACTGCACACACGGGATCCATCGGACGTTTTTGGAGAGCAGAGCCGATCCAAGACCAAATCATTAGGTACACTTGCACACTCATGACATTTGATACAATAGCATAGCAAATAATTGCAAAGATAGCAATTATCGTTCAAACAGTAATATAAGCATGAATTCAACTCTTTGCAGTTTTTTTTCTCTGGAATCTATCCTCAGCTATTCACAGTACAGTGGTCTCAGTGTAAAATCATAAAATGCCACAAGATGGCGCCAGAGCCCTGGGTAATAGGAAAGAAGCGATACATCATGCCTGAGAAATTTCAATCTTTGCGTGTCACGGAGGACAGTCTTTGCTACATCTGAATGTGTTTGCTTTGCTACACACCCACCACTGAAAAGGACACATGACAAAGGATAATTTGGTAAGCAATTATGCAAAAAGTTACATAGCATATAAACTTGATGTTCACAAATTAGCCTATTTGTGATTTTTTTTCTTTCTGTGGAACCTACCCTCAACTATTAGCAGAAATACTCACCTATTTGCATTTTTTGCGCGCTTGCGGAAATGCCATAAAATGCCACAAGATGGCGCCAAAGCCCTGGCTATGAAAAGGAAGTAGGTTGATGCGATATATCTGAAGAGATCTTTTTTAAATCAGGGAGGGGCTAAGTTTAGCCTGGGTTGTTAGCAGAAGTTACAGAGTCTTCGTCGCATGTGCATGTATCATATGCTCTTCTGGTACGTATTTTCAAAATCAAACCATCTGCAAGCCATTTATTTTTAAAGTGAACGTCGTAAGATGAGTTTGACATGATATTAAAGTATTTTAGAATCATAGTTTACTTTCAAAATAGGCAATTATAAAATAATTTTTTTGGAGGGGTCAATTACTCACGATTTTCCGCTAGCGGCTGCTCCCTTTCTGTACTTCCCAGGTGCACAGTGAGCTGTAAACATTCAACAACCTGTTAACAGACAGCCAGTACTGTAGTCACCACCGCATCTACTCGCCAGCAGAGTTCAAGTCTGGTGGAGTTTCAGTGACCATACGTGCGTCACACCGCACATGCTCGTCTTCGCCCCCTCCAGAACACGCAGGCAGCGCGGCGTCATTGGCGTCGGACCCGCGCGAGGAGGTGGGCGAGCTGGTGGGGCTGAATTGGAGCGCCGTGGTCTCCTGCAGCGTGTGCTCGCTGGTTTCCATCTCGAAGGCCGCTCCCGCCCGCCCCAGCCCCTTGACCCGGGGGGCCGAGCTCGCCGGCGGGCCCCTGCCGCTGGTGGCGCAGCACGCCGCGAAGAAAGCCAGGGCGGTCAGCAGAAGGAGCGGCCCGATGATGATAGGGGGGTTGCCGCTCGGGACGAAGGTGCCGAAAGCGAAGGCGCCTACCAGGGTGATGTTGATGCCGGCCAGCAGCGTGCACAGGCCGCACGCGCAGCACAAGGGCGGCGAGGGCAGGCCGTGGGCACCAAGACGGGCGTTCGGTTTTGGAACCCGCTTGGTCGCGGGGGGTCTGCACGTGTTTTCTGGCAGCACCATGGAGAAGTGTGTGAGGGGTCCAGACCAGCTGAAGATCAGGTGGAGAAGCGATGGACTCATCACCTGAGACGACAAACAGACTGGAGAGGAAGAAGAGTTGAAATGATGTACAGTTATCAGCTCAACAGTCAATAGAAATTTGCCGCTCAACTTCAGGTCCCCGTAAAGACAAAAACAAAAAGTACAGTATTCTAAATTTGAGAATCAAGCCTTTCTCTCCGCTCTCAGATGCTGTGGGCGTGTCAACAGAATGAGCTGAAAACATGCCGAGCTCAACTGTCACTCAAATGCCAGTACTACGACCTGGAAAAATGAATGCCAGCATCATTCTTATACGAACACATCCCTGCGTGTTCGGGCCGCAAAAAGATACCGTATCCGCTTAAAGCCTTTGGTCGCTGGAATATACACAATCTCACTGGGTCTTTTCCACGCCGCGACAACGAGGCGCTCTGAAGCGGCCACACCAGCGGAGCCATGTTCCACACTCTGTCAAGTTGAACTTTTTTTTTTTTCCTGCCCTTCGTTGCTCTTCCATATTTTTCTGCGTGACCTGCATGCACCTAGGGCCGACAACAAGGCGCTTAAAGCATGCTCACCAGGATAATTAATGAAATATTTCCCCCCTTTTATTTCCTATGAGGGGCTCCATAAATTGCAACAAATTCACACAAATAAAACAAATCATCAAAACAACTAGTGACAATCTCTTGAAATATATTAATATATACCTACTTTATACAGAAAGCATTAGTGGTGTTTGTCCATCCATGTCAGAAATGAACGGAGTGCAGGAGAAGTGGACATCTCATGTCTCCTCTCTGCGGGTGAGGAGCACACTGAGCTGCTGCTACCAGGCAGCTGCTCTACTGCCAAACATGAAATGGAACGGCACGCCCACTTAAACCTGGAATAAAATAGATTAAAAATTATTTTTTTTTAAAACACCCACTGAATCAAATACTGATTGTATGCATTTGATTAAACTGAAACCAATAAAATATCACAAAATTAAATTACATTAAACTAAATACATTCCATTAAATAACTCTCAATTAGAAATAAAATGTCGATTTATTTTATTTTATTTTAGGTAATTGAAAACAATAAAATAACACTACATTGAAAACAATAAAATTACATACATACAAATAGATTGAATAAAATTCAACAGTTAAAAGCACCACTGAAACAAAATACATTAAATAAAAACATAAATAAGCAAGACTTAAGTCAATTACATCAAAATTATAATAAAATGAGGTAACAGTAAATTTAAAACAATAGTGAAATAACACTAATTTGCATCGAAATTAAAAACAGTGAAATAACACTAAATTGTATTCAATCAAATTAATTACATTAAAATCAATAGAAAGAAATAACACTAAAAATAAATGACTGAATAAAATAACAAAATTAACTTAAAAACAAAACACCGCAAAATACATTAAATTCAATAATGAATTTACACTAAATAAAAAAAGAAATTATATTAGATTAAATCAAAAATAAGGACCACTAAATTAATTAAAAAATAGTACAACTAAATTGGATTTCATTAAGAACAATTAAATTAAATCAAAACACTAAAACTATATATATATATATATATATATATATATATTAAAATGCACTAAATTCACTTACTTTAAAAAAAAATAATATACATTTTAAAATGTATATTTAAGATAGGTTCCTTATTGTGGTTGGAGTTTGCAATAGTTTACTTGCACTAAACGCTTCCTAATATTTTGCTTGCCTTATTTGGGCGAGGCACATTATTTGAGTGATATATTAAAATGTCAAATACGAACACAACACAGTAGTTTATCAAGGATCTTTTATTGAGAACAGCATGTGGTTGAAACTATCCTCCGCACCTTATGCATAAGACCATTAACAAATATAACAGGAAATCAGGGGAGGGGCTCCCTAACTAAATACCTTTCTCATTTGTGGCCAATTGAGTTAATGTCATGAACAAACGGACATCCCATAAGAGGCTTTTAATTTCGCCTGCGCTCGCTTCTGCGAGGGTCTTTCTGTGAGGCAGCAGCTCAGCGTTGCTATAGAGATGTTGTGTCCATGGCAACCCTGTGGCCTGTGTGGACATCTGACTTCCTCACAAACGCACACAACATACAAAACTAGGCTCTCCCAAATAATACAAATTATCGAAATAAAATATTCCCATGTATGTATAATTTGTCTAAGCTTGGTTTGTGCATCGTTTTTGACACATTCAGGGAAAAACAAACGAAGATACAGAAATGCATGAGGTATCTGATCAATATGTCAAAACGAATTTCTTTGACTCGGTCATAAACCGAAAATGTGTTGAGCTTACCCACTGGGACAATAAAGTAGAGTCGTAAAAACCATGCGCACACATCCACCAACTCCCGACGGCATGAGATCGTGATGCAGGTTGCAGGGACATAAAAAGAACATTTGAGGCTCCTCTGACTTAAACCCATGTACTTTTTAGGGGGTAGATCACAGGAAGGTGCTACAGGAGTTGGGATAGTTTATGACGTGGAGACAGAGCTTCAATGGGCCTAGACAAATTTCAGCCGGAAACAACAACAACAACAACAACAACAAAAAAAGCATTTAGGAAAGGGTGGTCTTTATAAGCGTGACAGATCAGTCACCATTTTCTAATTGAACTCTCACAAGGAACTGCAGTCTTGACTGCAAAGGTTGTCTCATATTTTCTTGCTGACCATAAAGTTGTCTTTGTTCAGCAAGCACGTCAGCTTTATCGTCATCCGGCTGTCTTCTACACCGGGGAGTAGGAGAAGCCGGCGTGTAAAACCAGACGCACATAAAAATAAATCCCTTTAATACCAATATGGAATCCCTTGTATTTATTTATCAATGTTAACAATATACTCCAAAATAAATCCTACAAGTGTCATCATCTTTAACCTCAACGAGTGAACAGCAAACCTTTTCGGTCGCCAGACCTGGAAGTATCAGGTTAGAATAAGAACCTCAAAACCTCATCTCGTGCAAAGCGGGCTCGAACTTGACCGTGCTGAGACAAAGACGATGTATTTACTAAACTTATTAATTATAGATGCCATCTAAGACTTTTAAAGTACATCAGTGCTAAAGGTAACTTGTGTATGAGAACACTTAACGACAACAACAAAAAATAAAAAAATAAATAATTAAAAGTTCTTTCTTCACAGTATGGAAATTAAAATTAACATCACAACCCGACTAGAGCATAGTACACGTCCTGAAAATCCACTTTACGTGAAGAACACTGAAGGCTTCATAAAAGAAACAAAATAATATAAAAAAAAGATTTGTTTCTACATGCGATTATGGGGCAATCATTTAAAGCAAGCGTTTGTCTACAAAGAAAATGTAAATAAATTACCTGCTGCATTGTTGTTTTATTAAAATTAAAATAATAATATTTTTTTTAAAAATTCAGTCACAAAAACTAAAAAAAAAAAAGTCAGGAATTTCCCCGTGGTTTCCAAGAGGAAGTGCTACTTTGCTGCAAGTGATAAGATTACAGGCGGTGGGGAAGAAAAAAACAACACACCTTATCACTTCTGATAGGCTGGCCCATCACACACATGCTAAGACACACAGAAGGAGAAAGAGAGGATAGATAATAATAGAAGTCAGAAAACAGGATGGCGAGCGGCTTCTTTTCAGGCCGTGAGCTCTGCTGCGCCGTCTCGGCCGCGCAGGGCGTTGGACTGCGCCCTCCTGCGAGCCAGTCTGGAGTTGAACGGCGGAGAGAGCCGCATGGAGCAAACGACGACGGGACGGACCTCTTCGTCCTCCTCCTTCTGCTCCTGCTGCTCGTCGTGCTGCGACAGCTGCCGGTGGAAGGCGATGGCTTCGGCCGCAAACTGGCTCAGGTCTTTGGTGTTGCTGTTCCTGCGAGGTCAATATCCAGAAAGCTTCAGAGATGCTTCCTTGCGTGATAGGCGCAACATAAATGAGTAGAACATTTTTAACCCTCCAGTCAGGCTTATTTTTTTGGTACATCATAAATATTAAACCACTAAAAGAACAATTTTCATTATAAATCAGCTTTTGTTAATATTGGAAAATCAATTAAACTAAATCTACAGAACACTTTGCATTTTTTCATGTTTTAGATTTTGCCATAGGAGGCTGAAATGCAGATTGGAGATTAATCCTATTTTTGTGCTAAATTGGGGTGAAATATAGTAAGACGTGCATGTCAATATGTGTCAAATGACTTAAGATCATAGTACAACAATTTGTATATCCTAGTAGTTTGTTTGAAAAAAGAAAAATTTAGAATTTCTGAGCAGTGGACCCTGCCCTCGCCGCCCTTGTATATTCGTGTTTCAGCATTCACAAATTTGCTAATTATTTTGGGACACTATCCCCTGTGATTCACGGAAAAACTATAAAAATTAAATGCAATGTATATTTGTAAAGTACAGCTTATCTAAGGTATGTTTTAAAGTCCTACTAAGCACTGTAAATGCACATTTTCAGGCTCTAAAAAACACAAATAAATGTTAGGCATATTCTTCCACCATGTTTGCTGCGCGTTTGCAGCAAGACTATTTTTGGTATGTGTTGCTAAAGGTGGATTTTGTAAATGCGCACAGAGCGTTCACATATGCTGTTTTTGTGCTCAAGCCAAAGCGCTGTGTAATATAAAACTATTGCCATGGCGCCATCAACTACAACCCCAATTCCAATGAAGTTGGGACGTTGTGCTAAACATAAATACAAACAGAATACAATGATTTGCAAATCATGCTCAAACTATATTTAATTGAATACAAAACGCCCCAACTTCATTGGAATTGGGGTTGTATGTTGAAGTAGAGGGAGGAGCTTCATTTACAGAGGCCTTAGCCCTGTCTAACAGAAAAGTAGTAATATGTCGCCATCTTATGGCATAGGTAATTATAAACGCTCTCAGGGGGAATTAATTACTCTCAGATTTTTGCTATTAGCGGACGGGAACAGAGTGAAATACATTTAACCTTTTGTACAATTTCCTACTAAATTCTTAAGCCTTTGTCAGGAGTCATTTTCAGTGGTTTCATAACTTTCCATCTTACCTCTGTAGGGCATGAGGAGTTGGAAGACCTCTCTCTGGTGCATTCTGTACAATGGAAGGTGAAATAATGTGCATGAAACTCAAGTCTTTAATAACGAACTGTCAAACACCAAGAAAAAAACAATACCTACCCCCTGCACCCATGGGTGCTTGAGGACCTGAGCGGCGCTAATGCGCAGTGTGGCGTCTCGTACCAGCAGCTTGCTGATAAGATCCTTGGCGGCGTCTGTGATGTGAGCCCAGTCCTTGTCTGGAAACTCGTATTTGCCCTGCTGGATGCTCTCGAACAGGTGACTCTGGAGGTGGAAGGTCACATTGGAGTCTTAATTATACATGCGTCACACATTCTAGAATGGATGCGACGTTCTCAGCACGCTAGCTCCATGTTCCTACTGCCATCGCAATCTATTTTTGAAACGTGGTTTGCTCGTGACTACACGCGGGTGTCTCCTGATGGCGGCAATAGCTTGAGTCAGATGATGACCAGGTGATGAGGGAGATAAGTGATGGATGCCCTCCTCCTGTGACACACCGTCTGTATTTTCTCGATGCACCAACTCGTTCTACCTACATCACCAGTGACAGTCGAGGTGCAATAAATCAAGCACAAATGCACATCAAAAGGACAGGGAAAAGAAGTGAACGGTGTAAGTTCCGCTACAATACATTTGATTCATGCACTTTGTGACTGTATTTTTTACGTGTCACAGGGACTCCAGTTCAATTTGTACCCCGCCTCTCACACAAAAGCTAGCTGGGATAGGCTAAAGGTCACCCACGACCCTAATGAGGACAAGCACTACAGAAAATGGATGGAAGTTATGCTGAAGAGTGGAAACTACAAAGTGGAACACAATCTCTTCCATGTTGATGGTTGAAGTTGTTCCTGTTTTAGGAAAATATTTCCATAGGAATGTCAACTGCGTTAATTTGATCAAGACCCAAACTGTTGCCATTGTAAAACCTAAACAAGTCTGAATGAAATGTTCCAAGTAACATTTTATTCTTCCTAACTGTTATACAAGTAAGAAGAGAAGTTAAACTACTGCATAGCAAAACACTTCTTTTTTTTGCCAACACTAGTGCACTTGTAAAACACACAAAAAAAAGAATGTACTTGCTGAGGTCAAATCTCGCGATTTGCCAATGGTAGTTTGAGGTCAATTTTTGGGTTAATTTTTGAGAATTATTCGTCCCTGAAATTTAGTTGGAATTCCCAACTGTTGAGTCATTTGACATTAGAGGGTCCGCTGTAAGACATTTTTGCACTGCAGTAAATTATGGCAAAATCTAGCACTTTGTGAGGAAAATAAGCACATTTAGCACATTAGGTTAGCCATAGTTGTAGTGTATCTTTGCTGGAATTGTCTTTTTTGGAGTACAACAGCGCGCAACATATCGTTAACAGACTATAGTCATTTCATTTTTAATTTACTATTACCAATCAATAAATAATACCAACGTGCATGCTAAAAATAGTGTTTTTTCTTGTCTCACCAAAAACATTCAAATATGACTTTTGCAGCTATGCTCTTAGGCTAACAGCATGTGGGTATGTCTCATGACAGGCCGTGCATTTGCCAAGTTCCAGCTGGGCAAGTGTACCTGGCATGTGCGGCATGTTTCACCCCGGTCCCACCCGCAGTCGCTGCCACAGTGGCCCGTGAAGGGGGGGCTGCCACTTAACAGGATGTAGAGAATGACCCCGAGGCTCCACAGGTCGCAGCGCTTGTCGTAGAAAGATGCCTCATCGGTGAACACCTCCACCACTTCTGGAGCCATGTACTCTGCTGAGCCACACTAGAGAGAGAAAACGAACGAGAAAATGGTTGTAGTATGTTAGTGAACAGTATAAGGTGCTCTGTTACAGTATAAGGTGCTCTGTTACACATCTCAGTCAGTCTTTCACAACCTTTAGGCATAAAAATAAATCAATAAAACATCAAAGTATATGCAGACCTAAACCATTTAGTGATTTATAGACCAGTAGCAGTACTTCAAAATATATTCTAAAGCTGACTGTAAATTTGTATTTGTAGTAAAATTTTTATGGTAAATAACATTTTTGGACCAATTAAGTGAAATTGGATGATTTCCCATTACATCTCTCATGGTATATGACTGTGCTGTGATTCAGTGGATGGAAAGATTCACTGATCTAAGTTAAGGATCTTACCGGCGTAGTGAGTTCTGGAGTAGTTATGGGTGTGCAGGCACTGCTGAGCTTTACGCCGCTTCCCAGATCAAAGTCACAGATCTTAACCGGCGACACCTGAAAAGTAAAAATGCTGATGAAGGTCTGCAAAGTCAAATTCAAGCACATTTTATGATAAATTTTCAAACTACTACCAATTCTGACAAGGTGTCTACTTAAGCAGAGGCCACATTAAAAGACATGCAGTATATATGCCACATATAATCAAAATATCAAAGAAACACAATTTAGGCTATACAAATATAGATGTCACATATCTCAAAGTACAGTGGAACCTCGATAAAATGGATGGGGGGGTGGGGGAGATCGGCCGATATAGCCGATTGTCCGTTACACTGAAGCACTTTTTTAGGCCATATGGAAATGGAAACTACTTTTGACACATTGTTTAGTCCTGACGGTGCGTTTTATCAGATAGCCGTTATTTCGGGGTCCGTTTTATCGACATTCCACTATATATAACTTTTTATTTAAAAAAAAAAAAAAAGATTAATGTAATAATACCTTCACTGTTATTAACTTAGTTACCATTGTAAGCACATTTGCAAAATTCAAGCAATTCTCACAGAGTATCTACAAATTTAAGCAAATCAAATTTCCGACCTTTTTGGACCACTTTGTTCAAATGTAAGGCCTAGCATAAAAAAATTGTGATCAAATTACAAATAGCTACCTAGCCACTAAGTTGCATCAAATTTAAGACTTTTAAGGCTACACATGTCTTTGATGCCAGACTTACTTGATCAGTGTATTCACAAAGGATGTTCTCCAATTTGAGGTCCCTGTGAGCAATACCTGTCAGGACAACAAAATGTTACCATGACAACTACGACAGGTCACCTGGATATCGGTAGATTGGACATGAATGTGATTTACCCTTTGTGTGCAGAAAGTCAAGAGCTTGGGCGATGTCACGGACCACCTTACTGGCTTCCAGCTCATCAAAGTGCTTCCGGTTCTGAATGTGCGTAAGAATGGAACCTGGGAAGACAAAACAATCACATTGTGTCGGTGTGCATCAAATAGCATGCGGACAAAATGCTTGCTGTTCTTTCAGCTCACCTCCTCGCAACTTTTCAAACACCAAATAAAAGCAGGTATCGTCTTCAAAGAATTCGATCAATTCCAAAATGTTCCTGAGTCAAATAATCTATTTAGTTTCAGTTTAAATTAAGTGTGGTAATTTCATGGAATGTATTTCATAAAAGACATGAATTCCCTCACTTGTTTCCTTGACACTGGTAGAGCGTCTCTACTTCTCGGAAGACTCGGCTGCGGCTGTGTCCCACACTCTTTTCGATGATCTATGTGACAGACCAAAAATGTGGAACAGCTGTGGTAAAGGGCATTCTTTGCTTTACAACTGTTCAACCAGACACGGTTTTGAGGTTAAAAACAGTGCAGAATGAAGTCCGATACCCCGCGATTCACGTTACAATTGCATTGAAAAAAATATATATAATTTTTTTTAACCACCAAAAATCTTGAATAAGCGGGTATATACTGCCATTAAGCGCTTTTGCGGTTGGTTAACCCCCCCCAAAAAAAAAAAATAAGAAGAAAAAACAGGAAAAGTTGGGATAATTTTTTTTTTTTTAAATTCACGAATAGGTCAATCCGCAGGTGCTGGAGAACAAATAAGCGGGGGTCCACTGTATTTTTCACAAAGCTGTAAGCATATGTGGTCACGAGGCACAAGATGGCAAGCTCAGTTACCACGGTATTCAGTGTTCTTCATTTGACTGTTTTATATTTATGGCATAGCATACAAATATCTTTTTATGACGTTACTAGTGCTTTCGTTAAATACAATAACCAGTTCTGGAACCTAACTCAGTCATAAATGAAGGATGCCCTGCTGTACTCTAAAAATAAGTGGTGTATAGCATGGAAACTATAGCTCCAGGACCACATGCAGCCCGTGTGAGTATTTCATACAGCCTGTTATGCAGTTAAAAAACAAACAAAGAAAACCTCAGAGGAATTCTTATGAAAAGCCCCAAAACATTTAACGCATAAGTTTAGTATGTCACTCTTGAGGACTTTATGAAATCTGAACTGAAAAGTTCCGCACCTCAGCTCTAAATGCTAATCGCACTCTATTAAAATGTCTCGTATTGCTCTTTTATGAAACTAATTTTGAAAGTCACCTTCACAGCATACTCCTGTCCATTCTGCAGGCTTACACATCCTTGGACTTTGGCAAACGCCCCCCGGCCAAGCACCTCATCTGTCAGCTTGTAGAGGTCTGAAGTAGAATGATGAATGAGTTAAATACAGATCACAAAGAATTGTACAAAAATCCCACCATTATTACCATCGAAGGTGCCGGTGGCGCTGTTCGTTGCTCTTGACCTTTTCTTCTTCTTTCGTTTGGCTGCATCTGAGATGTTCAAAGGCTGGCTTTTCTCAACTTCTGATGCAGCGCATGAGGACACAACAAATGTAGCCATCTGAAACCATGTCCACTGCACTAAACAATAGGGTGACTGTACCTGCAGGAACTTGAGTGATCTGATTCCTGTCCTCTGACCCGATCCCATTCTGCACTTGCTGTTCCTCATAACACTGCCCTTCTTGGCCCAGAGCCTGGGAGTTGCCCTGAAACAGACAGGAAACGAGAGGAGGAAACAGGCAAGAGTTGTGTGAAATCAACTGCTCATTCGGTCGAGAAACCAAAAGAAAACATTTATGGTTTTCTATTTAAATTTTTCATATCTACACAATCATATTACCTTGTGGTAAGCACAATCACACAAAAGTCAACACAATCGCAAGAAAACTTAATTTTAGAGTACCAAAAGATTAGCTCGGGCCTGTTTCAACAAAAGCTCTAAAGAGAAGAAAAGTAGAGGGGGGGGGGGGAATAAATAAAACATTTTTTGGGGGGGGAAACCGAAGTTAACATCATTTTGTTTTAAATAGTTACTTGTAACTCTTTTTCAGACTTGTATGACAGTTAAAACGCACTGTAAAATTAAAGATAAACACTTTATGAGGGTGATACTGGTAATATTTAAATTTTTTCCTATTGGGAAAATCAAGAAAATATTTTGTTTCTGAATTAAAAACAAAATAAAAGTCGACCAGACTCCCAAAACAGATTGGAATATAACCTTTTTTTGCAATAACTATAAATTTTAAATCACTATTAATGCATCCCTTCCCTATGGCAACATGCCTGAACAGTAGCTCTCTGTGAATATGCAAAGATGCACAACTTCAACCTTATCTAAACCCAGGTATTACCAGAAGTATCTACCCATCCACTCATAGTACATGACTCAGACTAAGTGATAAACATATGTGTGTGACAGTAGATAAGGCAATGCACTCTAAGTGCTAGAGGACTCTGCATCTTTTTGCACAATTGTTTTTTGTCAATGTCTTTATGTCTCCAAAGTGTTCTGTAAATTGACTGTCTAGAGCGGCTCCAACTACCAGAGACAAATTCCTTGTGTGTTTTGGACATACTTGGCAAATAAAGATGATTCTGATTCTGATAAGCTGGCGTTTTACATCAACAATGGCAGATCGTACCTGGAGCGAGCGCTGGAAGACTTGCAACTCCGTCATCACGCTGTGCCTCACCACCATAGCTGCCAAATGAGGGAACGTCACAAATATTTAGTTGAACTGCAATACACTGCATCATGAAACCTCAGATGCAACAACAAGATAATATCATACAGAATGTCAGTTATGAACATGATCTCATGCTTCACAGATTTTTTTTCTTGATTACAAATACACAACCGTTCAAAAGTAAACCCATTTTGTAATGGTAGTGTGGTCCCCCTTCACGCAGTCCATTGTCCCCAAATTGTGAAATTTGCTTTCATTTGAGCAAAGACATTTTTTAAAAATTTTTTTAAAATTGTTCATGTACAGTATATTGCGACTTTTTTATTTTGTATTTTAACCATGGAAATAGCTTTGTGAGTCCCGCGCCAGATGCGCTATATAAATAAAACTGACTTAGCAGGAAATATCAGAATGAAATTCAATAGCTAGCTAACTATAGGGAATACAAGGCAGGCTGTGACGCAATTGACAGCCAGGCAACAGGGCTTAGTAACCGCTTTGCATTGTGGGTTGTGGCGACCAACAGCAGCAACTAACATCATTCACATTTGACTTTTGTAGTTCATTAATATCTTCACAACACCCGCTTGGTAAAAGACCTGTAGTGTGTCAATGTGTTGTTAAAAAACAAAAAAACAAAAAGGCACACAAACGCCGCATTGTTGTTTTTAGCGTTAGCCACAGCTAGCTAGCTGGCTAGCCAAGCACAACCGGCTGCCGTCCATTCCGTCCCTCCATGTTTGATATAAAAACAGGGCGGGTGGCGTTAAAGCCAACATGAGACATAAAATGGTGGTCTAACCTGGACATTCTCCGAACTTGCCGAATCCCCTCCGGTCAGAGGCTCCGCGAGCTGATGCAAGCTTCCATCGCGACACCGCCTGAAACTCTCCCTCGACTCAACCAGCGGGGCGGGGACACGCACAGCAGGAAAACACATGAACAGACATTTGCCACGCCCACTTTCTGCGTATTCTCTATTACCATTGGTCCGATATGAATACGACACGCCTCTTGACGTTTTGTTTATGTTTTGATTCGGGTAGTGAACTTTAAAAGGCTAATTGTTTTCCTATGCCTTTCCTGTCCAGTAATTTAATCAAAATTTGATTTAAAATTTATTTTATTGCCCCCCCCCACGCGGCACGGTGAACAACTGGTTAGAGCGTCTGCCTCACAGTTTTGAGGACCCGGGTTCAAATTTGGCCTCCTCGCCCGTGTGGAGTTTGCATGTTCTCCCCGTGCCTGCGTGGGTTTTCTCCGGGCACTCCGGTTTCCTCCCACATCCCTAAAACATGCATGGTAGGTTAATTAACAACTCTAAATTGCCCGTAGATGTGAATGTGAGTGCGAATAGTTGTTTGTTTTATGTGCCCTGCGATTGGCTGGCAACCAGTTCAGGGTGTACCCCGCCTCCTGCCCGATGATAGCTGGGATAGGCTCCAGCACGCCCGCGACCCTAGTGAGGAGACCGGCTCAGAAAATAGATGGATGGATGGATGGCCCCCCCACTGCCTCCCCAAAAATGCTGCTCTTGTATTTGTTTTTCCACTATTTGTGAAAATTGCTGAGCACCGTGACGATTACCCTCACAGGATAAATAAAGTGTCTGGCTAATCTAAAATTCATTCTAAATGGGAATGTCCTGATCTGGGTGGATGAACTTAAGTGGGAATATTTTCCTCTTTTTTCTAATTACAGGGAGGCACAGTGAACAAGTGTTTAGCACATCTGTACACAGTTCTGAGGTTTGTGGTTCCAATCTGGGCCTTTCGTGTGTGTAATTTGGATGTACTCCAGCTTCCTCCATCATCATCAAATTTTATTTACATCGCACTTTTCTTACAAAAAAAATGCAACCCAAAATGTAACACAAAGTGCATATTACAACATTTCAGAAACATGCATGTAAGGGTTCATTGAAGAGTATAAATCATGAATGTGAGTTTGAATGGTTGTTCGTTCATGTGTGCTCTGCAAGCAGTCCAGGGTCTAGGCCAAAGTCAGTCGTGATAGGCTCCACCACACCCATGACCCTAGTGCGGATAAGCAGTATAGAAGATGGATGGGTGGATGCCTTTCACAGCATGTCAGTCTAACTCATCAAGCACATTTTTTGTGATATTTACAATATGAATATTGTTGTAAAGTGCTTTAAGTCAGGGGTTTTCAAAGTTTCTGGGTCCAGGGACCCCTAACAGAGGAGAAAGGTTTCCAATATAATGCCAATTAAACATGACGTTCAATGTGCTCCTTGGAATTATTCGTTTTTTTACATTTAAACCTAAACATTCGTGACTTGGTAAAGAGAAAGTACTTAACTGAATCTATGTGTTTTTGAAATGCAGGAAACCAGAGTACCCAAGAAAAACCCACACAAGCACTGGGAGAATAATGCACACGCCACACAGGAACGCTTGGAGACAGGTTCGAACACTGAGGCTTTGAAATGGCTTTGAACAAGCTAGCCACTGAAACACTGCTGCCTTTATCCACTGGTCTCAAGTTTGAGAACCAATACCTAAGTGAACACACAGCAGATAACTTCCATTTATTTATGTTCATTCTTTCCCTTTCAGCTGAACCCATAATTCAGGGGTTTTAAACATTTCTAAAGTACAAAGTTTTCCTCAATAAAAGTCAAAATTGCTCAAAATATTTTATAAAGGTCAAGGTAATACATGCAGAGAATTTAAGACAGGAGGAAAGACAGGAAATCATTAACCAGCTCAGTCACGTAACGACAGCAACATTGTTACCATTAGTAACACACATATTAACACCACCTGAAAAAAGCGTGGCTGGATAGTAAAAATTCACAGTCACACTCGCACCGCTCACATTGTAATATTACACGTTCAAAAGTTCTTTAAAGTTTAGAGTCCATTGAAGGTGAGCATTGTCTTCTTCATATTTGAAGTTTAATTGCAAATCTTCTCAGTCATCTCTTTCTGTCGGAAAACAAAACAAAAACAATCACATTAAAAGTTAATAAATGAGGGGCAAGCTATATTTTCAATGTAAAGAAAATTGCATGGCCAAATGAACATTTTCCCTAACCTCTATCCTTTATTATTACACAGCCTTAACTTGAAAATGAAAGCCAATGAATGTGATGCCCATATCAGTCTTTCATGCTTCTGTGATTGGATGCATTTGACATTGACATTTTCATAGAACCAATAACACAAGGTGAAGGTCACACTCATGTCTCACCAGGGGCTCAAGTTCAGAGTGGTCAATGAGGTTGAACTCAGAGATGAAGAAGTAGTAGTGCTTGTAGCAGGTATTGATGTGGGCCTCGGCGCCCATGCTGCAGATGCTGTCAAAGTGATGGATGTAAACGTGCACAAACACCCTGAAGAGTCGGCTCAGGATCTTCTTGCACACCTGCTGGAAATTCTTGGGGAAAGGAACACCTGCAATGAACATGGGGGGGAAAAAAAATTCATTGTTTTTGTTGTTTGTTAATCCACCTATAAAAAATAAGTTTTAATGTTCATTCACCAGTCACTTAAAAGAACACTTTATTGGGAGGAATACACTTATTTTCTGATATATTTATGTAATCGAGTACAAATTTGTTTCATGAAATTGTATTAATCCCAACAGATTTCGTAGCGTTTCTCTTGGCTGCAACTGCTTCCAATAGGTATATGTGGATGCTGGATTTATTTTGTCCAGTCAGATTTCAGCCTCTACTGTATGTGTCGCAACTTGCCATGTCAATCTAATCTGCCCAGGCCCTTCAAAAGCATTTTTCCGTCCTCTAATTGGTCCGTTATAGTCAATTTAGACTGGCCAAAGGTCTGTAGTGATCTGCAAACATTGGTACAGTACGTTTGAATTAGTTATTTTCACAACGACTGATGGAGGAGAAATTTATTTGGTCTAAAAAATACCTAAAAACCCATTTTCAGAGCAAACCTTTTCAGAAAAGCTAGTCAGTTATTAAAGTACTGATGGTTTCCATAATTGCAAAGTGATAATGGTGCTATTAAGCGGTCGATTAAGTCAGGTTAAATCCCTAATGAAGGCCCAGGTTCCAAATGTACTGCCAATCCCCGATAAATTGGATTGTCTCAATGCTCACTTCTGAGTTATCTTTAAATCTGCTTTTAATGGGAGGATATAGCTGCATGTGCAACAGATTTCGGAAATATGACCTTCCTGAAAAACTATATCATTTATTTAATAGCCCTAAAACTGGAAGAATGGTAGTCTATTGGTTAGTATGTCTGCCTCACACTTGAGACGTTCTGGGTTCAAATCTCAGTTACGGCCTTCCTATGTAGCGTTTGCATATTCTACTTGTGTTAGTGTGGGTTTTCTCCGAGTACTGCCTGCCGCTTCCTTCCACATTCCAAAAACAAAAAAAAACAGTAATGTTAGGTTCATCGAAGACTCAAAATTGCCATGAGGTGTGAATGTGCGTATTTGTTTGCCTGTATGTGCCCTGTGATCGACAGTCCAGGTTGCACCCTAGCTCTTGCCCAAAGTCATTTCGGATAGGCTGCAGCTCACCCGCCGACTGAGAAGCACTATAGAAAAGCGATGGATGAATTAAATGTGAGGCCATTTCGTTGTGACAGTCTTATTATCATCCCCCATTATAAATGCAATTGTGGTAATTATCAAGTCTGTTGATGAGACAAAACAAGTTAGCCTTTTAATTGCTTCTTAATGTCTTTTAATTGCGTCTCAATGTCAGCCTCATGGTGTAATTAACAGAGTCACTGCCATTGAAAGCTTTAGAAGTCAAATATCCATGTTAACTGGGAAGGCTGGCAGTGAATGAGTTAACCTCGTTTTAATCTTAATGAAGGTTAATAAAGCAGTCAATAGACATTCTACTTATAGGTTAGAAAGACTCCTCACGCACCTACTCTGGTGGGGAAGATTTCCTCATTGTTGATGAGCGACTCTATCCAGTCCATCATCAGGTTCATGTACTTGAGAGCGGGCAGCTTGGTGGGTTTCCTGTAGTCGTCGCCATCCTGCCACCTGTACTCGTACCTAAGCCCCCCCGACATGATCGGACAGGTACGTTCGGTGCAGTACTCGCTGACCGTGCCGTAGATCAGGTTGATCCTGTTAAAGAAATCCACCACGTGCACGGCAATCCAGTCATTGTGGTTTTCTCCATCGGGCAGCTGCACAACCTTCCTGAGGTCCAGGCCAGACTTGAGTGAGGCTTGAGCCTTCTTGTACAGTTCAAAACGCTGTGTGCCGGGTTCAAAACGTTTCCTAGGCCGGAACGTTTTGTCTTTGCTGAACACCTGACCCAAACATAAAGCCATGGCCTCAGCAGTTTGCCCCCAAAGATGTACAGTTTGTAGTCCTCAGAATAGGCTTTTGACTTTTTGAGAGAAGGCAGTTTCTGGCCTGGATGAGGTCACAACAGAGGAAGAGCCTGGTCAAAACTGGTTCCAGATGTTGGGATGCTCACTGTGAAGCACAAAATGTTGTTGTTGTTTTTTTAGTTTTATTTGTTTTAGTGTCATTCCTCAACTTCAGTCCAAATGCAACATGACCACATGCACAATCTAACGAGATCCAATACGTGAGCCCATTTAAAATGTGTACCTTTTGCAAAGATAATTAAGCCCATTTTTTATTAACACTCTCAAGAGTGGCATTAATGCAACCATATGTTGATTTTTGTGGTTGATGTAAGTGGTGTACAACTTCACTGCATTCCAAAAACACGTTAGATTATTTACTGCAACCGATGAATATGTTTGTCAAGTTTTTCAACGGTCAGGCTTTGAAATTCACATTTATAAATCACTGAAATAACCGATGCCTGGATATAGCGGTGTTACATTGCTTTAGATTTGAGATCAGCTTTTGAGTAGAAGATAAAGATTTGGCGCTGAACCGCGGCCTCTCACTTCGATTATGAGGGAAATAAATGTCAATATGTTCAAAGTCGGATGAGTTTAGGCACTTCACACTCAAATAGAGTATGTATAGCTATGGTATAAACAGAGTATGATTCACGGGAGGTAGGAGGACCTGAGTTGTAATACTGAGAAAAAAAAATGACAAAGTTCATGACATAAAGGACGAAAGCCATGCAAGAAGCACCTGACATTCAACTTGAGCCATGCTGTGAGTCAATGCCGCTCATTGTGTATTTCTTAGTTATATATCTGTAAATAAATTTTTATTTTGCCATCAAAAGCCCTTTCTCAGTCTTGTTTTGTTGTTTAATAATTTGAAGTGTCTCAAAAGAAAAACATACTAACATCAAAGACACTGTTCTGCTTGGTTTTTTTTTTCACAAAAAGCTCGCTTCATCCACTTTTTGGTCAGAAACTGGTATATTGGTGAAACCAACCCATCATGTTCTACTGCTAATATCTAAAAACCCAAAAAAATAAAATAAAAAAAACTGAGAAGGCGAGAAACAAACTTTCAAAAAAGAAAGAAAAGGCTATTTTCTTTTGGTAGGTTATATTGTCATAGATAACAATATACTGTGGGTCTTGAAAGATCAGTCATAATACTCTTATCAATGTGGGGAACTTTGAAAACATTTGGTCGTTAATTGAATTAGTTTTTACTAAAATGTCCTTATGTGTGAATGTGAATGGTTCTGCCCTGCCGCTCTCACATTGGCAACCCCACCTCTTGCCCAATGTAAGCTGGCAGAGGCTCCAGCACACCATTGACCCTTGTGAGCATAAGGATGGATGGACATTTATATTGTAAATTTAGAATTTTCACAAAAGCAGGTGATAATCATTTTTTTCCCCATCCATCCATCTATTTTCTACCGCTTATCCGAGGTCGGGTCGTGGGGGCAGTAGCTTTAGCAGGGATGCCCAGACTTCCCTCTCCCCAGCCACTTCATCCAGCTCTTCCGGGGGGATCCAGAGGCGTTCCCAGGCCAGCCGAAGGATGTATTCTCTCCAGCGTTTCCTGGGTCGTCCCCGGGGTCTACTCCCAGTGGGACGTGCCCAGAACACCTCACCAGGGAGGCGTCCGGGAGGCATCCGAATCAGATGCCCCAGGCACCTCATCTGGCTCCTTTCGAGGTGGAGGAGCAGGGGCTCAACTCTGAAATCATCCCGGATGACCTAGCTTCTCACCCTATCTCCAAGGGAGACCCCGGACACCCTGCGGAGGAACCTCTTTGCAGCCGCTTGTATCCAGGATCTTGTTCTTTCGGTCACGACCCACAGCTCGTGACCATAGGTGAGGGTAGGAACGTAGATCAACCGGTAAATCGAAAGCTTCCCCTTTCGGCTTAGGTCCTTCTTTACCACAACGGATCGATACAAAGTCCGCATCACTGCAGACGCTGCACCGATCCGCCTGTCGATCTCCCGTTCCATTCTTCCCTCACTTGTGAACAAGACCCTGAGATACTTGAACTCCTCCACTTGGGGCAGGATCTCATCCCCGACCTAGAGAGGGCAGCCACCCTTTTCCGATTGAGGACCATGGTCTCAGATTTGGAGGTGCTGATTCTCATCCCAGCCGCTTCACACTCTGCTGCGAACTGGTCCAGTGAGAGTTGGAGTTCATGGCTTGATGAAGCCAACAGAACCACATCATCTGCAAAAAGCAGAGATGCAATACTTGGGCCACCAATATATCGGAACCCCTCTACGCCTCGGGTGCGCCTAGAAATTCTGTCCATAAAAGTTATGAACAGAATCGGTGACAAAGGGCAGCCTTCGCGGAGTCCAACCCTCACCGGAAACAAGTCTGACTTACTGCCGGATATGCGGACCAAACTCTGACTCCGGTTGTACAGGGACCGAACAGCCCGTATCAGGGGGTTCGGTACCCCATACTCCCGAAGCACCCTCCACAGGACTCCCCGAGGGACACGGTCGAACGCCTTCTCCAAGTCCACAAAACACATGTAGACTGGTTGGGCGAACTCCCATGCACCCTCAAGAACCCTGCCAAGGGTGTAGAGCTGGTCCACTGTTCCGCGGCCAGGACGAAAACCACACTGCTCCTCCTGAATCTGAGATTCAACTTCCCGACGGACCCTCCTCTCCAGCACCCCTGAATAGGCCTTACCAGGGAGGCTGAGGAGTGTGATCCCCCTGTAGTTGGAACACACCCTTCGGTCCCCCTTCTTAAAAAGGGGGGCCACCACCCCAGTCTGCCAATCCAGAGGCACGCTCCCCGATGTACACGCGACGTTGCAGAGGCGTGTTAACCAGGACAGCCCTACAAGATCAAGAGCCTTGAGGAACTCCGGGCGAATCTCATCCAACCCCGGGGCCTTGCCACCGAGGAGCTTTTTAACCACCTCGTGACCTCAACTCCAGAGATAGGAGAGCCCGCCTCAGAGACCACAGACTCTGCTTCTTCATGGGAAGGCGTGTTGGTGTAATTGAGGAATTATTCGAAGTATTCTCCCCACCGGATCACAACGTCCCGAGTCGAGGTCAGCAGCGCCCCATCCCCACTATACACAGTGTTGATGGTGCACTGCTTCCCCCTCCTGAGACACCGGATGGTGGACCAGAATTTCCTCGAAGCCGCCCGGAAGTCTTTTTCCATGGCCTCACCAAACTCTTCACATGCCCGAGTTTTTGCTTCAGTGCCTACCAAAGCTGCATTCCGCTTGGCAAGCCGGTACCCATCAGCTGCCTCAGGAGTCCCACAGGCCAAAAAGGCCCGATAGGACTCCTTCTTCAGCTTGACGGCATCCCTCACCGTTGGTGTCCACCAACGGGTACGTGGATTGCCGCCACTACAGGCACCGACCACCTTATGGCCACAGCTACGATCGGCCGCCTCAGCAATGGAGGCGCGGAACATGGTCCACCCGGACTCGATGTCCCCCGCCTCCCCCAGAACATGAGCAAAGTTCTGTCGGAGGTGGGAGTTGAAACTCCTTCTGACAGACTTTTTTTTTTAAATTGTCACAAACCCATCTATCACATGCACAGCAAAAAAATATATATAACAAACTGCATTAAACCCATCAGTTATTTAACAGAGTAAGCATAAACACCATTGGCAATCATTTAGGTTGCAGACTACTGTTAAATGTCAAGTATTAACCAAGCAGCTGCAATCACAATAAACAGAGCATTACATTTGATTATTATGATTTGGCATTTGGAATGCGTTGTTGAACTGTATTGGGTTTACGATCTCTAGTGAACTTTGCATTTTGGAGATTACAGCATGGCCTTCACTGATTGGACTCTGCAGTCAAGTGACCTTGGGTGCAATATGAAACTATTATCAACATTTGTGTACAAACTGACTCGAACATTTCCTGCTGCTGTTCTTTGACTCACAATTAGCAAAAGTTTCAGTTTGTTTTTGATCTCACATGAGCAATGAGTCTCAACATGTGACAGTTTGTTACTTGATTGATAAAACACTTCGAGAAACTCCTCCTTGAGATTTGTATGGAAAAAGATGATGTCACCACAATGATCTGAGAGTGTGTGATCTGCAAAACGGATCATTTTTCTTCCTCTGCCGGCCAGTTCAGTGGGGGAGCGCGAATACGTGGTCATGAGATAGCTCCATAACAAAAGGCCTGCAGAGGAAGACTTACTTAAACATCAACCAAACATAATCATGGGCATTCTTTACTAGTGAATAATAGTTTAAAAAAGCTAAAACACATGGTGGGTAAAAAAAAACAAAAACAAAAAAAAAACTTTCTCGCCCCGTAGTCCCAAGCAGTAGCAAGTCTGATCATGCACTCATCTTACGTACATGCATACTTCCCTGGTGTTTATCGACTCCACACACTAAAAACAAACCCATTCAAGGCCTGCATGGTCTAAATCAAAACATAGGGATGTCATCTTAAAACAAGAGCTTAAAGGATATTTGTTAACAAATAAAACAGAATGGGGGGAAAAGTTATCTCCACGGTACCTGGTTGATATCCTACAGAGGCGGCTCCACAATGTTGGCGAAAGCTTTGGGAGACGCTGGAGTGGATTTTAGAGGACAGCTCCAGATGCTTCACCCCCTTCTTCTCCCCCCTATATCCCCCACCCCACCCCACCCCCCCCCCTCCAGGCCCTCAAACAGACGTCCAACTACACACCGTAGCAAAGCACAAGTCAAGAAAAAGCAGTCGTTTGGCTTCCCTTCCTGCGGATGATGTCACATCCTGACTTTGTCTTCTGTGCCTGCTCTTGCTAAATATGCGGTAGTGTGTGAACCGGCTGGAAAAGGCCTTCTTTCAATCCTTCCTCTTCCTTTCCCCCTCACTTTTCCTCATCCTACCAGTCCGCTGAAGCCCAGCCCCTCTCTGGTGAGGTAGGCCACGTCTATCCACCACAAGTACAGAGGAGAGAGCTCAACAATCCCACAAATATGCCAGAATATCTGGCAGAGCGGGCTGCTCTCTCATGGTAACATATCATTTAAACCCTTCACCGCTTTAAAATGTTTTCATGGAAGCCAATAGAAAATGCCTTAGTCAAAAGTTCAAATTAGGAACATGGTTGTCTAGTAAGGCCTATTGTAACGCTAAGGCCCCAAGGTGTTCTGTGGCTCTTTAAAGGTGACTAGTGTTGCAGTGGGTATCAATTACTCTGCTTTGTAATAATGATAGAAAACCCACAAGCCTCTTTCTATACTTACTGGGTATATGAGATACCAAGGTATATGGGTGATAAAATCTCCCTCAGTCAGAGGATTCAGACTAAGAGGTTGTTTCCAGGATACAAATTGAACTATCCAATTTTCCTAAAGAAATAAAAATATTATATATGTATATTATGCAATGAAAAAATTTTGGACTATTTCTAGACAGTGATAATGAGGTACAAGTAAATGATACTACGCTTGTAATCCAAAACAGTCAAACCTCAAAACATCTTTCCCCATTAAAATGAATAGAAATGCTATTTTTCCGTTCCAGCCTCCGCCAAAAATGCCAACAAACATTTTTGTAATGTGGTTCTAATAAGGAAAATAATAAAGAATTAAACAGTTTGTGCATCATGATTAATTCATTGTGGTTACTTCTGGTATCCATGACATGGCCACCTAGGGGCAGTACAATACAGTCTTGCGGACACAAATGAAAAATTTAAATGACTGTGTGTAAGTGACTCAGTAACTAATATAGTAATAATAGTCATTTTTCGCAGAAGATAAAAAAGGTAAGAATGTGAGTGCATTGTCGTATTGTCTGTCTACATGTGTTATAGCACTGTTTGCGTTCAAATATTCATTGCTTAAAGTGTTATAACACCTCCACATAGATGCTATTCGTTAGTCCGTCAATTAGCGGTGCAGAATATATCGTTTGAGCATCGTCATCACAATGTACATGTGGGCAATGTTCACATCGCAGGTTGACATGTCACGGTAAATTATAACCCTTCAAACAACACACACGCAGCAGCCCACAGTGTTGTATACTTATATTCTTGCTAACTATTAATGAAAACATGGGAAACAATGAAATGTCTGCATTTACCGTTTTGATCTTCAGAATGTAATGAACAAATTCATGTCACAACAGATTACACTTGGAATGAGTGGGTGGGGGAGCTACAGCATTTGTGAAGGGACAAACTTGGGTATACACAAATCAAATATAGAAATACTAATGCGTATCACATTAAAACGTGTAAAATAACAGGTTGATTAAAAATAAATGAATAGTGTTAGGGATGTGCATATGACTATACAGTATAACTTGGCATGAAAAATTATTTTAACTCGAACTCTATAACCTGCTTAATACAACAGTGCATTTATACAGGTAGACGTCATGCAAATGACTGAGAATACTTTTGGGCTCTACTGAGCATTTCATTTCTACTGAAGCTGTGCAAACAATACAGAAAGGGAAAAAATGAAATGTGTGCTAATTTTCACGTCACGAGTATATTATCCTGTATTTCTCACATTGCAATACGTCGCAGTAAATAAATAAATCAATAAATAAAATATTAATCACAGTCATTTTTTCCCATTTTCATCTAGCCCTACCGTCAATAGATTTTCCCATTGTGTGTTAGCATTAAGTTAGAACAGTACTTTCAAGCCAAGTTATGTGGTTGTTTTAAATACACAACATGTAAAACATTCTCTGTTCTTTGTTTAGCCAGACCGTAATCTTCAACTGGGAGTGGCATTAAACAGTTTGAAGCCTTTTTAAAAAAAATAATTTTCAAAAAACTCCCAAGTCGGGTCACTTTTATCGCAAGGCACCACTGTATTTCATTTCTGTATGTAAGTAGAATTTTCAGGTAGCCTATCTGTACTTGTTTTTTTTTTTGGGTAGTGCAACTTTTTACTTTTACTCCCTTACTTCAGTGCAGGAGTTGAACTTTATACTTAACTTTATAATTTAACCAAAATATTATTTTTACACGAGTATCTGTACCTCGTTACAGTAAGTAGGCCTACAGAATGTTGAGAACTTTTTGCCACATTTGTTAATATCGAATTTACCAAACCAGACAGCAAAAGAAGTTGTAGTAACTCAAATTGGCCACTTGAGGTCCTCCTGATTGTAAGTTATTTTATTATACTGCCAGTAGTCAGTATTCAGGTCAGGTCAGGTTATCAATGAGTTATCAGTAAAAGAAACATCCTTTTTTTTTTTTTTTTTTTTCAAACCAACTGTTGCCGGTTTAATATGTGAAGCCTTTTGCTCGTAAAATACAGAATATAGGACGACATGAAAATACAACCCCAATTCCAGTGAAGTTGGGACGTTGTGTTAAACAAATAAAAACAGATTACAATGATTTGCAAATCATGTTCAACCTATATTTAATTGAATACACTACAAAGACAAGATATTTAATGTTCAAACTGATCAACTTTATCGTTTTTAGCAAATAATCCTTAACTTAGAATTTTATGGCTGCAACACGTTCCAAAAAAGCTAGGGCATGGTCATGTTTGCCACTGTGTTACATCACCTTTTCTTTTAACAACATTAGATAAACGTTTGGGAACCGAGGACACAAATTGTTGAAGCTTTGTAGGTGGAATTCTTTCCCACTCTTGCTTGATGTACAGCTTCAGCTGTTCAACAGTCCGGGGTCTCCATTGTTGTATTTTACGCTTCATAATGCGCCACACATTTTCAATGGGAGACGGGTCTGGACTGCAGGCAGGCCAGTCTAGTACCCGCACTCTTTTAATACGAAGCCACACTGTCGTAACACGTGCAGAATGTGGTTTGGCCTGGAGGACACGACGTCCACAATTTCCCAAAACAATTTGAAATGTGGACTCGTCGGACCACAGAACAATTTTCCACCTTGCATCAGTCCATCTTAGATGAGCTCAGGCCCAGAGAAGCCGGCGGCGTTTCTGGGTATTGTTGATAAATGCCTTTTGCTTTGCATAGTAGAGTTTCAAGTTGCACTTACGGATGTAGCGCCGAACTGTATTTACTGACATTGGTTTTCTGATGTTTTCCTGAGCGCATGTGGTGATATCCTTTACACATTGATGTCGTTTTTTTGATGCAGTGCCGCCTGAGGGATCGAAGGTCAAGGGCATTCAATGTTGGTTGTCGGCCTTGCCGCTTACATGCAGTGATTTCTCCAGATTCTCTGAACCTTTTGATGATATTATGGACCGTAGATGATGAAATCCCTAAATTCTTTGCAATTGTACATTGAGGAACATTGTCCTTAAACTGTTCGACTATTTTGTAACGCACTTGTTCACAAAGAAGGGAACCTCTCCCCATCTTTGCTTGTGAATGACTGAGCAATTCAGGGAAGCTCCTTTTATACCCAATCATGGCACCCACCTGTTCCCAATTAGTCTGTTCACCTGTGGGATGTTCCAAACAGGTGATTGATGAGCATTCCTCAACTTTGTCTTTTTTGCCACCTGTCCCAGCTTTTTCGGAGCCATACAATTCTAAGTTAATGATTATTTGCTAAAACAATAAGGTTTATCAGTTTGAACATTAAATATCTGTATTTATAGTGTATTCAATTAAATATAGGTTGAACATGATTTGCAAATCATTGTATTCTGTTTTTATTTATGTTTAACATAACGTCCCAACTTCATTGGAATTGCGGTTGTCGTTAATCAAATTGTCATGTAAATTCTCCTCAATGTTTTTGGTTTTTGCCGCATCTTGCAAAGTCAGTATGAACATTTGCATATGGAACAACTTTATGGTGTTCAGATAACAAAACATTACCCTGCCTTGTGGCAAATCCAAATATGTCCCCATAATGTCCAGCTGCTTCCTGGCAAATTTTACAACCCACAATCCCCTACCCACTTTTTGTACATTTGTTAATAATTACAAATCACTAAATACAGTATACAGAGGGTGTAAAAGTAGGTATACAGTTGTAAGCGTTATCTTTCAGTTTATCATTTATTATTTATTATCTTTTCAGTTTATTATTTATTTTTTATCTGATTCCACCTCAATGGATTTCTTCTTTTTGGGGTGCAGTCAAATATAAATTATATTTAAGAAAACCGCACAGCATTAATGACGTGTAAATTCACAAGAGAAGCATGCCAAGAAATTAGTAACAATTAAGACCTCTGTGTCAAAGTCTGCTTGAGTGTAGAAACTAGACTACAGCTATCTCTAAATACAAAAGGGAAGCAATTTGAGCACGTAAAAGATTATAAAAAAAAAGATTTAAAAAAAGATTTATCCTCTGCAAAGAACATCTAATATTATTGCGCCTTACTGAAGAGTGGAGACTGGCTCCATGTAAGGTATATCCATGTCTGTACTATACTGCACTCATGCGGCCGAGGCGTGCACACCAGAAAGAACAGTGCAATGTCCAATCAATTAAAGCAAGAAAATTGTCAAAAACAGTTTGATCTATTTACATTCTATCTAATTGCCATTACTGTATGGCAAAAACAGTTTGATCTATTTACATTCTATCTATTTGCTATTACTGTATGGTTTTATAAAGTACAATATTATACAGTGCCATTTTTCATCTTAAAAAAAACAAACATTTCCGTTGGGCTTTTAGGGAGGCTGGATGAATTAATGGCATTTCCATTCATTTCAAAGGTAAAGGATGATTTGAGATACAGCGCTTTGATTTTGAGCATGGTAACGGAATGAAATAAATCTGTATCTAAAGCCACCACAGAATATATGTTTTCAACTGAATATCAATTCCCTCAAGGTGAGGGAATAAACGTAAAATAAACAAATGCAAAAAAATTATTGGAACAAAGGAAAAGCTTTTAAGGTAGGTAGATACAGTAGTTATCTAATAAATGTCATGCATATCCTCGTGTACCCTCTTCTGGAGCAATGTGTTTAACTCTAGGAATATGGCCATTGCATCACCTTAACCTTGTTTACTTATATGAGTAATGAGTATATGAGATATGAGTCCGCTGCAAAAAAAGCCGACTGAAAAACTATGCAATCTCATTTGATGAGCAATGTGGATCCACAACATATGCCAGTCGCTGTCATAGGCTTCATGCCAGATGTTTGTGTCAACACTCAGAAATGTGACAGACGAGGAAGTGGAACCAGTCGGGCCTTCTTCAAATGTCACGCGGATACTGAAAGTAGTGGAAAGTTCATCACTTCAAAAACACACAGCCTGACATACTGTATTGAGGACTTCCCATCCATGTTCATCGTCAACATATATCAGGACTTAAATACATAAAGAACGTACCTGTTCATTTCAATACTGAAATCCGTTCACTGGACACTTCATTAGGTACTCCATCCATCCATTTTCTACAGCGCTTGTCCTCATTTGGGTTGTGGGTGAGCTGGAGCCTATCCCAGATGGGTGGGAACTCAGGCTAGTTAGTGTCATATTATCCATATATCTTTTATTCATTATGGCTTGCTTAAAACTAGATGAGGCCTTTAGTGACCTTTCCCACTTGTATGATCAGTTTGTGCGATATGCACCCTGGGCTGGTAACCAGTCAGGTCGCAGGGCACATATAGGCAACATTTCAAACTCGCATTCTAATCACACCTTAGTTGAACTTGCACTTCAAAAGTCATTTACTTGTCCCTTCCAGGCAAGAAGTGTTATGAAAACAGCCCCAGCAGCAACTGCTTTGAAATAAATTGTGTTAAATGTGACAAACATGTCGTGCAAATGTATGGTTTATACAACGTTACATACACGATGCCTCTGTTAAACATCTGGTTGAGTCATTGTTTTACAGAGAAGTACAAGCAGATTCTTTATCCCTGTTTCGGATCAGGTTCTGCGATTCTTAAGAAAACTTAGCAGGCCACAGAGCAATGGCCCTGTTGTGTTCATTGCGGCTGTTTTGTAGGCTTGTATGGCAACAGGACGTTCATTTAAAGCTCTGTGTTGCGCTGTAGAGCTTGGTGATTAATCAATCTTAGCGATTAATTCAAATGTATTTGTCAAGACGATTCTTTTTTTAAATTATTATTTATTTTCTTAGCTAAACATTTTACCTGCTGTAGTTTCTATTTTGCTGAGGTCTGCTTGCCTCACCTCATGAAGATGTTAATTCAAATATTCGTTTTGACAAAATGAACATTTTCCAAGAGGAAGCACTTATGTTCACATATATAAACATATCTATTCTTTCTATGGCTGTTGATTTAACTTAATGCTAGGGGGGAATAAAATGTTCTAAGCTTGTTTGGTCTGAGGAGAACTCTCACATTAGAAAAAAACAAAAGCAAAAATCTTGAATAGTCATTGTCATTTGCTAGTAAAGGGAAACATTAAAATGGGGGGGAAATCTTCAATACGACCCCAAATTGTTCAACAGTAGTGTAAATTTAATACGATCCCAAAACACCACTAAAATATGCCCCCTTGACGCTTTGGGGAGTATAGGGATGACATCAAAGGAATCTGATTAGATGTTTAAATTTAATGTTGACTTTATCTGATATTTTGTGTTAACTAACAAAACACAATAATATCATCCATCTACCGTTTAGCCTCTGGGGCCACATTTGAAGAGTAACTGGCTTTGACATGCTGTGTTGTGATGAAACAGCATTAAAGATATATCGATAATCTACATATTGTTCAGAGATCTCTAACAGCATTTTTCATATCAGTCTTTTTGTTGTTATTACCATTCTTCCATACATTGTACTGCACATTCAAACTCAGTTTGTGAAGGGTCGGTTTGTCATTTTCTCAGTCGAAACAAAAAAATGCTTCCATTATCAAAATGTTGGTCATTTATTACATGACAATTTGAAATGTTGGTACCGGTACAGATTTTAGCAAGAATCATGAAAGTTGAAACACATGATTTGCTTTCGCAGGAAACATAAAATGATTTGGTGGGAGGGATCTGGCCCCCGGCCCTTGAGTTGGACACCTGCTGGGAGATTGTGAAATTAACCATTTACATTTTTTTCCAATGTGTGTGTAGGTAGTCTCATAGTCTTAATTTAATTAAAGCAAATTTATTAACAACAATACTTATTCTACCTTAACATTTATGACATCTGTGTTTATAACTGAAAAATAATACAACAAATTCAGAGACCAATGGCTTCTATTCAACCTTTGCAGATTACAATAACCTGGATGATTTAGAATCTACACAGACATAAAGAATAAACACATTTTTAGCAAGCACATTGGTATGCTCTATTGATATTGTGAAAGTAATTAAAAAAAAAAAAAAAAAATCATAAAAATTAGGCAAAGACGGCTTTAATTCGAGTGTCCAGGTTTGAAGCTGTCAGTTGATGACGTACAAATGAGGCGACTAGAAAGTGAGTCGAAAGAAAAAGAGGGAGGTTGACTCCACCTTTCTCGAGCGCCATTCAAGGCTTTTGTTCCCCTCGGCTGCAAAGATTGACGTGGAAATGAACAAGTGGAGTCAACTTGACCCACGCGTCGTCGGGCCACATTAGCCGTCTCGTCTCGACAGTCTCCACCACCACCCAAAAAAATAAAAAATAAAAAGTGAGTGAGTAACTAACTAACACGCCATGATAATACTAAATGTCCACTTACCGAGTTGAGTGAAATTACATTTTCGTTCGTTTAAATTTGCTATTTTGTTCCCGTTTTATGCTTTGCATGTTGTGAAATATGGCTTCATATGTGACTTTATGGCTATAATGTTGTGAATGTCTTATGACATGCATTCTGCTTTGAGCCCGTCTGGCGTCGTCATAGCTTTATAACTGTCGCTGCACACAAAGAACTCAATTGACACACGCACCGTCTTCATCTTTAGACCTTGGTCACCACTTTGTTGATGGATGTTTCATAGAACTCAATCGTGACCGTGTTTGTGCAATTGGAAGTTTGCTTAATTGCAGCCTGGTTGAGGTAAACAGTCATCAAAAACCATGAATAACCTTGGTCACATGACCGACTTGTTTGTTCAAACTACAAAAAAAAAATTCAAATAACAAAATACTCGTATTGCATCCCAACCTTGGTCACATGACCTACTTGTTTGCTCAAATAACAAAATACTCATTGCTTTTCCCAATCTTTGGGGCAGGGACCGAAACTAGTCCCAGGACTTTTTAAATGGGAGTAAAAATGCCCCTGAAGTTCAACTTAATGCAGTAACAAAGATCTTCTTAAATGGTTAACCAATTTTCATACATTGCAGCACTTAACCAACCCCATTTCTAATGATAAACACTGATGTAACAGTCGTTTGGGTAATGCATTTCTTACTGTGCGTCACCCACAAGTTGCTGTTCCATTTGGCATTAGCTTTGTAATTCAGGATTATTTTTGTCACCTATTTGACCTTTAAATTTTTTAAAAAACAATCTGATCTTTTTCACCCGATACCGATCAGATTACTTTATCGGCCCTGATTTCCGATCACATGATTGAATTGGGACAACTCCAGAACAGATCTTTATTGGACTGCATTTAATTAATCAATACGGATTCAAATAAGTATCAGGACACACACGCTTTAGGTTAAGGGAGACGGGTTAGGGCAAAAATCACATCCATGGCAGAGTTCCAAGATGAAAACTACTGCTGACCAAAAACAACATAAAGGCTCATCTTACTTTTGCATAAAAACATCTGAATGATTCCCAAGACTTTTGGAAGAATATTATATGGAGTGATGAGATGAAAGTTGAGCGTTTTAGAAGGTATGTGTCCCATTACATCTGTTTGATGATCTCAAACACTAAAGTGTGGAAACTATGCAAAAATATAACATTTTGAGAAGGGGGACCAATACTTTTCCACGGCACTGTAAATGTAAAATCATCTTAGCATAATTTAGCATGCACAATTGCCCCGGCATTTTTTTTTTTTTTTTCACAATAGCGAGGTCATGGAAAACAGTGACAACCAAATATAAATACTATTGTTCAATTTATGTCAAGAAGAGATTTGTTGGGGAGGGGTGCTTGTCTTAGGTGTAAAAAGTAAAAATGTAATTAATCAATTTAAGTAGGCCTACAGCTTTTCTGCCAAAATGAAAAGAACAAATCTATTTAGCAAGAAACATGATGAAGTAGCTAGACTTTATTTTACTTAAAAATAAATAAATAAAATAAAATAAATTAAAAGTGAGCTGTCAGGCCAGATGTGGCTCCTGCTGTCCGTGCCCGTGTCTAATAACTGTTGTGTTGTTTAACCTGCTGCTGTGTAAAGACATCGTGGGTAAGAAATTAAGTAGTTTATGCAGGCCGGAACTCACAATGGCCTCAGATAGCTATCCATGTGTGTTGGCAAACATGGCCACAAAAATGGCTTTCAGTGTTTATTACTTTTCATTTTAGGCTACTGATCCCAAACGTTATTTCACTAAGTAAGCAATTTCTGCAGTGCAAATTATCACGCAGTTGAAACATCAGATTTTTAAAGACATTTATTAGATAATTAGATCAAAGTTCGCTTTGCTTAAAATAGAAAAATGACTCACTGCGGACATGTCGAATGTCGTTAGTCATACTAAAAGCCTTGCGTAATCCAAGTAGTCTACCAGGTTAGGTTTCCATTTACCCAATTTGTCTTCTCCAATATACAGTTTTTATTTATTTATTTATTGATTGATTTTTAATTTTTTTTTTTTTTTTTTTTTTTTTTTTTTCAAACCTTCAGGGTTACAATTGTCATGGGTGTATACCCTTGACATTTTTTTTTACAGTTTGGGAACATACCGGCACCTTTTTGGTCTGAAAAACGGTACAGTTACTTGACCTCACTTACTTGGCCGTTGTTGCTACTTCCACTGGCAAAAGCAGCTACTAAAAGGTGAAATTTTCAGTACCTGCAAGCGTTGGTTCCAAGTGTAGCAGCTGAAACCACATAATTGACATAACCACTGCTAGTCCCTCACTGGTTGAGCAGATTCATTATTGCTGCGTCGTCATAACTTTTAAGGATGCACAGAAAAATGATGATGACGATTACCATACTAACTCCAGTGTTATACTCCAGGGTTTCCGCTTTGCTGCCACGGTCCACGTTCTTGTTGTCCTCTATTTTATTCCCGAATAAATTTTGTCCGTCGCAGAGAAGCAAATACACAAGACCATAATTCTCCTCAACTGTTGTTCACGTTTCTCATACTGACTAATGGTTTCAATGTAGTCAGTGTTTTCGCAGTTTTTTACATGATTGATAAGATCAGCGAGTGGAAAAGGTGGCATTTGACGTATGGAGTTCTATTAGTGAAATGTTTTCCCGTGGCATGTATTTTACACCGGAAAAATCTCACAGCACACCACCAAGCAAAACATTTTTTTTTTTTTTTTTTTGTAAGCAAAATCAATCTTCTGATTTTAATTGATTTTCTCCCCCCTTGAATAAAAAGAGGCAAACTGACAATGACATTTGTCAAAACTAGGAGAAAAAGGCCCTTTAAACACAACCCTTAATACAATTGAATAAAACATTTTAAATTATTTGATAATTTTGCTGCTTAAAAATATATTATTTGTCCTTGAAAATGTAAACAGTCATGCAACAACTTCAAATATAAGGATCGGTTGTTAAGTTTTAGCACTGATACCAGTACCATACACCTGCCCTCACCCAGACACAATGAAACAAAGGAAGTGTCAAAATGTCAGTCCTCAAGCTAGTCGTATGACATTCCAGTCTGCTGGTGGGGGCCTGTACCAGTAAACTAATACTTGAGTACTGAGTAGTCTCCTGTTCATGCAAATATTAATTTGCTTTGGTTGAATACTCTGAACTTAATTGTATTTATGTATTAGCTTCTGCTTGTTCTGCATGGTTTGCAAATGAGGCCACATTGAAAAATAGAATTTTTTCTTTTTTGGGTGTTTTTTTTATTTTTATGATTAATCTTTTTTTCCCCCTCAAACAATTACATCAAAAACAAATATCACAACATTAGAAACTACTAGGCTTTACACAATCAGGATTTTTGGGGTCGATCACCGATCAGCAAGTTTAAAAAAAACAATCACCGATCCGATCACAAGATGGAGCAATGTGTCTATTTACATGACTTGTTCATTTATTTTATATACTTGTGTATTGCATACTGAATATGAATCTTCAAAATTATTCTCTTGCCTTTTAGAATTAAAAACATCTTTAAAACAGACTTTAAAACATCTAATACATCTAGGGGGCATTCAAGGATTGGCCACTGACATAAGTTTAGGTCAAATCAACATTACAACATGACAGAAATAATGGGTGCTAACTTACTGCAATAAAATTACTTTATTGCAATTAAATTACTTTAAAAAATACTACTAATGACATACTTATTCTCACTGTCCCAGCTATATGGACGGGTGTTGTCCAGAGTTTGCGTCCGTTTGGCTTTTCCTTTTTTTAAAAAAATATTTTATTTTTTTACCCCCCACATTGCGTTGCTTGAACGCGGCATGCTCCTCCTTGTGTACATTCTATAGGTGCCCGATCAAATTTGTGTTGAAGCATTTAGCGTTCCCCACGACATACTTCAGTTGTGCACAGACTGCAAATAACTTACGTGCCGATCAAATTTGTGTTGAAGCATTTAACGTTCCCCATGATATACTTCAGTTGTGCACAGACTGCAAATAACTTACGTGTTGACTGAGACACCGCAAAATAGTCCCACACCGACGACGTGTTTTTTCACTGACAAGATTGAAAAAAACATTGACCGTCAGATAGTTACAGTACTAAGACACATGACGAGGCTAAAAATAAAGCTTTATACGCGACGCGGAGTAAATGTCTTTGGCAGAGCCGATCGATGACGTCATTGATCGGATCGGCGAATTATGACATGAAAGCCGATCGGCCGATCAGCTTAAAATGCTAATTATCGGCCGATACCGATCAAACCTAATCAGATTGTCGATTTGTCCTTTTTTTTTTTTTTTTTGTTAGTTTTTTTTTGTTTCCCCTCCCCTTGAAGTATTTGGGTTACTGTAATTTATGTATAATGCACACCCATGTATAATGCACACCCCCAAAGTTGAGATAAGAATTCCCGAAAACTGTTCTTCCCATGTATAATGCATTTTTACAATGTATGATTTGCTTCTACCTACATGATCAAAACACAAAGTATTAGCTGTATTTTGTTACTTTTTTCAAATAATTATTCTGAACTTTATATGAACTTTATATGAACACATACTTTTTTTTTTATTTACTTGCTCATAGTTTGAAATTCACAGCCCTACTTTTATTTAGTAAATCAGTAAACACACGTGCTCATATGTTTCCTTGCCCAGGCAAAATTTGTAAGATGTCTACAATTCTTTTAAGAAAACATGAAGGACTGGGCGAAACACAATTTTATTTTAATGGGTTTCAAATTAAACTGTCAAGCATTTCAGAAAACATGATCATCAAGCAAAACATAACCATAAAGAAATTAATGATGGGTGTGATTCAGTCATCAGTCATATTAAAAAAATTATATATCTATATATATATCTATAGATATATAGATATAGATATATATATATATCTAGATATATATATATAGATAGATCTATATCTATAGATATCTATATATATATATATATATATAAACACAAATTCTGCCTGGGTATGTAAACTTATGAGCACAATTGTACATATATGCAGTCATATGTACCCCTGTCATATTGGAATGAAAGTGTAGGTGACACCTTTTTCATAACCTCTAGGTGGCATACTAGAATGAAAGTTTACAACCTTTTCATAACCTCTCGGGCACGGTGGAATAGTGGAATGAAAGTGTACAGATTTTTCAGTTTTCTGCATTTAACGAGAAATTCGAGTGTTTTGTTTGGGTTTATGTGGGTTTTTAAAAAAAAAAAAAAAATTATTATTTTTTTGGCTTGTGTTGGTTAACGTCAGATGATTTCTGGAAACTTGTAAAAGTATATTAGATCTGGGAATTAACTGGAGACTAACATGTACGACTACTAATATACATTTTGTTGTTGTTGTAAGCAGACAAGCATACAAACTTAAAATATTTATTTTAAAAAAATTATTTCTTGAATGTTTAACTGATATAAGATACATTAAATATATAAAGCGTGATAGCCAAGATTCTACTGTAACATCAACTTTTAGGTTTCCTTTGTAGCCAAACCTGTCAATTTCTATGAATTCCTGTACTTTTGCCTAGGCCAACCAGCTGCAACATTATGACCACTTGCATAATACGATGAACTCCAGTACAAGAGCTCGATCTGCTGAATCTGCCTTTATGAGCATAATGTTCAGTTTTGATTGACACAGTCAGCGAGGTATTAATTTTACAATATGTTCATTATTGTGGTTGGAGCTCGACATTAGTGCAGAGCTGTACTACATCTAAATGAGAGTAAAATTTTGTTTTCTCTGTCCCACACAACCACATTATTTGGTTAAATGAATAATACATCTTTGAAAGTGTCAATCAAAACTGAGTAATAATTTATTTGAAAAGACAAAATATCTACAACTCGGGTATTTGGTCTCATTGTCTTCCTGTTGATTCCCATTTACTCCCATTAAAAGTTCCAAAATTTCTGACATTTTGCAAGTCTTGTCAGTTGAGCTGTTTATCCCCCCCCCCCCCCACCCCCCCAGCGAAGCTTGGAGACAGGTCGACACAGAATTTCTAAGTCGACTTGGCCGAGTTATTAAATTTAAATTTTGTATTTTTTATTTCCCCAAGACGGACTTCTCAGGTGTAACTCAGCCACAAATAACTTTCTTGTATTTATATTTTTAAAGCCAGCCTAGCCCTTTATGCAAATGATCCTGATCTGCAAGAATGGCCTCAGGGTCAGGCATTACAGCACTACCTGTTGCTTTGGCATGCACTGCACATTTTCTTTTGTATTTTTTTTTTTTTTGTTTGTTGAAATTTTTTTTTTAAATCTAGAGTACTGGAACTTTTCTTTGTGTGGTCCAATTAGATGTGGGTGTATTCCATGTTCAGCGCACTGCAAGTATTTCACATGGCACGACAAAAACAGAGATTTGTGCAAGTCTAGCTCTGACAGCGATGTCCGACTCCTCGCACTAGCGTGAAAATTGACGACGGTTTGTGCTCGCTGCCTTAATGCATTTGCGGTGCTCTCTTGATGTTCTGAACCTCGGAGTTGTTTTGCTTTAAGCATATAGCAATTATGATGATAATTATTAGTGTGGCAGCATCTCAAAACCCTTTAGCTCCACACCCAATTATGTGATGCATTTGGTACATTAGAGCACAGGTTATTATCACTTGAGATGGGGCGATGCATTTTTGGACACGGAAGTGTATCTGCAGTACATCTTGTCTCTGGAATTTTACTGATTCTGTGGCTTGTGGCTTATCTGAATAAGTGTGGCAGTGGACCAAATAAGGTAATCGTGGCCTCCAGTGCATGTTGTCCATTTCCTTGCACACGTCTGCTCAATGCATATACAGTGTTTTTATTATGCAAATATATTTTTTCAGTTTTTCCTAAATAGTCAATGTAAATGACAGTATAATTTAATGTAATATTACCTGTTAAGATTCTTGTTTTTTTCTGAACTAGCTTATGATTTCAGTAAATATAGCCTCCTAATGTTCAGAGATTAGAGAGAGTTACGGTTTGGGCGTATTTTGTTACGGGCAGTTGCCCTTTGTTCCGATGTTATGGAGAGGTAAAAAATGTTCCGGTCTCCGTAGAGGACGAGACGACATACACGGTCGTTTAACGTAAAGTTTGCCAGTGAGTGAGGAAGCGTATTGCCTCCTCTAGCAGCCACTCAAAAAAGTGGCTGCTAGAGGCAAAAAAGAATGTTTTGAATGTCCTTCCTCTACCAAGCCGTGGTACCAAAAAAATTCCCAAAGAGATTACTTTTTCAACACGTGGAAAAGTTGTCGGGCTCAGTGACTGCTCGAGCCAACAACGGGAGTGGGAGGCACTTTGCCTGCACAGATGTTTATAAAAAAAAAAAAAAAAAAAGAAAAAGAAAATTCATATTGCTGATGGAAAGTTTTGCATTTTTGAAACAGTTACTTAAAAACCATATCCCCCATGCATACATATAATACGAAACACCACAGACATAGATAATGAAAATTAGCATAGCTGTTAACAATATTTATAGACTAAACAACTGCTACTTTACCACACATGGACCAGCAACACATAAAAACAGAGCACACAACATTACTCGGGTAGTGCTATAACGATCTGGCAAAATAAAAAATCATATCATCTGATCTCAATTATCACAAATTTTAATATTGTTTTTAAACTTTTAAATAACCGGTTTTAAAACTGTTCTGAAAACTAAAGAAGCTAGAGCGTAGTTCAACGTTTTGTTAACAACACTCCTCACAGTCAGTATTTAAAACATATTAGCATACGAAGCAAACAAAATTGATAGAAAACTATAAGAACAATTTTCATTCAACAATGCAGCAAATGTAGAAAAATATAATCCCCTGAGTATTTTTGGAGGGATCCAAGACAAAATAAACAAACTGCCCCCTCGGGAATAGTGAAGAAACCTTGGATTGTAAACATTTAACATTCCCCAGTTATAAAGATGCGTTACCTGTTAACATTATTGCTACTTTCAAATGTCATTAATCCAAATTAACAATACCTATTAACACATTTTGCCATTTTACAAATATGTATAATGATGACGCAATTGATTGTTTTGGCCTGGCGGTCTCACCGCTAGCCGTGGCTAACTGGTTATGCTAAGTGTGCTGCCAGCAGTGCGTGACAGGCTGTGCTCACTGCAATCGCATTTTTATGCTTTTCACATAACCACTTGGGTGCTACTTCTTCAAATGAATAAACATTTTTGCCCATTTTTGAGGGCACTGACATACCTTGCACATCGGCTAGTTAATAGCATTGCTCAATGTCGCTTTGGACACACTGCCACACAACCGATGTTGAGAATTGGCGGAGTGGCCGGATGGCCAAACCCGTCGCCGGGGCGAGGACGGGCCGACGCTGCGGGCTCCGCGGGAGCACGTCTCAGTCGGCGTCTCGATAGCCTCGAGTGCGGCCCAGGCGAGGAGACGCTGTTTTGGTTTACTTCTCCAACTTTGCAAACAGAAGTGGAGCAGGCAAATAACGACTCTGATTGGCTGTTGTCAACGCAAATTCCCGTCATGTTAGAGCAAGGAAATACACACAGCTGAACACCGGGATCGATGGGAAAGTTATCGCGATCTCTAATCTCGATCATATAATCGTCCACCCCAACTCAGCGGCATGTTTTCTCGGCTCTGTGGGATCAAAGACTATTACTATTATTCTCTTCGAGTAGACCTTAGTGCTGCCCAGCATGTTGTGGCACAACGTGGTACTGCACTGAAGGCATGCATCTCTCAATTCAGACTTGTGGAAGAATTCTTACTGACACGGCAGTGTTTGTTTGTAAGATAATATTTGTAAGAAGCAAGATGACATATCTGAAATGGTGCTGTCACCGACTGCATCGCAGGATGGTGATGTATTTTGCGGTCAGGTGTGTTGTGGTATTTGGAGGAGGGGCGATGGACTGCTGCCACTCAACCACTACTGCCACCTACCCACCCGCCAACCTGCACCCCAATGGGGCTTGAATGACAAGTCAAACCAGCCCAGTCGGTCTGTGCTCCTTTGTAAATCACCTTTGCACTTTTTGGCAAGTCCAGCTCTATTTACTTGAAAGCACTGTTGTATTATTTTAAAGTAGTTACTGTTTAGAGCATTTGCTGAGTCAAGGTATTTTTATTTATTTATTTATTTATTTTTATAATAATTTTTTGAGCACTCTCAAATGTTCTGCCTGAGTGACACCTGACCATCTTTATGAATGAAATTCCTGCGTCTCCACGTGCATTGTTCCCCACAGTGGCCATTTAAGTTCTTAAGAGTAACAAATAGAGAATGCCTCTATTGCTATTGTGTGACTACTACTGTTTCACATTTTAGCTCTGACAACACACTGGTATGGCAGTGAAGTCAGATTTAAGAAGTTACTCCGCAACTGAGAAAGTCCCAAAAGGGGGTAAACAAAAAGAATTTGTCGCATGGAGCATTTTTTTTGGAGCGCGATCATCAGCTGCGCTTGCCAACCCTTCAGTAAACATCATGGTCAGCTGGTGATGGCACACAGCTATGGTGTTTTTTTTTTTTTTTTTTTTTTTTTTCTTCTTCTTCTTCTTCTTCTTTCTTCTGATAAAGCAAATATGTTGGGTGTGTTGGCAATGTTTCAAAGTCGATAAGCAAGGGAAATATACAACGTAGAACCAAACATGGAGAACCGACCTGCCCAATGAACAAATTTGTGTTAAATTTGTTTTCACTTGACTTTAATGACCGTGTCTTTTTTTTTTTTTTAGTCTATTAGAACACAATCAGAAACAATCCCAAAAATGATAATGCTAGTTAATTCCTTATGACTTTTCCTTGCACTCCACCTATATTTGTCATATGCGTGATGTATATTTTTCGAGAATGTTTTGTTAAATACACATAATTTATGTTACTCTATAACTCAAATTTACTTGGAATGTCATGTTTGAAATACCCAGATGTAAAGCGGGTTCACTTAGAATCATACGGAATATGTTTTAAACATTCATATTTTTGTTTTTCAGTGACAAGGGAGTAAGTACTAAGAGTACTACACAAACAAATCAAACCCACAAATGTCATTTCTAAAACTCATCTAGGCATTTGCTTGTCCGCCAATGATGAAACCAAATGTTGATGACAGTTGGTACCTTGAGATACAAATTTAATTTGTTCTGTGACCAACCTTGTAACTCGAAACACTCTAATCTCAAATAATCTTTCCGCATTGAATTGAATGGAAATGCCATTAATCCATTATGGCCTCCCCACAAAACACAACCAAAAAAAATTGTAATGTTAAAAAAAAACACTTTAAAAGCACTCAAGTTTTTATAAAAGTATAATATTATAGAGTAATACCATAACTAGAATGTAAATAATTAAACAGTTTGTGCATCATGATTTCATGCAATTAAATTCTTTGTGCTGTACCTTGGTCACCAGGGGGACATATAATAGCCATACAAACACAAACTAACAAATGTCACCACTACTCTGTGACTCAGTAAGGTGCTGTAATATTTGTCGTTTTTTGCAGGGAATCAAGAATATATGCCTTTAATGCAATAGTATATATGTGCTGCTACACAGTTTATGTTCAAATATCCATTGGATAACAGCGTTAACGTTATCTATTTGTTAGCCAGTCTATGCAGTTTTTTTTTTTTTTCAATTGTTTGTTAGCATTAAGCTATGTGGATTTAACCAAGGCAAAGCTATGTGGTTGTTCTCAATACACAACATGTAATTCTTTGTTTTATGTTTAGTGTGAAAGTAAACTTCAACTGGGAGAGGCAATAAACTGCTCCAAGCCTCTTTTCATGAAGAATTATACATTATACTACATTATAATCGCATATGATACAATTTTTATCAATAGCCTGAAATTTGTTCCTTTTATTGGAAAGTGTCCCAGATTTTCGAAATTTACATTCATCAATATTTCTACCCCCCCTTTTGCACCTTACGCGTAATTGGGCCGGTTTTAGACAGCTCCTCTGTATTTGAATATTACATGTCCATTATGATGGACTGTTGCCTACTTTAGCGCAAAAAAAAAATTTGCAGTTCAATGTTTATATGTGACTAAGACGTGGAAGTTGCTGTCAGTGTCACAATCCTTTCCCCTATGAAATAACACCACAATGTCAAGTTGCAGAAATTGACCTTTCGAAAAACGAATGGAACCCAGTCATCAACTGCAGCTTGCCGACTGTTTACTGTTTTGCAGTTATAATGTGCCGCCATTAAACAGGCAAACTAAACCTTTGCACAGTACAGCAAAGCTGCAATAAAAGGAGAATAATGGACACCCTTCATGATAACGGGCGCTACATGTGAATAATAAAGTTTCCATGTGAGTCTGTGTGTGTAGGGTGAGGCCACGAGAGTTGTCTGTGTGTGTAGGGTGTGGCCAGGAGAGTTGTTGAGGGGTGGGGGAAGTTGAGCTGAAAGTCAGGCGGTAGTCTCAGACTGGTTAGTTTCATTTTTGCATGGTGCCTGTTTAAATAGGGTTCAGCATGCTCTGACCCCACACAGCTCGCCTCTCTCGCTTTCCCGCATGCGCTCTCCGACTGTCGTTCTCAGCCTCTTTCCCCTCCCTCTTCCGTTTCTGTGCTGGTTATTCATCCACCGGGGGTGAGTCAGGGAGGGTGGAGATTCGGAAGACGGCTGTACCAGTCGCGTTTGTCAGTTGAATACCCCCCCCCCCCCCCATTGTCCCCTCCTCTTTCTCTGTGCCACACACTCTCTCATTGCACTGCAGTTTCTACTCGCTCCACTCTTCTCTCCATGAGAGAGGCTCCCAGAGGATTCTCTCAACGCTGGCCCTAGTTACCGAAGCTGCAAATTCAGCTTTTTTTTTTCTTTTTTTTCTTTTTTTTTTTCCCGCCGCCCAGCAAGGTAAGGCACACACTTGAAGTCGAAATAACTTGTGCTTGAGCGGTGCTGTGTTTTTATGTTATTTTCATTTAGTTTCCCAAGTTGTTTTTATTATTTTCAAGCGTGTACTCCAGTGCTGGAGGTTCAGTTTTTGGCCTTTTACCCTAACAAACTGATGCTCCACTTTGTACTTTGGATGTTCTTTCCCCAGCCACTCATCCCAGCTCTGTTTGTTCATCATTAACTCTTCCCACCTTTTTTTCCATCTCGTGATTCATTGACTCCGAACAGGAAACACTCCACTTTGTCTTCTTCACTGGATGTAAACCAGCCACTTTGTTGTCAAGGCTGTGCTGAAACAAATCACACTAAATTCTGTCTGTAAAGCGACCGTAATGTTGTTTAGTCTTTCTGGTTGGGGCACTGACGGAAGGAGATCATGGGTTGCAGTATCATGTGGGTCGGAAACAACTACGCACACTTTTTTTGGACGATTAGGGAAGTCCCTGTCTTCCGTTTTCGTGTTTCCCAAAGCTGGGGTTGCTGCCCAAAATGGGTTCTGGGTTACTTTTTGTTGCGTCGCCTATTATCAGTAGGGGTTGGGCATTCTTATTCTTATCAATGAATTGTGAGCACTTTGTGTCTGTTAATCGTCTCTTCATGCAATTGCGGGAGGGGGAGCGTGCGCTACTTGGGTTAAACCAACAGAGGTGTTGTGGATTCACTCTCAATTTGCTTTCGAAGAACAAGCTGACATCAAGAATGCGGAATTGAGCTCATCCATGCTACGGCATGCCTCCTCCAGGCAGCCTTAATCGGTACAGTACAATACTGGCATGGAAACAGGATTTAGAGCATTCATTCATCCATCCATCCATTTTCTTTACCGCTTATCCTCTGTAGCGTCGCGGGATGCTGGAGCCTATCCCAGCTATCTTCGGGCGGGAGGCGGGGCACACCCTGAACCGGTCGCCAGGCAATCGCAGGGCACATGGAAACAAATTATATTTAATATCTGACTTGGCAAATAGTCAATGAAGGGAATTTAGTCAAATTACTTTATTTTCAAGCAGAACACAATTTCTTGGTAACTTTTTTTTAACGTGTTTGTTGTAGGGCTGAACCGATGAGTCGATAAATCAACTATTCCACTAGCACAGTCACTTGCAAAATATGCAAGTCTATCCTCAAATGTAACAAAAGCAGACAAGCGCTATGAAAGCCCATCTGAAAAGGCATTCGCAATACATAATTGCAAAGCACTGCCTCCTGTATTTAAAAAATACACAGTATACTACTATCGTATATACTATTATATACTATACTATATACCGTAACGAGTAGCAACACTGCAGTTATGGAAATTGGTGTGAGTTCCGAAAATTGGTGTGAGTTCCGACTGTCCGCGAAGCCATGAAGATATCTGAAGGTGATTGGATGGAGTGTCTAAGTGTGATTGGATGAACGAGTCATCATGTTGCTGTTGGGAAAAAAAAAAAATGTAAAATAAAAAAAATCCAGCATAAGTCCCAGTTAAGTGAGGGGTTCCACCTTCCTTTCTGCTGAGCCTCTACGGTATGTTTTTTAACTTCACAATTCAAAGTATAGGTGTGTTTTCCCAACCAGATGACTATTGATCATGTGGTTGACTTAACTGTTCAGCATTTTTTACTCTGAACAAGACCTTGAAGTTTGCACTCACCACCAACATGAGTGTGCGAGGCACCCACCGCAAATACCTCACCGTTGCGCAACAACAGCTACAGAGTTTTGTGAAATGTCATTTATCTGATGTTGTCATGCTACACACCACCATTTGCGATAACGCGCGGACAAAACTGCTGTCTAAATACATTTTGACGAGTCAGCGGGAGGACGACTACGTACCATGGTGAACTTAAATGTTTGAGTTTGAAGTTTGACTTAAATGTTTCTCAAAGTGCACTGTGTAGAGGCAGGTCCTGATGGGTTTTTTATTTTTTTTTATTTTTTTAAACAAATTACGTGGTTGTTTTGCTGCTCAAGTTTGACGAACACTGACTCGGTGAATGCACACAAAGTAAATTGTGTATTGTTTCTTTTCAGGAATTATTTCAAAGGAATTACTTTGAAATGCAAAGTATGTTGCAAATTGATAGCTGTCACTTCATGTCTCCGGAGAGTTAATCGATTTTGAATCAGTCAGTTTTGTATGGAACTTGTTTGTTTTGTGTGTTTGGAGCACCACTTGAGATCTCAATGTGGCCTGAAATTGGTAACTGCTGTTTCAATTTTGACGAAGTACGGTAGTATCCTGACTTTTGATTGTACGGTCTTTCAAGATTTCTGAAATACGAGCTGTTGCGTTGTCAATTTTTGCTTTGTTGTGAGAAAAAAAAGTCATATAGTGGTGCCTTGAAATACAAGTTTATTTTGTTCCGTGACCACGCTTGTAACTCAAAACATCTCAACTCATCTTTCCCTACTGAAAGAAAAAATTTAATTTATCCAACAATTTTTTTGTAATGTTTTTTTCAAATGTAAAATGGCACTCCTTCATATAGTATTTATAAAAACAGCATAATGACAAAAATAGAATGTTAATTATTATTTGTTTTGCCTCATTTCATAGGATATGGTGCTGCTCCTTCTGGTGTGTGCTTCTTGACTACTTGGGGGCAGTATAATACAGACAGCAAAACACAAAATAGTTGGACAACTGGCTCAGTAAACTGCTGTAAGATTTGCTTTTTAAATTTATTTTTATTTTATTTTTTAATTTAATTTTTTTTTTTTATACAAAGGATAAAGAATATGTTTGAGTATTACTATTGTCGGCCTAATTCACCGTTGCTCTACCATTTCTGTTCAAATAACTGTTGTTTAAAGGGGTCATAAAGCCACAACGCAAATGATATTCATTAACCCAGCTATGGCCCTTTGCATTGTCTCTTAGCCTTAAGCGAAACAGACTTTATTAAGAAAGAAATATGTAATTGTTTTAAATACCGTGTATTTGTTTTGCATTTAATTTGATAGTAAACTACATTTAATTTGATAGTAAACTAGAACGGGGAATGGCAATCAGTTTCTTTTTTTTTTTTTTTAAATTGCTCAATCTGCTAAACTGTTGCTTGTTGTAAAGTTAGTAGAGTTCACTGCCACCATACGTACCGCTAACATATGTCAAATTCTTGCTCTCAAGTCAAAGCAAAAAATCTAACGTTGGCTCATATCTCAAGGCGCTACTGTACTTGGGAAAAACGTCTTGTTTCCTTACGCGTTGATGCTCAATGCGCCAAATAAATTATTTGTACTGAATGCCTCGCCATGAGGTACTAATTCCAAATCTCTTTTTTTTTTTTAATCCTATCTAAGGTAAATACTTAACCCTCCTTTGTTTGCGTTCCTTCACGACAACGTATCGTCTCATAATGATATTGGCTCAAGGAGGGCTGCTTTAGTGCGGTCGTTCATTGTTGATTGTACATCAAACAATGGCGCTCTCTGGCTCCACTTTCAGAGGAGAACACGCCCCGTTTGTCCTCATAGCCTTGAGGGTTTACAGTACGAATAACATTACTGTGTGCATGGTTGCCAGATTTTGTAGTAGCACTCATTCTGTGTGAGTAAGGCCACAATTACTTTGAGTCTGCTCAGGAACTTTTACTATTTTCCCCTCAAAATTTGGGTGTTGGGATAAGTTGTGAGTAAGCAGCCAGGAGTGGCGCCTCGGCTTCGGACGAGGAATGCCGTTCCCACTTCCCCCGCGACCCCTCCTCGTCTGATGTCAGGCCATGTCGTATGAGCAGAGCCAGGCTTCCTGGGATTTTCATTGGGGTTGTTTGGTTTGGGCAAGTACTTGGCTTTTCGTCCAACTGAATCAGGAATCGTCCCAAAATGCAGCTCCTTGCTTATACAGGCCTTTTATGATTTATCTCTGATGTTCCTTCGTAGCAACACATTTAAGATGTTGGGAAAGTCTTGTAACTTTAGTAAACTTACCGTTTAATTTCCTAATGTCTGTGAAAGTTCCATTGTTGAGTAATGATTAACCACTTTTTTTTTTTTTTTAAATTGAGGGGTGAACTGGTGCAGACTGCCAAACATGTCACAAGGTTCTACAAAAGAAATTGGGAAGGAACTTGTCCCATCATTGCAACGAATAAGTGAAATATGGAACCAAAAAAAAAAAAGTCAAACTGGTTTTATTTTGAGGTTGTGGTGGGATTTGCTGTATTTGAGTTTGAGTTCATGTCTTTTTTCCTCACTTTTTTTTCAGATAACTGGCTAACAAAGCAGCAGACATGCTGCAGAAGATTAAGGAGTTTGGCTCACATGCCATTGATATCTATGGCTACCTCGTCGCAGGAATTGGTCAGTCTTTTTTCCACCTTTAAATAACACTACAGTTTTTTTCTTCTTTTTAAAAAATATGTTCATCAGTGTAGGGAGGGACAATAATTATGCATTAAACTTTCGCTTCTGTTAAGTGTATGAAACCGATGTTGACAAATCACATGCTGTAGCAATTCAGTCAAAATGGAGTGCACTACTTGGCTGCAACCAGCAGAGGCGCTCTTGATTCACTCAACTAGTTTGTAGTCTGAAGAAGAACATGACATCGGCTTTAGAAAGTCATCATTCATCCTACGGCACAAGTTAATTCTGGCAGCATTCATTTGCTTCATATTATACTGACATTAAAACAGGATTTTAGAGCATTCATAGATTAATAATATTTAAGAAGTTAGCCAATGACATTTACCCCCCCCCCCCCCCCCCCCCCACCCCCAAGTGTAATCTAATTCGCATCCCTAAACCAGTGTATTCTTCCTCCAGATCCTCGGCTGAAGGATCACTTACTGATGCAGAGTCCTATTCCAATGACTGTAGTTTTGCTGTGCTACCTGTTCTTCGTACTGTACCTGGGCCCTCGCGTCATGGCCAATCGCAAGCCCTTCCAGCTGAAGGAGGCCATGATAGTCTATAACTTTGCGCTAGTGGTGCTTTCAATATACATCGTCTATGAGGTGAGTCTGTTTCTCCATCCTCAACCCTATTGAGGCTGTATTCTGAATGTTATTTCAACATTTTAACCTGATCCTTTGTCATTTTTTAGTTCCTTATGTCTGGATGGGCCACGACGTATACTTGGCGATGTGATGCAATCGATGTTTCCGACAGCCCTCAAGCACTAAGAGTAAGTTTAGGATTTTTTTTTCAATTCAAGCTACCAAAGGTGGGAATTGTGGCTAATGGACCTTCATATACAAGGATTCCAAATAGTGGGCGCTAAATTTTTTTGTTCACTCACTCTAGCAGAATACGTGCGCTGTTAGCAATAGGTGTGAAAGTGGTGGAGACTGCTGCATTAAAATTGGGTTTTGTGCTGTGGTTAGCGCTGATAGTTTTCTTGTTTTGTTTGATTGAACTCATCCCGAGTGTGTGGCGATTGGGTATTTGTGCCCATCCTGCGTAACATTGCATTTAAAACTTGGGACAGCGCAGCTGGAAAACTGCTTTGGGGAAGGTCAGCACCGACTATCACAGTGTGTGCTTCAATGATCCGGGCGTAAGGAAATGCCGAGTTGAAAGGGGTTTGTCAAATGGCATCACTCCTTCTTTGTAAATCATTCAGAAGCTCTAAGATTGCATTGCTGAAGAGACGATATATCGCAGTAATTTTTGGGGTGATTTCAGGTTTCAAAAATGTTTACGGAAGGGCTCTCATCTTGCCTATGTTACGCTGGCACCACTTTGCATGCTAGTTTCATCCTGCGTTTCATACACGCTATTTATAAATGCAAAATCAGACATTGCAAATCATTTCAAGTTTCCTAAATCACATTCATCTTTTTTCCATATACTGTCTTACGCTGACTGTTTGCCTCGTAGGCAAAATGTTTACAGAATTCAGAATATTATTATTTTTTAACATGCTGCGGACGAGCGCAAACACTTGTGGCCATTTCTTTCTCACGCACACTCTGAGGAGTGACACTTTTTGCCTCAGTTTCTGCCAAAAAATACAAATACCAGTAGCCTACTTACAACAAGTGGTATCATAATTTGAACGGCGAAATATCATATCATCATGGTACTTTTTTAGTACACCGTGGAACCCTATCAGCTTATACATGTTTGTGTGAGCAATCAAGCTCACGCCCGTTTGTTGCATGATGTGCAAACCTTTTAGTGAAGCAGGCCCAATGTGTTTTGTCTTTCGACATGATGAAAGCAGGATGTGGGTTCACTGCAGAAGGTTATTGTCAGTTCAGTGTTTCGTAGAAGTGGGACTGCATCCGCCGTGTTACTCAGAAGATCGCGTGCGCTCTATTCTGTAGTCTGCTCTACACAGTCTCTCCTCTTATCGCAAACAACCTAGAAAGTCAACTCTTGGTGTTTATTGTGGCAATATAGAAATTGTTGCCATAACAGAGATCACTAATGTCCCGATTGTGCCATAGTCACCATTAACGTTGATGCCAGGCTTGAAAGACGCCTGGGAGGCGAGTCCCCTCGCAAAATTACTACGCATAGCCGAACAACAAATGTATTCGACCAACATCATCAACTAGAGTAGGGTCCGAACCCTGGCGTGAATAATTATCGCCACCCACCCAGTGTGTTTAAATTTACCTATATTGATAGTTTAAACTGTAAACATACCACAAATTATGATTCCAAAAACAGTTTAGAATAGTTTCAAGCTCATTACTGATTACGTTACCAATAAAAATGAATTGCTTATAGATGATTTCATTTCAAATATACACTTCACTCTATAACATCAAACCACTAAAAACAGATTTTTTTTCTGTTCTAGATAAATATAAATAAATATAATTTGACATTGTGATCGCTAAGTAAGTTTGCCTTCCTCTTTTTTTGTAGCCAGTAATTAAATCAATTGAGTACCAACTGTGAAACATTAAGTGGACTTGCACAGTATGTAATGAAACATGTTCTCATTGGTCATTCAGATATGCAGTGATGACATGACACGGAGGAGAGTACTGAGATCGGACAGCTATATCGATATTTGACGCTTGCGTGTCGATACTGTACCGTAAGAGAAATCGATAACGCTTTATCACGATATCGATAAACTGTCCCATTCCCAAGTGATTGTGACTATTTATGAGCGATGGCTCTGATGGAACTCTGCTGTCTTTTCCTTCAGATGGTCGAGGTGGCTTGGCTGTTTTGGTTCTCCAAAATTATTGAGCTCATGGACACCGTAAGTCACACATTTTTGATTGGAGGACACGATTCAGTTTTGTGTTTGTAGTAGTAATTGAGAATTTCATTTATGACAGATCTTCTTCGTGTTGAGGAAAAAGAGCGGCCAGATCACCTTCTTACACATCTTCCACCACTCCTTCATGCCCTGGACCTGGTGGTGGGGAGTTTGCTATGCTCCCGGTGAGTACACATGAACTCAACTTGGCTTGAATCGCGGCCGTGACTGCACGCTACCTGCATTCCAGTCTTTTGCTATCTTGTCAAAGAACCTTTGTCTCCGGAGACTCTGGCGCAGTGATAACGGTTTAGCATAGTCTGATGACAACCTGGTATGTCCAGCCATTTTGTTCGGAGTGGGGGTGAGGGTGGGGGGGACAATGGTGAATTTTCATAAAAAACACAGGCGACTGTTGTTATTACTAGGAACGTAAATCTGTCTTTCCCCAATCGTAAGTGTATAATCTTCCAAGCATGTTAAGCTATATTTGTTTATTTAAAAATAATGGCTTCCTATTGAGATGATATTCGCAGCTGATCCGCTGTTAACGTCCACTTCTGCCAATAGTAATCCAAACCTTTCTCTGCAATTAGACAATTTCCTCGTGTGCTTTTGACATACTTGGCAAATAAAGATGATTCTGATCATATTGAGAAGTTCACCACCCACTCGCTGTCAAGCCCAGTGGCCAAAGCTAGCGACTCCTCTAGTAACATGGCCACTTAGAACGAGCGGGGTGTAACAGAGCGAGCACAAAAATATGCAGATGGCTGCAAATAAGTGTGTTTTTTAGACAATGTTTTTTTTTTTGTTCTACTTGAAGAATTGCAAGAAGGTGAGTTTGCGAATAGTGATTCGGGAATCAGCAGGTGTTAAATGTATACCCTTTAAACCTTTGACTGTGACACCGTCACTGTCAATCATCAGCTAAAACGTTAAATTCAAAATCCATGGCTGTCAATACTTTCACACTCACAAATTAATTGACCTTTGTCTCACCCATGTATTGTGCAAAGATGTGAAATAATAAAATATCCATAAAGTGGACACTGAGGATGCATTTCTAGCAAGATCTGATGTTCACGGTCAGTATCCCTACGTTGTCCCATACGGTATATTGGTGAGTCCCTACCACAATGTGCCATGAAAGATCATGTATATATATATATATGTATATTGTTTTACCATATTATTCAACTTTTTCTAATTTCAGTTGTACCTGGGGCAAGAACGCAAAACATGGTCTTTGTTCTTTTTAATGCTGCAAAGCACAGCTTCCGTCCGTGAATAGGTCGATCGATCATTGCCAACAGCCTCTCAAAATATCCACACTCTCTCCTTTATAATCATTTCCTCTGCGGCCAGCCGCTTCTTCCTTGACAATCCGGCCATGTTTTTGTGGTTCAATGAAAAATAATACAGTACATTCATTCTATTATATGTGGAGGGAGCCTCGGAATCCGATACAGGGTCACAGTTTGTCTCTTGTGTTCAATTGGTTGGTGTGCAGCGAAGTCGCCAACTGTAATCTTTTTAGCGGTGGTCCACTATGATCGCGTTCGACCACGTCGCTTGGTGGGTCAAAGTCCAAGAGCTTGAAAATGGCAGGAGGCTGCTCAAATGTTCATTATTTTGTATACATATTGACTTTTACTGCGGTTTAACATTAACAATACTGTACAGTCTTATTTTAATGTAAAAAGCAGCAAACCCTTGCAAAAATGTGTATATTTTCTCGATATAGCGGGATTTGGGTAACTGAGAAGAAGATGCACGACGAGGGCCGCAATACGTGAAGCGTGATATTGCGGGAGAACGCTGCATATTCTTTTTTTCTGATTTGCCTTGGCTAAACCAAGTTCGGGGAAACCCTGCCTTATATGATGTGTGGCTCCGACCTCAGGTGGAATGGGATCCTTCCACGCTATGGTGAATTCTTCCGTCCACGTGGTCATGTACTTCTACTACTTCCTTGCTGCGGCCGGACCTCGCTTCCAGAAGTTCCTATGGTGGAAGAAATACATGACGGCCATTCAGCTTGTACGTGTACTCCTTTCTTTTTTCTATTTCTTTTGTTTTCCTTTTTTCTTTGTCATGCTTTGGTTTGCTTTTTTGCATGTTTTTTCTTGTTTCCCTTTTCCTCTTTTTTTCTTTTTCTTTATGCACGATTTTGTTTTGTCCTTTTTTCTTGTTTAGTTCTCATTTTTTCCTTTTTCTAATTGTTTTTCTTTCTATTTTCTTTCCTTTTACTTTACCTTGTTTTCTTAATTTTGTTGTATTTCCTTTCTGTTGTATGTATTTTCTTTTTCATTCTTCTCCTTCCTTCTATTCCTCCTCCTTTTCACTTTAACCCCTCATAATTTATTCGGATTGCTTTGGTCGCCCGACAGATCCAGTTCGTCCTGGTATCTCTTCACGTGACTCAGTATTACTTCATGGACAGCTGCGACTACCAGTTCCCCATGATCATCCACATGGTGTGGATGTACGGCACCTTCTTCTTCGTGCTCTTCTCCAACTTCTGGGTGCAGGCGTACGTCAAGGGCAAGCGGCTGCCCAAGCAGGACATCAAGCCGTGCCAGAACAGCGGCACACCCGCCGCCGTCCCCGCCCCCACCGTGTACGCAAACGGCAAGCACCGCGAGAACGGCGTTAAAAACTGCACGAGCAACGGCACGGCGCATCACGAAAACGGCAGCGCTCCCATGGGCAAGATGAAGAAGGCCTAGGGCGCAAAGAAGGAACCTCCCAAAAAGTATGACCTCGCGAACCCGTCACACCAACTACGGATTCCAAAGATGATTTTGGCTGCGTTTCTTGTCCTGTTTTGTATGTGAAACGTGAGAGGGAGGGGAATAACGTGGTCCATGACTTCCGCAAAGGAGGGGGGGATTCCACATTCGGTTGGTTCGTTTGTCTTGAGTTTATGGGGAAAGCACAATGTATGAAGAGATGTTCACTGACATGCAAGTTGAGTATCACACTGGTTGCCTTTCACTTAAGACACCTTTCCCCATGTTCTCACGTCACCTCTTTGTGGACAGATGACTGTAAAGAAGACTTGAAAATACTTTTATCTGTAAATAGTTTTACAACAAAATGACTAATTGCATTGGTACGGCATTCTATTTTCGAAATAGTGTATTTAAAAATAAAATGCCAATAAACCATCATGTTACAAATGATCTTATGTGCGTTGCGTACACATGTCTTGGTGTCTGTTTTGCTCAGGATATTGGGCTTTCAGGTGAAATTTTACTATCTAAATTTTGTTTGTGGCTAGATTGTTGTGTAGCCGTTATGTCGTCATCACACTAGAGTGTGACATTGTGCTGCATCGCAACAAAGAAGAAAAGCATGTGCTTGTCTTGCGCCTCTTGTCCGGGATATGCAAAGAATGTGGCGCTCGCTCGTAGGAGTTGCACAAGCGACGCATTCTGCTTTGTTGAAACAGGAGGGAAGAAAAAACACCCCCTCGGTTCAGCTGGTTCATTGACAAAAAGAAAGGGCCGCTTGTGTAGTTTTGCATTCAACTAATGAGCAAATATGCCCCAAAAAAAAAACCGCGAGGGAAGTAAAATGCTCGAATTGTATGAATTACTAGTATATTTATTGAAAGCCTGGTTTACACCTAAATGTTGCTATTTAAGTTGCTACTAAATTACATTTACTGTACTTAATATTTTCCATACATAGTTGAATTGATATAATTAAATTTGTATTTTTTATTTTTAATATAGTATAACATGATTCTAACTTCTGGGTCATATTGATCACATTTTTTATATCACGAAAACCTGGTGTTTAAACTGTGTGTGTGTGTGTGTGTGTAGACTTAATATCCACCATAAAATAAAAATAATTCTCATTTTAAATGCATTTAGAATAACTGAAATATTACATTGAATTAGTATTATAAATAACTGCATTATTAAACAAATTTTAATTATTTTTAATTACATTAGTTTAAAATAAAATGTGTCTTTAATCTTATCACATTGCTTCTCAATGTCATAACACCAATTTGGTTTTTAGTTGGTTCACTCTACTAACTTTTGCATCAAAAGTCCTGTATTTTTGTTTTGTTTTTAAATTACACCAATTCTTATGACTGGATTCCCCCCCGATATATTTAAATATTGCTGTTTTTATTTTTATTTTTTTAACTTGCAAATTATCAGGACACAATGTAGTTTGTACACCACTACAACTTACTATGCAGTAATTAATACAGTTGAATAAATAGCTTATAAGTAATAACTTACAGACACTTGTTTTGAATTTTGCCTGCCGCTCAGCTCCTTGTTAGAAAACATTGTGCACAAAGCACCTGAAACACTTGAGTGGTCCGGACTTGACGGAAATGGCATGTGGCATGACCTTAACAAGGCCTTTCATGCTCGAAAACCCTCCAGTGTTGCTGAATTTAAAAAAATAAAAAATAAAATAAAATTCTGCAAGGAAGAGATGTGAAAGACTCATTGCCAGTTATAGAAAACGCGTTATTTCAGTTGTTGCTGCTGAGGGTGGTGAAGGTTTAGGGGGGCAATTACCTTTTCACACAGGGCCAGGTAGCTTTGAACATACCCCCCCCCCCCCCTTTCATAAATAAAATTTAAAAACTGAATGTTACTTGGGTTATCTTTATCTGATATTTACATTTGTTTAATGAGCTTATTAGCTTAGTGGGGAAACTATCCAAAAAAAATAAGAATTTGAGAAGTGGGTAAATACTTTTTAACGGCACTGTATTAGCTCTGCAAACATCTTTCCATAGAGAGAGGAATCATTCTCGTTGCAAAGTTTAATTCCAGGTTGACATTATTAAATTCAAGAACATTCTTCCATCTTTCAGGCATTCATTCCATGTGCATCCACTACTCACTAAGTCATTCTCTTTGATTTAAACTAGCGGGGGCTGAATCCAGCCTCTATGTTAAAGTTAAAGTAAAAGTTTCGGGGGGGGGGGTCGTCAAGATGCGATTAGTTTTGCGTTTTGTGGTACTTCTAAGTGATGTACTCCAGGATGTAAAAGATGAGCTCCATCACGATGGGCTCGTCGCCTCTCTTGCGCCCCCTGCTGTGGATGACGGGGATGAGCGTGTTGTCCAGGGCGTTCAGGTACTGAGGTGGGAGGGGATGGCCGTTGCTGCCAGCCACGAAGCCCACCTCAAGTTGCAAACAAAGAAATGCATGCATTACATTATATCAAAAAATATATAGAATGGGTAATGACACCTTTACACACTTTTATGATCTAAAACAATATATATGAGAATATATGATAATATGGATACAATTATAACAACAATAATAAACGCCTTTAAAAATCCCTAAAAAAAGAAGCCCAAATTTATTAGCTGAAATAATATATGTGCAATAAAAAATTATAACAGCAATAATAAACACTGAAAAAAAATGATGAATTTGTAGAACAACAACAATAATTCATCCATCCTCTTTTTAATCTGCCTGTATTTCCTGTTCCGGAGAACAATGCAAGAGCCAATTTGCAAAAATATCCAATCTGAAAAATTCTGAATGAAAAGATTAAAAGTAGAACAGTAATAATAACAACAATAATTTAAAACTGTAAATGTGAACTTTACTAATATCCATCTCATACCTCTTATTGAATATTTTATAGACTCCAATGTTGAATGAAATTACCTTTTTTGTTGTTGTTATACTGTGATCTCTATACTGTTTGTTGAATTGTATAAATAAATATTACAAACAGCTGTCGGTACAAGACGGCGAACTACAACAACAATAAACATTGTTAAAGGAATACCTCTCTGACAGTTTATTATAATCTTTGTAAAGTCAGAATGTGTTGTTTCTCTTACTGGAACATGCAGGTGTGCTTAATGAAGTGCCCACTGAGTGTATAAGAGGCGTCCAATCACACTGACCTGCTGGGGGTCAAAGGTAACACGCAGGCCCAACTTGGCCATGCCGTCCTCCTTGAGTAGTTTGAGATACGGACACAGGGCCAAGCAAAAGGCCCTGGCGATGCGTTCCGTGAGCCGGTTGTGTTCTGGTACGTTGGCCGCTATTCCTTTCGGAGGCTCGGCCCGCTGCAGGTAGAACACCTGAACGCAACATTCATTTAAAGCGTTAAAAGAAGTTTAAAACAAAAAAAAACAAAACAAAAAAAAAATGAGTCACACACACTTCTGTCCAGTGGATAATCTTCCCATTTTCTTTGTATTCAGATTTCTGGAACATCTTTGTACTGCTGATGGACTCCATGGATTTACCATCAATTGGGCTTATAACCCTGTGAACCGCAAGAAAACACTTATTTTATTTTTAATTACTATTTTTGCTTGTAGTTTAGTAACACTTAATAAAATTCGTTCAACCGACACAAAGTGGCAGCAAAACTGGTACGACTGCAAACTTCAGCTCATTGAGTAGTCTTCAATGAACTGAACATGCATGTTTTTGTCTACTTTTTAACAGTTTTATTGGCACCAAGTTGGCGTCTAAGCTCTACTATTGCCAAAATGAAGCTCCTCAACTCACTTCTACATATTTCCTTGGCACTGCTTTTGACTAAATGAAGCTCCTCAATTCACTTCGAAATAGTTACCCAGCAAACAGATGTCATAAGATGGTGCCAAATCATTACTTTTGTCTAAATTAAGCGCCGTAATTCACTTCAACATAGGTCCTTTGTACGAAGATGCCACAATATGGCGCCAAAGCACTATTTTTTTTTGCCTAAATGGAGGTCCTTAACTCACTTTAGCATATTTCCTTGGCACTGAGACGCTGCAAGATGCCGCCTAAACACTGCTTTTGTTCAAAAGAAGTTTCTCAACTCACTTCAACATATTTCCTTGGCACCTAGATGCCACAAGATGGTGCCAAAGCACTGCTTTTGTCGAAATGAAGCAACTCAACTCACTTTGACATAGTTCCTCAGCACTGAGATGCCATAAGAGGGTGCCAAAACACCACTGTTGTCTATGTGAAGCCCGCCAACTCACTTCAGTTCGTTTGGCGCTATCTTGTGGCATATTTTGCCATTCGGTACATTAATCAATATGAATTGTATTTTATTTATTTTATTTTATATTAGTTATGGGCCGTGGAAGAAAGCTGGAGTACCTGGAAAACAAGCACTGGGAAAACACGCAAACTCCACACAGGTGGGCTGTGGCCTACATTAGAACCCCATATGCCAAAACTGTGAGGCAGAAGTGCGAAGCACTAGCTCACCGTGCTGCCTCTATTTGCAAGTCCGTTCATGATTTATTCAGAGTACTGTACACTCTCAACCTAAAAGTCACTACCAGGCCCTTTAATAAAGGATTGGCTGTGCGTGAATGGAGAGTTGGATAAAGGGCAAAAAAAAACAACAACTCCCAAGCAGATGGAGAAGCCCCACCCTTTATTGAGGGCGCAGTTGGCCTCCACCCACTGCACACAAACGAGCTCCTGACTGTCTGTTTGGTCCACGCGGCCACAGGTGACGGCGTAGTCCTTCATCTCCCGGAGCGACCTGCGCAGCTCTGCCATGGTCTCCGGGGTAATCTGCACCATTAGTCCATCTGGAGGGGAGGGGAGGAGGAGGCACGCACACACACACACACACACTAATTTGTCAACATTGACAGACACAGTGACAAAACAGGCTGTGCAAATAAACACACACGCAAACGCTTATATGAGCAAAAATACACAATGTGGATGAATGAAACGTGTAAATAGCAATAATATTAGCAAAATCCCCCAAGTCGTGGAGGATATGTTACCTTCTAGGATGCTGGACTTGGCAAAGTAACCCGCAGTTGCTTTCAGTGCACTGCTGAATATGAAAAAACATGATCCAGTCACTGGAGAAGAGGAGAAAAGGGACAAACAAACATGGTTATAACACGTTATTGGGCAAGTGTTTAAGGAATCTACGTGATACTGGACTTTCACTTTTTACTGAACTAATGAAATAAATGAACTTGAATAACAGTCCAATTAATTGAAAATTGAGATTCCTCAATGGACGTAAATTCAGGCCGGACTAGAGCGCTCATATCCAGTGAATCTCGAAATGATTCATATTATCGTTACAATTTGAATAAAAGTTGATTTGGACTTGTTGAACTAGTATCCAGGCATCAAGGTGGAGAAGTGGTTAGGTGATTGGTTGATTTGAAATTGGCTGAAAATTGCTTTTTTCATCGTGTCCCCAAAAAAATCCAATATGGTTGAACGTGTGCTGCGTTACCTGTGCGCGGCTGGTTGTGGATGCTGATGGCTTGCGTCTGGTACTGGCCGTCGTCTCTTTGCACGCAGATGAGATGAGAGTCAGCCTCCTCGTTGAAACACGCCCCCACGGCCAGGACGTGCTCGTTACACTTGTTCATGGCCTTCATCAGCTGTTGTAGCAGGAAATGCATGCTCAAACGTTTGTTCAAATGATGCACTGAAAATCTTCCATCTGACCTCGTTATACCCAGTAGTTGGTATCTTTATGCAGGTCCTCCGAGCCTCCAGGTCCACCGTGAGCCCGGGCACCATTGGGAGACTATAGCGGAAATTCCTAAAGTCCTGCTCAGGATGGAAGGATGGTTGCAAAGTAGCGGGACTTTTTCAGTAAAGATCTGGAAACTTTCCATGGTAGTTTAACGCGATGTCATTGGAATATTTTCTAGATTTTTGTTATGCGGTGTTTCCCAACCTTTATTGAGTCAAGGCGCATAGTCCCAAAAATTACACAGTACAGCCTACAGTAATGCCTTGCGAGACGAGTGTCCCGATTTACGGGTTTTCAGAGATATGGGCCGTCGTTCAGCCGATTGTTTTGCTTTGACTAGCGAGCAGAAATTTGAGATACAAGCACTGTATGGTTGCAGTGAACTCTACTCACTTCACAAGAAACAGTTAGGCAGAAATCTTTAAAAAAAAAAAAAAAAGAGGCGTCAAGCTATTTAATACCACTCCCAGTTGAAATTTACTGTCTAGTTAAACATAAAACAAAGAGAATTACGTGTATTTAAAACAACCACATAACTTTGCCTCCAACTTCACTAGCTTAATGCTAACACATAATGGGAAACGTCATATATAGGCAAACAAATAGCATCTACAGCATGTGATAGTATTATAACGTTTGACGCAGCAGATATTTGAACACAAACGGTGACGCAACACATGTAGACAGACGATATAACAACACTCAGAGGCATAAATGATTTCTCCTCTTCAAAAAATGACTACTATTGCTGCAGTTACTGAGTGACTGACAAAAGTTCTCCCCGTTTGTGCCTGCATGACAGACATCAAAAGGAGCCGCAACCAATTAATCATGTTGCACAAACTGTTTAGTTCTTTTCATTGTATTGATTTATGTTATTACTATATGATTTTAAAAAGTAAAAGGTTATACAGTGCTATTTTCTTCATTAAAAACACACTACAGTTTTTTTGTTTTTTTGGGAGGGGGGCTGAGACGGATTAATGACATTTCCGTTCATATCAATGGGGAAAGATGATTTGAGGTACAAGTGTTTTCAATTTACTGAGCTGCAGCAGATGTCAAATGTCAACGTCAATTCCTATGGAAAGCTTCCAACTAGCCCAAAAAGTTGCAAGTCTGAACAGCACACAACCGTTACTCACCACTAGAAGCCTCATGACTGTGTGGCCTATGTCCCTGAACAAAGGCTTCCGAAAGCGCACGCTGTACAGAGGACAGGGGTAAACTGCAAAAAAAAAATAAAAAAATAATAATAATAATAATAACAATCAAATAATGAAAGGGTGGCTGAAAGTGAAGCTTGAGGAAAATGTAGAGCAGAGCCAGCCAGCCCAAAGGCATTAGCCCAGGAAACACCTGCTTAGGACGCCCACGACCTCGACGGCACCCCCAAGAGTAATCAAGAGTCAACAAAGTCTGGAGTGGTATTTATTTTTCATTTTTTGGAGTAGTATTGAAGAAGAACAGAACCCCAACATATTTGCACTCAGCACATTTTTACAATATTTTAAGACCTAATTATTCGACTTTCCATTTGTTTTATTAAATGTACTCCTGTTCAGGTATATTATTATTTAAGTGTTTGATTGACATTTTATTGTTATTTTATTTAATACTCTCTTGTGCATTATAAGTTATTTTGAATTTGTCTAAGTTTTTTTTTCTTGCACTTTATTGTTGGCCCTTCTGTTGCAGTATTTTAGGTCTTGATCAGTGGCACTCAAACATTTTATGCCATGTAAGACCAAAAAAAGAAAATATGTGGCTGAATGAAAAAAAAAATGGACTTACTTGATTCTATTAAAATGTGTTGTGCATAAAGGTTAAATAACTATACATAAATAAATAGTTAAAAACAAATATTAAAAAAAAGACAGTTGTTAAAGTTTAATCCAAATGTAATATAATTAAATGTTAAACACAGTAAACCATCGCTATATCGCGGTTCACCTATTGCGGATTCAATGCATAGCAGATTTTTTAAAATTCATATTTATATTGCTGATGGAGGCGTGGGGCAGAACTCACATCGATACTCGGCACCCAGGCGCAGCATGAGGCGCAGGGGGAACGTCCTGGCCCAGACCACCTCGGCCCTGTGGAGCAGCAGGCCGAAGAGGTACGGCTGGCTGGGCAGGGGCAGACCCTGAAGGGACTGACGGGTGGGACGGACAAACAAGAAGCCCGCGTGCTCGTCGCTGCCCAGGAAGCGGCTGCCGAACAGCGACAGTGACAGGTGCTTTATCGCCTTCCCTGCGGATGTGAAAGAAGAAAGGACGACGTTTTGAGTACACGGGGAAATAGTGCGGAATGGAGTAAACAAGGTCTGACAAGGCCAGGACATAAAATATCCAGCGACATCGGGATCATAAATGTACTTGCAAGTGGGTATTAACAACAATACAAATCTCAAATAAAATTGGATTGAGCCACATGCTGCTTCACCGTGACGATGTTAGCAGCCTGCTCTGGTGAATAGCCGTTAAATTGTGATATTTATGTAATCTGGAAAATACAACTGAGCCTGATTGGACTGGCGTGTGAATGGTTCGAATCCCGTGACAGATGAAACTACATACGGACATTTTAACTGCTGCTGAAGTACCCTTGAGCAAGGCACCACACCGCCCTAAACCCCAGCAGCAATGCATGAAACCAGCAATACACAGCAGACTGTAAATGACTAATTGCGCTTCAGTGATACATTTGTGATGAGCTGGGGGGTAAACCATAGACTGTAAAGAAGGGCTCACCTTGCATGACCCCCTTAAATGTCACATGGGCCACCGTTTGACAAGAGCCATAGAAAGTGGGGGAAAAAAACATTTTAAAGAAGAGCTCATCCAGGAATTGAACTTGAAACTTCTCACACCCAAAGCGAGAAGCAAATGCCGAGACCAACGAGCCACAACAAAGAGCCAGCGATTTGAAGAAGGAATCATCTGGGATTTGAACCTGGCACCTCTCACGCCCAAAGAGAGAATCTTACACCTAGATCAACAACTAACCTTGCAGGACCCCTTACTTGTCACATGGGCCGCCGTGCAACAACAGCAAGAGAAAGGGGTCATCCAGCATTTGAACCCAGGACGGCTCAAACAAGAATCATACACCTTGACCAACAAGTTTGTAACCAGGACCTCACACTCAAAGAAGAATCCTCCACCCAGACCTACGAGCCACACGGTACGGTTAACAACCCCCAAGTTGTCACGTGGGCCACTGTGTGACAAAAGACTTTGACACAGAACTCATACTAGATAGGTGAAGAGTACCTAATGAATTGTCCTTTGTATGTTTGTGTGTGTCTCACCTGTGAGGCTGTCCCTGTACAGCTGGACGAAGTGGCTGAAGATGTCCCTGGGGAAGCTCTTCTCCTCGGGCAGACACTGCAAGAGCACCATCACCTCCACCTGGCCCACGGCGTGCATCCCTTTGGTGGTCACGCACCAACACTTCCTGTTAACATCTGTCCCACAAGCATGCGGCATAATCACGAGTGTCAGTCGGGGTCAAGTGGGGGAGAGGGGGTGGTGGTTCAGTAATTTCAAAATAAATCAATCAATTTACAGTTGACCATCTTGACCATGGCGAGCAAATTGGCATTGAGGACGAAAACCAGAGAGTTGGAGCGGCCGCTCTCCAGCTCCTGGATGAGTAGCGTCTCCGAGGGCTGCTCCTCCACGGTGTAATCTGAGGAGAGACCAGATTAAAGTGCTTACCGAAGCCAATTATTTTGACATTGGCCTTGTTATCTATGGGATAAATGTATTCACAGCGCTTGAATAGAAATCGCCGTGCAATTGTTCTGTCTCGAGTCGCAAGGTCAAGCGACTTTAAATCTTACAGAAATATTCTACAGAAATCCCGTGTTTGATAAAACAGTGGTGCCTTGAGATGCGAGTTTAATTCATTCCGTGACCGTGGAAAGCAGTCATAAAATCATGCAAGACACCATTTTTTTTATTTCACTTATTGTTCAATACATTTTAATTGAATCTTAAGAACAGTTTCCCCCCCCCCCCCCCCCCCCCCCCTATATTTGAGTGCAGAGTTAATATGCAAGCTGTGCATAATGTTTCAGTGCCTTAAAATAATAATAAATATACTTTTTAATAGAATCTCGTTTCCGGTGAACACTTTGGCCTATAATGTTTTTTCATGTTGTTCATTACGATTCATTACATAGAAAGCGATTTATTTATTTATTTTTTTGTTGGTGCTGTAAAAAGTTTGAGAACCACAGATTTGAGACATTTTACAACGTTACATTAATATACCTACAAAATTTACAGATGTTTTGGTTTTTGAAGAAAGAAGAAAAAGCACTGGACGTGCACGTGTACACCCACATGCGGTGAAGCTGCTTCATAATATCCACTAACAACCCAGGCTACACTTAGCTCCTCCCCAACATTCAAAGATTCTAGTCTGTCAGTTGAGATGTATCACTTCAACATACTTCCTTAACTCCAAATAGTTTGTCTTTTTGCCAGGGTTTTGGCACCATCTTGTGGCACCTTTCCCAAAATGCACAAATGTGAGTTTATCGGGTGAATATCTGAAGCTAGGTTCCACAGACAAAAACCGCAAATAGTTGAATTAGCGAATGGCGAAGCGCAACTACGCAAGGGGTTCACTGTACCTCCCTTGACTCCTGTGGAGGTGAGGATAGGCGGCAGGCCTTCCTGCGGGATGAGGTTCGATGAGCTGCTCACGAGGGTGGACGTTCGCCAGCTTCGAGGCGCACACGCCTCCTGGGGCACGGAAAAGACAAGCGGCAACGTTCGGATTCAAATTGAAGATTGGGATTAAGAACAGCATTGAGAATTAAATGATTCCAATTATGTCTGTGAGCGGTATGGTGGAGGTTACAAATTAGTTTCAAATCAAAATCAGTCTTTAGGTCTAGTCTAGTCTAGTTAGTCTTATGCCGAGCTCAAGGATTGATGCTGGGGCTGAGAGTTCAATTTAAATTTAAGACTGAGATTACAATTGATATCAAGATTGAGGAAAAAGATTGAATTCACATTAGGGATTCTGATTAGGAATGAGGGTGCTTTAAAATGATACGAGAGCATTTAGATGAAGATTGACAAGAGGCAAAAAAAAAAAGGACATTAATATTATTAATCAAGAGATTGAGAATAAATTTTGCTAAAATTAAATCCAAAATGTAGTTTAATTTTAAAATTCAGAATTATTCGGAAATAATGTTTAGGATTTGGGCCAAAATCAAGATTAAAATTAAAATTCAGAAACCGATTTAAGATTAATATTAGCCTACCACAGGATCTGAGATTGAAATAAAATTTGGTCCAAGAATGAGATTTGAATTTCCAACAAAATGGAAGGAATAAGGTTTCAATTTAAGATTATTATTAACAACAAGTCTGAAACTCAAATCAAGATTCAGATTATATCTGATATTGAAATTGAGATGAGGGTTAGATATGACAGTGAGAATAGAATTTCAATTTCATTTGAGAGGTTTAGGTCTTTTGGGACCAAAAAGCAGTGGGATTAAAAATTTATTTGTTATTATTATGTTTGAGACTATTTTTTGTTTCACATTTGACCAATCCAACGGCAAGATCACATTCGACCTAACTGCAGGGTCACAGTCGACCCAACGGCAGGGTCGCGTTCGACCAAACGACGGGGTTGCGTTCAACCCATTTTGGGGTAGACAGCCCCAACCCAACACGTAGGGTCAAAACCCCCTAACCCAGACCTGCTGGTCTAAAATATCCACTCGTTGGCTCGGTCCAACTTTAGGAACACATCGGGTTACCCAAATAACCCATTTTGCGTTGTTTTTGACCCAGCCGTTTTAGGGTGTATGAGATTGCGACGAATTCAAATCACAATAGACTTTGCGATTAGGTTTCCAGATCGAAATAAAGATGAAAATTGATAAATAAATGGAGATTGATGAACATTGAGATGGAAAACAAATTCGAGATTAGGACTGACATTGATATAAAATTGTGAGCAACATTCAAATGGATTTTGAGAGATGGAGATTGACAGGATTAAGACTCGGGTAACTGTTTTCTTTTGTGTGATCCTACATTAGCGCCCCCATGTGGCCTGGAGGCTCTACTGCGCTGCGGCGACCCTCCCGGACCTTTGGCCGTCTCGCTCTGCGGCGCGCGGCTCACCAACGGCGAGAACGCGTGCCCTCGGACCGGCGTAGTGGGAGCGGACTCGGACTGCTTGTCGATGAGGAGCTCGTCTGCAAACCACACCCTCCTTTTCCCCCTCGGTGATGTGCCTGGGAAGAACATTCTCGTTGTCGTCGTTGCACCGTTTTAGAAAGACCCCAGTTCCCACCGCCCCCCCAAAGAAAAGAGACAATCGGCTGAGAAAAATAAAACATAAGTGGCTCACTTTTAATGAGGGTTGAATGACAGGAAACACAAACCCGCCCCTCCTTGCCGTCCAGATGTGTAAGTCTGAACTTCAGGCCGGAGCAAAGTGCACAAAACACCTGACGACACACACGTGCGCATGCACACATATATTGAATGACTTCAATAGTGCACAAAACGGCAGCTGAGACGGCGTACGAGCCTCACCTTGCCGCAGGCGCGACAGTGGTGCCTCCGCTTGGTAAACGTGAACTTGACGCCGCACTTCATGCACACGTGAGCCTCGGTGTCCGGGATCCAGACCGGAGCGACCTCCCCCAAGGCGTTGGCTCGATCTTTGGTCAGGATGCCAACCGGGCTGGACTCGTTATCGGGATCGACAGGAGAGCATGCGGAGGCTTTTCCTGCCTCCCTGCCATTGGACACAATCTCTAAGGGTTGATTCTGGAGGTCTTCGGGTTCCTCCATCTCCTTCTCCTCGATCACCGATTCCTCCTTGGAGGGCAACGTCTTGAGCTTCCTCTCATCCTCTGCCAGACTCAGAACCAGTGGACCGGGAGGACCCTCACCCTGGCCTTCGCCCCACGGGGTCACCATGCAGCCACCTTCCTCCATGTGGAGCATCTTCGCAGAAGGTTTTTCTTCGCTTGGTGTCACGGTTTCATCCGAGGAGGACTTGGAAGAAGGGGCTTCTGGTCTGATTTGCCCTGATTTGGACATATTTCCTGCATCTTTGAGCACCAGGAGATAGGATCTGCTCAGCCAGGGCAGCTCGGTGTCACCGAGGGATTGGTTTTCTCCATCATCTGTTTCAAGGAGAGCATATCGTTAGTCTAATTGCATTTGTGAAAGTTTCTGAACAAAAACAAGAAATTCAAAAAACAAGAAGAGTCCAGCTTCCTCGATTCAATGTTTTGAGAGTAACAGGAAATGGATGACTGAAAATCTAGACAGATCATAATGCCATTCATCCATCCGTTCTCTTCCGCTTATCCAGGGTTTTGTTGTTGGGGCAGCAGTTTAAGCACGGAAGCCAAGACTTCCCGCTCCCCAGCCACTTCATCCAGCTCTTCTGGGGAATCCCAAGGTGTTCCCACGCCAGCTAGGAGACATACTGTAATCCTCAGTGAGTCTTCCCCAGGGCCTCCTCCTAGTGGGATATGCCCGGAAAACCTCACTTGGGAGGCTTCTAGGCAGCACCCTATTTAGAGCTTCTCACCCTATCTCCAAGGGGGAGCCCCGACACACTGCGGCGGAAACTCATTTCGGCCGCTTGTACCCATGATGTTGTTCTTTCGGTCATAACCCAAAGATTGTGACCATAGGTGAGGGTAGGAACGTAGATCGAGCGCTAAATCGAGAGCTTCCCCTTTTGGCTCAGCTCCTCCTTCACAACGACAGACCGATGCAGCATTTGCATCACTGCAGACGTTGCACCAAGTCGATCGAGCTGTCGATCTTCCGCTGCATTCTTCCCACACTTGTGAACGAGACCCCAAAGTAGTTGAACTCCTCCACTCGGGGCAGGATCGCTTCCTCCACCCAGAGAGGGAACTCCACCCTTCTTAGATGGTGGACCACAGCTTCAGATTTGTAGTGGCTAATTTAGCTTTTAGCACGCACATTGGTGTATTTTTTTTTTTATTGATATTGTAACAGTATATCTAAAATGGCTTCGGCAATTATGATATTGCGCCAACAATACTGAACATCATTACGCAGAAACAAATACAGTGGTGTGACAATTTTAACCCTTACAAGCTGTTAAAGTCAAATTAGACCCATTTTGACATTAAACAGCAATTTTCAAAAATATATACCTTAAATGTCATTTTTTGCATGCTGACATTTGTTGATTTTTCCAAAAGGTACCCAAAATACATACAAATTAAATTGTTTTAAAATGGCATTTTTTTGTATCGGTGCTACAAAGTTTGTGTACACTAAGAGTGTTCAGTGTCAAATTTGGCCTACATCTACTGAAATGGATTTTTGCTTTACCAGTAAATGTAAATGAAGGAACATGGTGGTAACGGTGGGATGGTGGTAACAGCTTTCAGGAGAGAACTTGAAACAATTCCGAGAACATTCTGTGTTTCCACCACATTTGCACAGGTTTCCGCAGAAACAAGCAGCTGTTGGTGTCTGAAGGGTCACGGGTGAAAGAATAAAATGGCACAAATACAAGGAAAAGAAGTCATACAGAAATCGGATCTGCACCTGTAAAAATTTAATTGTACCTGAAAAATTGTAGTTTTACAATATTCTTTAATTTTTTTAATGTGTTTTTAATACAAGTAACTGCACAGTACTTCTACTTAAATACAGATCGTGAGTACTTTTTCCATCTCTGCACACACCCAGACACAGGACATCCGTGTTGCAAAACTCATCATAAAGGGAGGAAGGTGCACATTCACAAAGTGGCCATTAAAGCACGTGTTGAATCATCTGTAAATCGCCCTTGAGAGGCGTGCGAGATGATGTACGGGCAAGCCTCAAAAGTCACCTCCAAAGTGTCATCAAGACGTCAGCCTATCGCGCCCGACTGCAGCGAAAACCAATGACAACGCACAAATGCAGATTTTGGTTTGGGATTAAGACTGAGGTTGTTTTTTTTGTTTTTACATTGCAAAATACAATTAAGATTACAGCAAAAATTCAAATACAAGGAGACTAAGATTGTGATTCATGTTACGAGTGATGCTAGGCATAACATTTGATATTAAGATTACAATTAAATTTCAATTAAAAATGTATATCAAGATTAGGTTTTACATCTAAATTAAGAATAGAATTAGGGTTGTGATTAAAACTGAAATTACAACAAGAGTTTAGGACTGAGAATGTGATTAATATTCCAATTGATGGGAGGCCTGACATTGGTATTAAGATTACAGTTACGTTAACATTTGAAATTTACATTGGAATTAGGTATTAGGTCAAGACTGAGAATAAAATTCGGTCTGATATTAAAAATAAAATTACAACAAGACTGAGATTAGGACAGATTGTGATTAAGATTATGATTGATACTAGGCCTGATATTGGAATTAAGATTACAGCTACGATCACAAAAAATGTAAAAAAAAAAAAAAAAAAAATTACATTAGGATTAGGTTTTATGTCAAGATGAAGTATAAAATTAGGTTTGAGATTAAGGTTGAAATTACAAAAGAACCCGATATTAGGACTGTGATTGTGATTAAAATGGTCGAACAGCAAGATAAAGATTACATCAGAGTTTAAAATTGAAATTGCTGCGGAGATTGCGATTAGGATTGAAATTGTGATTGAGATTGTGACTGTGCAAGGCTGGAGTTTGGTATTAAAACAGAATTAAATTGAAATTCCAGATTACCTTCATGATTAATGAGCTCTTCATGGATTATGAGGGCGTTTAGGGAATAATTTCCCCCCTGTAAGTGGTCCCTGCACCCAAAAAAAAGTTTGAGAACCCCTCCATTAGAGTGTCAAGTGAATTCAAAACGTGTAGTTTATCATGGGATTTTCATTAAACTGTCGGTATTACAGTGTGTGGCGTAGGTTAGTGAAAGCCAAGCGCGCGTTCCGATTTACGAACACGTTCTGGTATCGTCTCAGCGGTAAGCGTCGTAAACCGAGGACGCCCCCGAATGGTCAGGCATTTCCCTGCTTAGTGACTCGTCCTAACGTCAACATACATGCACAGTAATTGATTATTACTGACGTATCACATTGCAGCGCACATGGCAAAAGGGGAGGAGAAACACAAACGCTTCATTATGACCGCACGTCTTTGAATAAGACAATTGCACGCGTTTTTGCAACGCAGCATCCCACGAAGTGATGTATTAACGTCACGTTGCCGGACTATTCTGGATTAAAACATGTGAATATGGTTCCAAAAGTGTCCCGCTTTCTGCAGGTTGTGTGACGCATTGAGTTCAATCCGACTGGAAACGCTACGAGCTCGCCAATGCGACACTCACCCGGCAGAGTGAGCCCCAATGGGGCACGCGCATTATTACTCCTATTATTGTCTGTAGTTATGTATTCATTCATTTTGTGAGGGTGAACAGTAGGAGAGAGAGAAAAAAAAGCGCGTGCTGGATAAATGCTGCATCAGCGCTTTTCGAGCACAAACATCATCGTCGTCATCGTGACGCACAAGGAAAGGCAGAGTGGATGAGCGTAACAAGGGGGAAAAAAAGAAGAAAAAGAAAAAGGCACTCCTCACCTTCTGTGCTGCCTCCCAGGAGGCTCTCGTTGTCGTCGTCCCGTGCGGAGAACAACTTCAACATGGTCTTGCACTTACTTACATCACAGCATCACACCGCAGCATCAGCACCAGCAGGAATGATTGTGATGGGTTGGGGAAGGAAACGGGGGGGGGGGGGGGGGGGGGGGGTTGCCTCTCAAACGACCCCCCCCCCCCCCTCCGTCAGCGACCCCCTCCCTCCCCCCCTTTATGTTTCTCTGCAGCTCTTCAAAAGGAGGAAACTCAAGAGGTGAGTGCACAAATGGCCCATTGCGTCAAAGCTGTTGTGACGTCACGCGCCTGAACAAGATATTGATGGTTGGAGTTGATATCACACTAAGAACATATGCATATCAAACTGAGAGCATTCTTTTTTTTTGTTGCTTAATCAGCTACTTTTGAGCAGTGGTTCTCAAACTGGGGTCCCTGGACACCAGGGGTCCGCTAGCCAAAGTTTGGGGGTCCACAAAATAATTTGCAATAAACGATGTGCTAGAATTTAAAAAGGGGCTGTTTTTCTGCTGCAACTGTGGCCTTAGACAAGGTGTAAATTATTATCAACAGTTTGAAATAGGAGTCAGTGTCAGTAAAAAAAAAAAACTCAGAAGCCCCCCCCCAAAAAAAAAATACAAAAAGAAAACACATTATACGAGTTGGTTATTCTTATTTCCACCTTGGAGATTTTTTTTAATGAGTTGGGCAGGGTTTAGTTCACATTAATGGTGGAAAAATTATTAAAATAATTTATCTTGGTCCCATTTTTTGAATGACAAAAACCTGACATTTGAACAAGGGTGTGTAGACTTTTGACAACTGTACATATGGAGATAAACATACTAATTACTCCCCCTAATTTAGCTTTGGGCCAATTAGAATGTCTTAATACTTTAAGAACAGTCAGATTTGGTGAGAATAAAAGTTCCTTTTGCCAGAACAAAAGGTATAATAGTATAAGATAAAGTTCTTCCCTCATTTAACTTTTGACTTCAATATCAGATATCTTTGAGAAATTCACATTTTTGTAAGATTGCAACTTTTTCGTTGGGGACAAAATACATCTTTTTGGTCTAGGAAAGATTTATTTAGTTTTTTTTACAATTTAATTCTCATTACGTGCGTTTGAGCTGTTGCCACTTATACTAAGGTTGGACATCTCCAACAGGGACCTGAAAAATGAGCCAATGACTGTAGACTTACGCAGAAACATAAGCAAAGCGGATGAATACATGCTGACTTTTTTTTTTTTTTTTAATAAATCCTGTTTGGACACATTATACAAGTCACAAGAGTGGCTGGCGCAGAGTTAAATTGCATTGTAATCTGTATATTGATAAAGTAATGGCAAATTAGTGCAAAATAAAAATTCCTGCAAATATGTTATGTAACTCCAAACACTTAAGAGTGTGATGCAGGACCTTACTACAAAACGTATTTGTGTGGCTGTACCTAATGCTGCAGCCATACTGTTATGAATCCTTTTTGATTCTTCATTTGGTAATGATGATGATAGCGGCCTGTAAAAATGTTAATCCTCTTTATTTTACTTCATAAAACAAACAAAACAATTAAGACATTTAAAACAACCAAAAATGTGGCAACAACTGAAGCTCATGTTTCGTTTTAAAAGCCAGTTAGCCAGCTTGGACATCCGTGTAAAGAAAAGTCTCTTGTTGTGTGTGTGCGTGTTTGTGTGTGCCCATTCTGATATGTCTGAATAGTCGAAGTGAAAACATCGCAGAGTGTTTCTGGTTTCATCGCAGTCAGGTGGCTTCATTCTTGGATGCTTCGTCAAAGTTCTCCACCAAATCTGCACGGCAACAACAGAAAATCATTTTCGTATCCAACATCTGTAAACAGGACAGTGCTGCATTAATTTATGTGATGAACACACCTAATGGTAATTGGGAATAATTAGAGTTTATTTTTCATCTCTTTTTGATCAAAGTCAACTCAGGCCTGATTCTCGGATGTCTCTAAAAGATTATCCTGAGCAAATATTCTGTGGTGTGGGGTTTGTGAACAGGTTTTTTTTTTCCTCTCCGTGAGCCGTTCACAAGTGGTGATGGAGAGATGGTTTTGTGTGTGGCGTGCTGTTGGCGATACTGTGTACACCACAAACTATGGGGCATAGTTTCCCATGTGCTGAAGTCAGAAAAGGCACACAGCTCCATGTTTTTCTTGCTGCGCAGTCTCCCCTGCTCTCAAGTATGTCACTTACGAACCCTCGTACCAGCTAGGCACTCTGGGTGGAGCAACCCTGAGGAGAGTGTTGAGGTGAGCAGGAGTTTGTACCACGGGCTGAGCGCATTAGCTCCACCAGCTCGTTTAGTGACACACTAATGTAAAAAATCGAAACGCGCAATATGCCGGTGTCAGCGTATCACCAGTGCTGAGGCGTTCAGTCATGCACACGGTATTGCTTGTGAATGTACCGGTGGACATGTCATCAGCAATCTGGCAATGATTAACTTACGTATCTGCTTCATTTTAAGTTAAAGTGTGATATATTTTCCAAATGGATTTGCATGCCATTCGCATGTCTCAGGAAAACTCCACACTCCAGGATTTGCAGTCACCCTCAGACTTCAATGAGTCATGCCTCGTTGCTGGGTGTGCACACATGCGGGGCATACATAGGATAAGTGTGTCAGTTATTATGGGAGAATATGCATATGTTGAAGGTGCACAAGCCAGGTGTGTAAAAAAAAAAAAAAAAAAAACAGGCTTACACCAAATGGGAGAATATGGCCCTATATAACAGTAAGAATCAGCGATTAGATGAACACCATAGGAGGAGATAATTATTGGTAATCGGGATGAATTTGAATTTGTCCAATCAGCAAAGTCCCAATTATTGGATGTCAAAAAAATGTTCCTGTTGTGTGGGGATGTGTTTAGAGCAATGTTTCTTCCCCGATTTGCACAGGGCCAATAATAGTAAATGTTAAACCTGTTCAATATTTACAATGGCCAATCCTTATGTGTGCGGTCAATACCGAGATGGGCCGAACCACGGACTCGAACTGTGATGTGAAATGATAGCCAATCAGGAAGCAACCTGAAAATGCCACTTTTGCTGAACACAAACAAAGGTGCCAATGATTGTGTTGAGTGTTTGGATAACTACACACAACAAGACCAGTAAGAGCATCCAGGTACATTTTTATCTCACGTCATGTGCGGGTTTTTTCACATTTAAAAAATTGGTTACTCTTGTTAAA